>NC_090933.1:195152903-195463098 GCF_040938575.1 Ambystoma mexicanum | reverse complement strand
TTGCCGCTACAGACAAACAGAATCATATTTGCGTGTTAATGCACAATCAAGGCAAGTCTTGCTCTGCATGGGATCACACGTCTCTCTGTACAAGGATTAGCAACACCATGCTACACATGTGCAAAGGTTGGCAACATATATACATAGCAAAAACAGGAAGAGGAGTATGTTCGCATGGCATTTGTGTACAAGAATGTAAGGTCTGGTGACCAGCCACCCGACTGAACAAACGGCATGAACCGAATAATGGATTCAGGATTTGGTGTTCTTGCAAGAGACCTTGTCAGGCCAGTCAGAACCACTGAGACTCTTGAAGAAATGTATTGGCCCAATCAGAGCGCTCAGATCTCTGGGGAGGGTCAATGGTCTGATAAAACAGCCAGGTCATCTCCTGGTTATCAGTTAGTTGTGTTTGGGTGTTGGGGAGGAGAAGGGTGATTTACACGAGAGAGCAGGAAAGCTTTTCCTGTCACCATTGTAAGCATGTATTGTTTTTTTTCACACCCCATACCCCTTCTTGGCTTTTATTTTGCAATGTGATTGCTTTGTGAAGATCCTTAAAGTATTACTCCTACATTGAGAAACCATGTGTGATTTTTCAATATTTTTCCTTTACCTTTCCTCCTGACTCCTCAAAAGAAAAAAAAAGAAAAGAAAGAAACCCTTTGAGGATACCCTTTGTGAAACCATGTATGTTTAGTTTCATTTCCAATCTAATTCTCTTACCTTTCCTCTTTCTACCAAAAAAGCACCTTTGTAAAAAGCGTTTATGACAATTCCTCTTTCTACCAAAAAAGCACCTTTGTAAAAAGCGTTTATGACAATCCTTTATTAAAAAAAACTTGTCGACACCCTGGTGTTTTTTTAATTCTTTCCCCTTAACCTTCTTCATTCCATTGAAAAAATAACAATGGAATAAACACAATGTAATAAAAAAATCACTTCATGAACCCCTATGAATAAACCCTTGTAGACTGACCCCTCCATTCTACACTTCAGAAGAGACCTAAAGACCCTACTCTCA
Organism: Ambystoma mexicanum; assembly: GCF_040938575.1. Taxonomy (NCBI): domain Eukaryota; kingdom Metazoa; phylum Chordata; class Amphibia; order Caudata; family Ambystomatidae; genus Ambystoma; species Ambystoma mexicanum. The sequence continues at coordinate 195,462,074 of NC_090933.1, read as the reverse complement.
AGGCATATCTCTCCAATCAGGGATCACTCCACTCAGACCTGATCCCTCTCTGTGGGAGGGGGATCCCCCTCCGTTTGCACTTTACAAATCAAATACACACATACATATATCGAAGTGCTTCCAGGTAAAGGACTGGAAAAGCAAGAGGAGGACATGGAAAGGGTGAAGGCATCAGAAGGGAGCATGCAGTCATTGGGGAGGTCTTTCAAGTGATGGTGATAATAATGAAAGAGCTCTGGCTGCGGGAAAAGAGAGGAGGGAGATTGAGGCTGAGTAGGACGTGGAATATGAAGAGGAAGATATGGAGACTCAAGAGGAGGGTGGACATGAAGTAGCAGAAAAGAAACACAAGGCAGATGCAATGAAGGAGGACTACAGGGAGACAGATGAGGTAATTGGAGAAGAAGCACCAGAGATAAGAGTCATAGGAGAAGAGACACCAGTAGGGAAAATATGAGGTAGATGCAGGGCAAGAGGAATATGGTATGGATGTGGATATGGGACAGAGAATGAGTGGTGGCTGTCGTCCTTTGCAGGTGGCAAGGAGGGCTAACGCATGGGACAACTCAAACGTTAATGCCCCAATACTTTCTACAATGGACATCTCCTGGGGTGTGCCCCTATTTGATGGAAAGGCACAGGCATATGAGTGTACAGCTTCCAGTACTATAGGAAAAGAGTGTGGCAGGGAAAATTGATCATTTAGAAGTGGGTATGAATGGAATATGTGATCACATTTGGTGGCGGTATGAGGGGACGTTTAAGAACAACGTAGCATGCACCGGACCAGCAGCCAAGGTAGTGTTCATCAGTGGTGTTTTTGAAGTTGCAGATTGTTCTCCGCCATTATACAGAGCACTTCAGCTTGGGGAAGAGGCCCACACATAGCCAATGACAACAGCCACAACTAAAGGATTTGCGACCACCCACCCTTGTGGTGGAAAGTTTGTCTGTGCCTACACATGGGAGAAGCCAGTATGAATGCACCTACCAGCATGTAGACACAACTTACTTTTATTACATTCTAGTGTCCAGGCTTGGGGAGTTGGTGGAAAGGTCAGCCCATGGTGCTATGTAGAATTGCCTACATGCCCATCGCCCAATAAATTGAGCAAGAGGGAAGACAGACACAGCCATGCCAAAGCTTTCATGACCATGTCAATTCTTGAAGCTTGCCATATTCTTACAAACCTTATCAATTCCTTCGTACCTGATTCTAGCATCCGCCACTTCCCTACTTGTACCTTACAATTAAGCAACTTCCTCAATTCCTAGGTCCCCCTCCATCTCTGACCATACACTAACCTCTGCTCCTTCTCGCTCCTTCCCACTCCCAACACAGGGACTCCCTATAGACTGATGTAAACACCAGCAACATGTTTGCACCCAAGTAGATCCTCAAACTCTGTTTCCCTCTCTTGGAAGGGCTGCCAGAGTGTCCCTACATATTCGTAGCCTCGCTTGATGCCCTCTTACTCATCACGATGGCATCTATGCCAACATCTCCCACTAAATGTCCCTCCATGTTCCTGTATAACTCAATGCCCTTCCCTTTGATCACATTTCATTTGAAAGATACCCACTTACAGGACTGCCCAGTCACTTGCAACACTGTATGGTTTCCTATTAAAAACCATGTTCTCAATAAATACAAAAATAAATACAAATGTGTTAAGGAGAGTAGTTTTGGCTGCAGCGATTGGATACCAAGGGTACCATGAGCAAAATGTTATTAACGGTACCTCTCATGCAGTAGAGAGAAGTCAAACGATTCTCAGGTGTGCGCAGTAGCTAGAATGGGAATCATTAATTTATTCAAGGTTCGAATGTAGCAGGGATTACTCCCAAGATTTGGTAGCCCTCATATTCCAAGAAAATCTGACAAATGATCTTGTTGATGGCTCTTGGATAGTGGGGAGAACCCAAATAAGATCTCAGGTAAGCCCCTCTCTGGTTTTAGTGTAGCACATACAACCCAAACAATTTACAAGGGTGTCTATAAGGATTCCATCAGAACCATTAATCCTCTAGCATGGCAAGAGATGGGAAAGTCAACCTGTGTGTTGTCACAGACATGTAGTCAGATGATTTGTCCACAGGTCCACATGTGAACATGTTGGTTTTTAGACCCACTGAAAGAAATAACTTACTGTACAAATTCGGTATAGCCTTGCAGCAATATAGCATTGACTGGGAATTTCCAAGCAGAGGTCAAAGTTACCTTTCACTGAATGAAACTACTGTTTTCAACTGACTATTACAGTGAGAGTTGTATTTAGTGATTGGGCATGGTTTGGTTATTGTCTGGTGTTGTGAATGCTACATTTGAGGTCTTGTGTTCATCCTAGTTCTATCCATTGTGCAAAGTCTTCTAAATATGTGGTACCCAAGTTGGTCCAAGACTTTGGCACATATTTCTTGCACACAGTGCAGTTGGTGAGACTGCAGAGTTTTGGGCTGGTTGTAAAAAAACTTGCTTTGGATTTTTGATTTGCCTTAATATATGGCAAACTAGGCTTTGGTCATTTGTGATTTGACTTGCACATATTGTTGTTTTGCACTTTTGGGTCTTGCACTTTCAGTTGAAAGACAGTGAACACAAATGGAGAAGTATTGCTCTCTACTTCCCACATTCCTCCCTCCACCATTTTTTTCATGTTTAGATGGTCCAGGCATGACGTCACTCAAGATGGATGACAAGAAATGTCACGTCATAAATGGTTTTTCCTCCTGATGTCTGGTTTCAGCTGTACAGGTTACACAGATCACCATTCCTTTTAGGTGTGAGTCTGTTTTGGGCACATTCACTTCAGTTTCATGCCCATCCTCTACACTTTTTCTGGTTGACTGGTTCACTGGCTGAGGGTCCCCTTTAATGCTAATTGTTAGGTGTGCTGGTCACAGTCCCTGTCATATTTGGAGTACAGCACTAGTGTGGGCAGTACCATCCATCAAACTCCCCACCATCTAGGCCCCCGACTTGGTGGTAGAAAATAAGGCGGATGAGAATGTGAAACTGCTGATGAGGATCCCCCAGTCTATGGAAGAGGAACAACAGATGTTGCACCTAGACGACTTCACAGCTGTCTACTTCACCTGAGTACGTAAGCCAGAAATCCACCCAATGGCACAAGGTGCACCAAAACAAAAATGAGCAGGGGCCCTAAACACACCAGGCAAGTGCATCTAAAGCATAAAGGAGTCAAGATTTATCAAGCGCATGATATGAGAAGCAATCCAAAAGTGTGTGCAGTATTATCCTGGGCAAGTCCTGTAGACAAGTCGATATTCCAATCCTTCAGGCAAACAGACAAGAATGTGTTTAAAAAGAAAACAGTAGAGAAGAGTGCTCCTCATTAGGGGAATAGGGGGTTAGTAGTATTAAAAATCCAAAGGGCAACACCTAGCACCAAAAAGGTGGCCAAAGAGAAGTAAAATATAGAAGTAAAAGGAGCCCTCCCACAGTTTTCCTACACCCACCAAAAATAGCGAGAACATCAAGAGATGAAAGGGAAAATCGAGTAAGGAATATAACTCAGCCAGGGTTGGAAATTAGAAATCCTTGGACACTGTTACTTGGTCCTTCCAACAGGAGTATAGTTAGAGGAAACGTAATCCACATAATTCTAGAAGGAAGCTTCCATGGGGAAAGGAGCATGATAAAAAAAAGAGGACTGAGGGAAAAAACATGCACACTACAATAGCGACGATTAGCAGGCTAAACAGGCACACCAATGAGCAGGGATACAGAGGGCTCACCGGTATCCATTGAAGAGCGCCACTCACCATCATCAACAGCCTAAATACTACAAGGCAGCCTGGCTGTTTTATTTTCTCACATCACTTGATTAGTCATGCGTTTTCTCAGCATAGCTCTATGACGCACTTCATAGTTCCCTTATGGAGATGCCTGCCAGGAACTCCTGCGGGCCGGTCACAAGCATTGGGACAGTTCCAAAATGATCAAATACAAAACCTCTTTCGGACGAGGGTATGGGTGTATCGTAGACGGGTCATTATAAGTTTGTCAATGCATTAAACGTTCCAGCAAAAGTGTTGGTAATTCCACCAGTACCACTTTTACCACATTGCCAATATTCCACCCGAATTACCGGCAGGATACTGGCAAATTTATAATGACCCCCAATAACTCTAAACATGCCTATCTTATATCTATCAAAGAAATCAGCGTATATCTATAAAATGGTTTATCATTTCTTCCTACGCAAAGCCCTCCTAATTTTGTGCTAGAAACCGAGCTAATACAATGTTACGCAAAATACAACGCCATGCATTTTCTGGCAATTATGAATGCCAACAGACAAATAATTCAACAACCCCCTTTCAGGTCAAATCACTATCTGCCTGCCTGCACACAGTATGCCCAAATCGGTGTTGACATTTCAAATAGTAGTGTGAAGGGATTTCACTGCAATATATGATAAAGTATAATTTCTTTCACCTAATCTGACATGTGAAAAAAACAGGCTTTACAACAGTTAAAACAATATGCCGACATTATCAGAGTGTGGGCAATGTAGGAGGCATTGTGTTGTTAGACTGTGATAAATGAGACAGTGAAATAATGTGTTCACTCAATAATTATATGCACCATTGTATTTTACCTGCCTACCCCACCAAATGTATAGTCGGCTATGCATAGAATCACCAGTGATGGTGTATTAGATAAACATGAATTTGAGTACCTTAGTCAGACTGACCTGCAAATACCAGTTATTTATATTCTGCCTAAAATGCACAAAGATTTAGTTAATCCCACCGGTCAGGAAAATCACATCGGCAAATATGTTGACTTTTTTTTCAAGCTGCTAACTTTTTCATCTATTTCCTGTTTGGAAGATTCTAGAGATGTCATCAATTTAATGAAGGTATGTATTTCAACCAACAGACAGAATGTTTTGTGTCGCTTGAACCTGAATCATTATACACCAACATCCCCCAAGATCAAGGGTTACTTGTCCTAAAGGAAGCATTAGATACCCGTCCACTACCACATAAAGTGCCTCTTACCTTTTTGTAGCTGAACAAATAGCTGAATTGGCTTCAAGTAAACATTTTGGGGGTAATTCATAGAATTTAGCGCACAAGTGACGCACGCAGCTGGCGCACAGTGTGCGCGTGCGATACTCTGCGCCAGCCACATGCGCTAAAATCCATTTCGGCGCACAGCGTATTCATGTATTTTAGCCACCAAAAGCAGCCACGGCGCAGAGTGGCGCAGCGACCCTGCAGCAGCGCCAGTAACGCCCCCAAGAACGCCCCTCGCGCAAGGAAAAGCCATCAAAATCCCCAATCCAGCGCAAAGGGCTGCGCTAACCCTGGACCAGTATACAGGGGCGCCACACAGCACACGGCAAGCGGGGAACGTGTATTACTGGGGTTCGCGGGAAGTTTCACCCGCGATTTCAGCAGGGTACATGTATTTCTGGGGTGCAGGGAAGTTTAACACGCGATTTCAGCAGGGTACGTGTATTTCTGGGGTGCGCGGGAAGTTCGACACGCGATTTCAGCAGGGTACGTGTATTTCTGGGGTGCGGCGAAGTTTAACACACAATTTCAGCAGGGTACATGTATTACTGGGGTGCGCGGGAAGTTCCACACGCGATTTCAGCGGGGAACGTGTATTTCTGGTGTGTGGGGAAGTTCCACACGCGATTTCAGCAGGGTACGTGTATTTCTGGGGTGCGGGGAAGTATAACACGCGATTTCAGCAGGGTACGTGTATTTCTGGGGTGCGCGGGATGTTCCACATGCAATTTCAGCAGGGTATGTGTATTTCTGGGGTGCGCAGAAGTTTAACACGCAATTTCAGCAGGGTACGTGTATTACTGGGTTGCGCGGGAAGTCCCACACGTGATTTCAGCAGGGTACGTGTATTTCTAGGGTGCGGGGAAGTTTAACACGCGATTTCAGCAGGGTACGTGTATTACTGGGGTGCGCGGGAAGTTCCACACACGATAGGCCCTGTGCAAGTGGGGTATGTGTATTTCGGGGGTGCAGGGGATTCCCACATGTGAATTGGCAGTGTGTGTCCTCCCAGGTGTTCCCTCTACACCCTCCATGGCCCCTGCAGGCAGACCACACCACAGGGGACTACCCTGCACCCCTGGTCATGTCCCACAGGCAGCCCATCCACCATGGGCATGCCCCCCCTGCCAAGCCACATGTCACCTTGCACTAGTGATCACCAATGCATTACCCCCGTGCACCCCCACCCCCAGCTGTGCAGGGCACCTGCCTGCAGGCCACCACTAATGTCCCCCAGCAACCCCACCCCCCAGCAGTCAGGGGCACCTGCCTGCAGGCCCCCACTCATGTCCCCCAGCAACCCCACCCTCCAGCAGTCAGGGGCACCTGCCAGCAGGCCCCCACACATGTCCCCTTGCATCCCCACCCCCCAGCAGTGCAGGGCACCTGCCAGCAGGCCCCCACTCATGTCCCCTTGCACCCCCACCCCCCAGCACGGAGGGGCACCTGCCAGCAGGCACCCATACATGCCCCCTGCACCCCCACCCCCCAGCAGTGCGGGGCACCTGCCAGCAGGCCCCCACACATGTCGCCTGCACCCCCACACCCCAGCAGTGCGGGGCACCTGCCAGCAGGCCCCTACACATGTCCCCCAGCCAACACGTCATCACAATCTAGATCCCTGGCCCTTATGGGCAGCCTCCACACACCAAAGACCCACCCAAGTATTGCGTCCACCCACATAGAAATGCCAATTACATGATACAACCCCAATGGCAAGTATGTAAATGAACACATGTCCGTCACACACACACAATGGGTGCAAGTGAATGTCAAAACCCATATCATGACATGCATGAAACCAATGAGATAATACCACAAATGGAAGTATAAAAATATATATATTAAAGATAACATGAACGTAAATCAAATTAAACACACAACAATGGGAATAACAAAAGAAATGGTCCATGTCCGATAAATTATGAAAATCAAGAAAACATAAGCAAAAGAAATCCCAAAAGAAATGTTGTCCGAAGTCAGAGTTCAATAAATCAAATCCAAGGGAATTTCTGGGGTGCGGGGAAGTTTAACACGTGATTTCAGCAGGGCACGTGTATTTCTGGGGTGCGCGGGATGTTCCACATGCGATTTCAGCAGGGTATGTGTATTTCTGGGGTGCGCAGAAGTTTAACACGCGATTTCAGCAGGGTACGTGTATTACTGGGTTGCGTGGGAAGTTCCACACGTGATTTCAGCAGGGTACGTGTATTTCTGGGGTGCGGGGAAGTTTAACACGCGATTTCAGCAGGGTACGTGTATTACTGGGGTGCGCGGGAAGTTCCACACACGATAGGCCCTGTGCAAGTTGGGTACGTGTATTTCGGGGGTGCAGGGGATTCCTACACGTGAATTGGCAGTGTGTGTCCTCCCAGGTGTTCCCTCTACACCCTCCATGGCCCCTGCAGGCAGACCACACCACAGGGGACTACCCTGCACCCCTGGTCATGTCCCACAGGCAGCCCATCCACCATGGGCATGCCCCCCCAGCCAAGCCACATGTCGCCTTGCACTAGTGATCACCAATGCATTACCCCGTTGCACCCCCACCCCCAGCTGTGCAGGGCACCTGCCTGCAGGCCCCCACTCATGTCCCCCAGCAACCCCACCCCCCAGCAGTCAGGGGCACCTGCCTACAGGCCCCCACTCATGTCCCCCAGCCCCCCCACCCTCCAGCAGTCAGGGGCACCTGCCAGCAGGCCCCCACTCATGTCCGACTCATGTCCCCTTGCACCCCCACCCCCCAGCAGTCAGGGGCACCTGCCAGCAGGCCCCCACTCATGTCCCCTTGCAGCCCCACCCCCCAGCAGTCAGGGGCACCTGCCAGCAGGCCCCCACTTATGTCCCACTCATGTCCCCTTGCACCTCCACCCCCCAGCAGTCAGGGGCACCTGCCAGCAGGCCCCCACTCATGTCCCCTTGCACCCCCACCCCCCAGCAGTGCGGGGCACCTGCCAGCAGGCCCCCACTCATGTCCCCTTGCACCCCCACCCCTCAAGCAGTGCAGGGCACCAGCCAGCAGGCCCCCACTCATGTCCCACTCATGTCCCCTTGCTCCCCCACCCCCCAGCAGTCAGGGGCACCTGCCAGCAGGCCCCCACATATGTCCCACTCATGTCCCCTTGCACCTCCACCCCCCAGCAGTCAGGGGCACCTGCCAGCAGGCCCCCACTCATGTCCCACTCATGTCCCCTTGCACCCCCACCCCCCAGCACTGAGGGGCACCTGCCAGCAGGCACCCATACATGTCCCCTGCACCCCCACCCCCCAGCAATGCGGGGTACCTGCCAGCAGGCCCCCACACATGTCGCCTGCACCCCCACACCCCAGCAGTGCGGGGCACCTGCCAGCAGTCCCCGACACATGTCCCCCAGCCAACACGTCATCACAATCTAGATCCCTGGCCTTTATGGGCAGCCTCCAAACGCCAAAGACCCACCCAAGTATTGCATGCACCCACATAGAAATGCCAATTACATGATACAACCCCAATGGCAAGTATGTAAATGAACACATGTCCGTCACACACACACAATGGGTGCAAGTGAATGTCAAAACCCATATCATGACATGCATGAAACCAATGATATAATACCACAAATGGAAGTATAAATATATATATATTAAAAATAACATGAACATAAATCAAATTAAACACACAACAATGGGAATAACAAAAGAAATGGTCCATGTCCGATAAATTATGAAAATCAAGAAAACATAAGCAAAAGAAATCCCAAAAGAAATGTTGTCCGAAGTCACAGTTCAATAAATCAAATCCAAGGGAAAATAAAAAGTAAAAACCATTGCTCCATGGTGAACACAAAATAAATATTAAAAAAGATGAATCCAATGTAGAACTATGTACAATGGAAGAATCCAGGGTCCATGAGCCCAACTTAAGAAATGAAACCTACCAAAAACTACCTATTAAAAAAACTATATACAAAAATGTGGTCCATTGTCCAAGCGGTCCAAAATAAAGAAAAAAACAAAAGGAAACCTAACAGTAACTAACTAACTATTTACAAGGGCAGCGGACAAGTCCAACGGCTCACATGTTGATGTCCCGGGCCAGGGCATCATCGAACTCCTGCTCGATGCCCCGGAGGCGGTCCTCTTCCACGGCCCCAAGGGTTCGCAGGGACAATGACATCTGGAACTCCAGGTCCCTGCGAATGGCCTCGAGGCACTCGGCCCGCCTCAGGGCCCTACACGTGGAGTTCTCCGCCCTGACCATCGTGAGCCATGCCTCTTCTACTCGTTGCCACTCCGCATCTATCGCATGGCCCAACCGCTGCCACACGGAAGACACTTCCCGTCCATGGTCCTCCTTTTCCCCCCGGCCGATGCCTGCCCCTCCGATGATGAAGGCCCCGAGCCATCATGGCTCCCACCTTGTTGCTGCTGCTGCTGTGCCGCTGCCTGTGCCCTGGCTCCTGCTGCCTGCACATCCTCCTCCAGCTGGGGTGCAGTTGTTGAGGTGGCCACCCCTGCTGGATGTCCGACTACCGATTGTGGCAGGGATCTGTTGTCCACCAGCCTGGCCGCAGGGTCAGAGGCAGCTACACAGGGCACCCAGGGGATACATGGTTAGGAAGATGGCATGGAGGACGACTGGGGCATAGGGGGTTCAGTTGAGGAGGGGGTCGGAACAAGGTCCAGGAAACAGAGGAATCCGGCCCTGGTGAGCTGTCCCAGTGGGTCACCGCGGTCAACGAGCCATGCAGGAAGACGTGCAGTCTCCTCATGAAAAGACTGCAGGTCAACTCGCATGGCCCGTTGACGCAACGCCACCCCACCCAGGACAGACTCAACCCGGTGCCGGATAGCCACATCCGTAGGGAGAGGAAGGCCTGTTGGTGTAAGCCAATCCCCTCCCTGAGAACGGGTCTGGACGTAGGCATCCCTGCTGGTGCGAGATGATGCAGTGACAGGATCAGGGACAGGAATGCACACAGGCACCTCCGCGGCGGCCTGTGCTGCCTCCTGTCCCTGGTCCTGCACTGCACCACTAGTACCAGTGGAATCCCCACCTCCAGACCCCGTCTCTGTTCCTTGCACGACCTCCTCCTCCACCAAACCCCCCACCAACCTGGATGACTTTCATGCCATCTTCCTCGTTGGGCCCTGTGGGGTCTCAGCTGCCCCTTCTGCTGCTGAGGAGTCCAACTCTGACCTCCACCTCTTGGACCTCCCCTCGGCAGCTGCGGCCTGGGACGCGACACCAGACTCCTCACTCCCCGACGAGATGACAACCTGGGAGGGGAGCAGGGCCTTGCGTCTCCGGCTGGCGGTGCGATCCCTGCCGCTGTGCTCCACAGCACCTTCTCCGCCCTCTTCATCAGTTGACGCTGCAGACAGGGAGAAATAAAGCACAGGCATCAGGGCACTGTACAATGGACTCACACACATGACAGTTGTACATGAGTGGCATTGTCAAACTTCAGACATGGCATCACAATCCCCAACACACATGTCATTTCGACTCACACACATGAACTATTCCACAGCCATATCGCAACAGCCAGCACCATCCATACACATACAACAGCATGAGCAGCCAAAGGTGAGCCAGACATCACATGAAACACAGGGAGTGTACTACACATGCACACACGCCACCACACTTACATGCATGTGTACACCTCCGCCAACTGTCGCAGTGTTGAGATTGGCATCCATGTCACATCTGCCAATCAGTCTTCTACATATCAGTGTCACATGCATCCATGTTGCATCACTGTTGCACCCTTGTGAAATACACACACATGCACATCTACACGGTGCAGATACATGCAGCTGGAACCAACATCCATGTGTGACACCACAACCATGTCAACTGACATACACAGTAATCCAAACATGTGTGCTCACACATCTGCATTTGGCTTGCATGCTTACCCACACATACACCATCCATGTGTCTCACAAATGAAAGGACTTGCATGTGGCAGCCTCACAGCCCTGTACATACACATCCATACATGGCCCTAGAAAACCACATGTACAACCTGCACACTCATGGCACACCACCACACGCTCAGCTTCCAATCATTATGCATGTACACTTACCGCTCAACTCCAGACGGGTCTACCTCTCAAGGACATGGACGTGGAGCGCTTGGCATATGCGTTCCAGGACCCTCATCTGATGTTTTGACAGGTGGCCCCGGCGCCCCTTAGCATCCGCTGCCTTCAAGAGGCGCCGGGCCTTGTTGAGGGTCCTGGACCTGAAGTCCTCCCAGTGCTTCTTGACATGTTGGAAGTCACGGACTGCCACCCCCTCCGCGTTGATGGCAGACACGATGTCGGTCCAGATCCGAGTCCGTCCTTCCTTGTTGGCGTGTCTTGTTCCGAAGAGGGCCTCATACTGCCCCAGGACTTGCTCCACCAGGACACCAACTTCGGTGGCAGTGAAGCTGGTGCCCCTCTGCCTCTCTGGCGGGGGTTGCCAGTGGTGCCAGATGGTGTAGTGCCCAACATGGCAACCCCAGAGGCAGGTGTGGGTGGGCAACTGGGTCCTGGGGCTGGGCTGTGGAGCGATGGTATCCCAGTCGGGAGTCTTCAGTTCCAGCAGGGGTGGTCACAGCAACTGCACCCCTGGCTGATGTGCAGGCAGCAAATAGCAGGGCACGTGTGCAGCAGGCAGTCAGGCAGCAGCAGATGGCAGGTGGTAGCGTGCTCAGGGCTCTGGGGGGCAGTGATTCGGCCTTTTGGGCAGGAGCGTGGTCTTCAGTGTGTTTTTCACGTGGCCAGCTTGATACGGAGTGATTTGGCACATGAAAAATGTGCACGTCAGCGTGTAATTCGAGGAAAGGCCCCTAGTACGTAAGCGCGTCAGCACTCGTACGCGCTTTCATTGGACCAAAGGCCCTATAAGCGTAAGTGCCTCTGTGACGTGACGCGCGCGGGCGTGCGCAGGCGTTTCCCTCGTGACATTAGCATAGTGGTTCAGTGCGCGTGAAAAAACTGCACGTCCGCCTGTGAATGCGTGTAATCCGTGGAAAGGGCCTATGCGCGTAAGTGACGTGACGCATGCAGGCGTTTCCCTCAGCACGGGTTAAAGGTGAGCGGGGGCAGCGGTTCGCTGTACGTGCCTTTCATGGAGACTGATGTGTGTTGCTGCTTCCTGTTGTTTCGCGTGCCATCACAACTTCACGGCTATCAAGGACGTATCTCTTCTTTTGGCGGGGGTATTGGCTACGCGTGTTTTTCTGCATCGTGCTAGTCAGACGGTGAGTCGCACACGGTATTTTTTCCACTGCGGGTGCCCCTGTGTATCGCACCAATTTTCGAGGTCATAGTAGCCTGCATGTCCCAAGCGTACGCGTTATTCGTGTTACTGGGTGCCACCGCAAACTGCGGGAGGTTGATTCCACGCACGTAGGCTGCAGGGTTGCGTGCACGGTTTTACTGCAGTTTTGGGGTGCCTGAGCATTGCGTGACCCGTCACTACATCACCGGGGTCACATACAGCCTTGCAGGTGCAGGGGGGCTGTTAACATCTTGCCTCCCACCCTCTTCACCCCAATTGCCCAGATCAATTGTGGTGTACACCTCCATTGGCAATACTCCATCTGTGCCAGCACTACTACATCTGTGCCACGGTTGGGAGGCCACCAAAGGTGAGGGGAGCCTCAGGTGGGTGTACTCCTGGTGGCGGGCGTGGTCGGGGACGTGACCGTGGTGACCAGGGAGTAGGGGGACTCCAGGGTGTCCAGGGCGGCCACAGAGGGTGAAGAGGTAGGGGTGCACCACTTGAGCACAATGTTGTGCCATGTGTCGGTGCAGTCATGCCACCACCCCCTGTGGTTCCGGGAGATGCAGCTTCTGCATCTGGCACTGGTGCCCGTGTGACCCGGCAGTCCGTTCCATCGACCGCCACGGGCCCAAGGGTAGTGGCAGCTGCAGGTGCAGCTGTGGACACCGCCACCCAGGCTCAGGGTCTGCCAGCGCAGGCTGTGTTGGCACTTGAGGAGCCCTTGGAAGATTTCCAACAGGCCAGGAGGGAAACCGTAGGGGCACGCAGGGCTGCTCTGACCAAGACACGTGTCCCTGGGGCAGTTATGTCATCTGCTGCCCCGAACAGCCAGGTGTTGGCAAGTGCAGGGGCAGATGCACCCAACAACACCCCGGTTGTGAGTCTGCCAACCAGGACCGTTGCGGTCAATGACCCTGCCACAGCGGATGTTGCTGCGCAGGGTCCATTAGAGGGCACCCAGCTGCCACTGACACAAGACAGGCCTTTGGTCATCCCTCCACCTGCCACTCCCTTGGCTCAATCCACCAAACCCACTGGCCATACTGGTCAGGGCGGCATTAGCCAGCTAGGGTCTGTGCCACAGTCCAAGAGGAGGAAGGTTGCACCTGCAGCACCGGCTGGGACCCCACACACAGCCATGACCTCCTGCACATCGAGGAAGAAGCCTTTCTGCAAGCAGGAACTGGACTTCCTCGTGGACTACGTGCGGGGCCACAGCCGTGACATGGTAGTGGGTGCCAATAGTCAGAATACGGCTGCCCACCGTGACACCCACTGGAAGCAAGTTTCAGAACGTGTCAGTTCATTCGGCCATGAGGAGCGCACGGCGCAAGAGTGCAAAAAGCGTTGGAATGACCTCAAACGCAGCGCTAAGGCTAAGCGTGCCTCAAATTACCACTTGACTCTGGTGACTGGTGGTGGGCCTGCACCAGAGGAGGAAGAGCTCACTCCGCATGAGTGACTCGTTGCGGAGTTCATACCATCTGAATCGGTCGAAGGAGTGGGAGATGCCCAGTCCAGTGAGTTTTGATGCGTGTTTGTTGAGGACGTGTGTGTTTTACCTGTGGGATGTGTTGTGCATGATTGCCACTACATGTGACGTGTACATGGTTCTGATGTGCAAGTAATGCAATGCTTCCGTGATGCATGTCTGCTGTGCTGGATGGTGGACATGTGGAGCAGACGGGGAGTGTCCGCATCACCACTATTGCACCCTACTCACATGTTGGTTACCAGTATACCCCTCCGGTCCATGTTCCAGCTCACTGGCCCTTCTGCATGTGGCGTGGGGTGACCTTCCTCTCAGCCCAGGCACAATGTCATAGCATGACTGACGTGCATGTGTCCTCTGCCTGCATGCGGGTACTCCATGTTGGCATACTCCCTTGCCCCTTCTCTGCCACTCTGCACCCCAGTTCCACCTTTGCACTGGTCTGCTTCAATCTTGCCATTGGGCACTTTCCTGTTCATGCGCCCTGTGTACATGCTAACTTCCAGTGGACAATCTGCCAGACATATGCTGTGTGGTACAGCCTTAGTACTTGATGCAGGGTATCTCACTTGTACTGTGCAGAGGTCAGATGCCCCGCAGGGACATGAGTGCCCATTCATGCTCCATGTGCATTGCACGCATGCCCCTATGTGTCCTTGACTGGATGATCACTGTAATACAAGTCCTGGGTGACATACATTGCATGGCATCTCATCAGCCTTCCCATGTCAACTGTGGCTCAGTACTGCGTTGCACACATGTTTAGGGTCTGACAATCTGTGTGGGTCACAGGCCTCAGCCTGTTTAATGGCCAATGACTCTGTCCGACTGTTGTAGTGTCTTCTTGACACGTGGGCGGCCTCCAGAGGTTTCATAATGTGTCCTGCTTACTGTCCCATCATTATTTGCAGTGTTGTCACTTGAATCACATTAAGCTGTTGATGCCAGTCAACACTGCCTGTCAATACACAGGTCTATGGTCAGCCTTTTGATACCATGCTAGGCATCCCTGCTTTTGCACTTGGGTGGAGGGGTGCTTTGCTTGTAGATGTGCTACCCATTGAATGCACATTGCACGTGATGCCTGAAGTTGACCTTGCACTGCCTTCACATTTCCTGACACACACCATGAAGTCCTTTTACATGTAGGTAGTGAGTGACATACACATTTGCTGCACTGCATAGACCCACTTCTATGCAAACTGCCACCTTTCAAAAGGTCTGATCACAGAAGCAATTCAAAGGTGACCCAGCATGCATGCCAGGTTCTATTTTGTGTGTCACATGTCTGCCTCATGTGTTTGTTGTCAGTGTGTGTGTGTGTTGTGTGCTTCTGACATGTGTAGTGACCTTTTTTCTCTATATTTTTCAGATGATGACGCAATGGAGCAGGAGGATGGTGTTGTCATGCCAGACACAGGGTTGTTACCACTACATCAACCCGGCACAAGTGGGGGTCGTGGAGTGGTAGGCCACGAAAACCCCCAAGTGCTACAGTCCATCTTGTCTCTGGCTGCCTATGAGTCCAGCCCTGATGACGACTCTGACGTCCGTGTCGGGTTGGATGAGCATCAAGTCCATGTGTCAGGGGTGAGTGATTCTGATGTGGACACTCCTCTGTCCGCGAAACCTGCACTGAGGAGTCAGACAGTCTTGGTACCTCCGCCTGTGGTGGATCGGGACGCAGGGTCACCCTCCACACCAGTCACTGATGTGCCTGGGACATCAAGTCTACGGGGGCATGTAGTCGTGCAGCTGCGGGCGGTGCCAACACAGCGAGAACACCCGGTCCTTGGGTCCCACAGGGGTCAAGCCCAGCAACGCGGTCGCCACACGCAACCTCAGTATACTGAGTGGGAGCAAGACATGACTGCCAATTCTGAACGGCAGGGGGCAGCAATGGAGAACATCGCTGAGAGCATGGAGCCTGTGGCCCGATCTGTGCTCCCCCTGCTAGGCAGGTGCTTCGCCAGCAGCAGGCGGCACAGTTCATGGCCCGCTCGCTCAGGCTGGGCATGGCGGCCTCATACAGGGCATGCCAGGCTGAAATGTCGTCTCTGTGTAAAGCAATTTCTGCTTACGCAGAGGCACACATGGAGGCCCTGAGGGAGGAGTATGCTGCCCTCAAATCCACTCTGGGTGTCCTTCTGATGTCCCAGAGGCAGCGGGCAGAGGAGAGGTTTGCACAGCTTGAGCGTACCATCTCGGCTGAGCTACAGGCTTGCCGGGAAGTGCAGCGGTTGTCCAGCCAGGCCTTGCAGGAGGAACTCCATGTTACACATGCTACCTTGCAATAGGAAGCACGTGTATCACGTGAGGTTCTGCATGCAGACCCACGTCACATCGCCACACAGAACCAGGCTCACCCGTCTGGCAGACTTGCTGCTGTCGAGGGGCAAGCTGCGGCTAGGCGTGGCCAGGCTACTGGGCCACGTCCTCCTTTCCAGGATGAGCCAGACTCGGACGACAATCTATCTCCCACATAGGTCGGGCTGTGCAGGCGTTGAGCCCATGGATTTTTTTTTTTGGCTCAGCTTCATCGCATGTGGGTGTTGAGCAGCACCCTGTACCTCCCCCCTCCTGGGTGCCTCCCCCGCCCTGGGTCGTATGTGGCCATTTTTTATTTTTCTTTTAGTTTAGTTTGTTAAGTTTCTGTTTCATAGTTAGTTTAATTAGGTAATGTAGGTTTTTCATAGTTAGTGTAATTAGTTAATATAGTTTAAAATTGCTTGTCTATTGTGCTTTCATGTGACGGTGCAGTGCTTTGTGGCTTTTGAAAGCATCCACTGTCTGTTCCAGCTGGGCCCTTCAGGCTTGTCTTGTGTATGTGTTTGCTGCTTGGGGTCCTTGACTCACATATGCCACTCCCGCTTCCCTTATCCATGGGCTCGCAAGGATGGTTCGGTGTAACAGCCTGTTACAGAAGGGCTTTGGACTGTCATATCTGTGGCATGTCTGGTGCTGTGTAACTTGTGTTAACACCCCTAGTGGGGATGATTGCGGTGTTATTGACCACTGTTCTGCTTTTGCTAGATGGGGTGTTTCATGATTAATGTGTACATTCATTGCTATGCATTGTGTAGTATGTTTCTTATCTTTACTGTACACGTGCTTGTTGCAATTCATTCCGTAGATAGTGTATTCCACACTTTGGATGTGAAAGACGGACTGATGGTGTGATTTCTGATGTACGTCTCTGACATGGTCCAGTAATGAGATGCCTGAAGAGACACACACAGATGACTCTAAAGCATTAATCATGTGTTTCATGCCCTTTCTGCAGGGGAATGAGCCTCCAGACCACCTTTTCCAGCAGACATGGCCCATTGGACGTCTGGATTCTGGACACGTTTGGTGGGGCCCACATGCACATGTGTGCGCAAGCAGAGGCACAGGGATTGCAGACATACATCCTAGAACTGCTGATGTGTTTCAAGGAACTCCAGGCAAGGTAAGCAGCACAGGGGGGCCACAACACAGCAAAGCTTCCACCAGGCCAGTTGCACATGCATGCTTAGTAGCAGCACTGACGGTGAGCTTGGACGAATATTGGTGTTCAAGCGCACAATACAGCTCAGATGTGTTGGTGGACTGATGGCTAGTTGATTGTAAGGTTGTCTGGGGCACCTGCAGGGGCAGTGGCACATACCCTCCGGTCCACCATGGGCCATTGAGGCACTTGTATCACCCATGTAGCCTTCCGAGACATGGAAAGGAGCAGCTCACAGGGACATACAGCAAGGGACAGACTCGGGTGCAGTGCATTTCATTTCCATGTACATTTTGAAACATGCACTGCCTACTTTGTTTCGGTCATGATGGAACACGACTTTTTCTGACGTCATACCTTGCTATATGCGTCTGTCTGCTTAGCCAGGGAACATTGCATGTTGTGTGAATCGTGACACATTAGTGTTCCATTTGCCACGCACCCACCGGCGCCTGACTTATTGCATTGACTGTGTATGAACCATCACAGGGGTAATGTTACGTATGGGTACGAAGCATCCACACCAGATTGTCTGTTTGTAGAGTAGTGTGTTGCTATGGGGCATATTTGGTGGTGTGTTTGTGTGTTATGGGCATGCACAGATTATGAACTGTGGCTCTCTTTGCAGCATTGAAGTGCTCCTGTAACCGGACCTGAGAGTGCGCAGGCAGGAGGCCAGCACTCAAAACCAGAGCTAAGTGTCTTGTTGTTTTTCTTTCAAACTGCTCTGCATAGGTTTGCTGGGGGGTGCACTAATGCATGGATGAATGTGTAATTCAATTTGGTATGTTTTTTTTCCCTAATCACCCCGAGTCCTATCCAATTCTAAACCCTGTACCCTCTACCCGGTGTTCCTGCTTCCCGTACCTATCCAACCAACGTTCCCTAACCCTCTTTCCCCGCTGGGGTTGCGGATGCCTGTGTAAGCCCCAAGCTTGCAGGCGCCAAAACCCTAGAGGGGGTGGTTGGTTCGTGCCCCTCCTGCGCCTGGACTCCGGAAGGCCCTGACAATGATGTACAAGTTTGTTATGATTGTGTATGTGTTAATGCAAGTACTACATTTTATTGCATTCCCTACTTTCATGTGTCATTCCTACTCCCCTCTCCTGCCCCTCATTCCAGTTATCCAGTATGCCAACGCCTGTCCTGACTGCATATCCCTGACCCTCCTTCCCCACCAGGGTCTCAGAGGCCTGTGTGAGTTTGACCTTGCAGGCACCCAGGCCACGGTGAGAGTGGTTAGTTCGTGCCACTCCTGCGCCTGTACATGGGAGCTGTGACAGTACACATCCGTTCGTGGTGCATCATTCTATGTTATGTATCACACATGGTTCGCATCCTGTTGTGACATTGTTTTACTGTGCTACTTTGGTTGTTACATCATTGTGGTAGTACTTGGCCTTTGTGAGGTACTGCTACTTCAAGTCATCTACTGGAGGCTGTTCTGGTTCGTTTTTCTGCCTTGGATCTTGTGTTTTTGCAAATGAAGGTGGACTCTGAGGGTGCAGGCAACTTTTTACACACAAGGTGGGAGATGGTGACGAAGGGGAAGGGTGATCCTGTGGCCAGGTGAAATTGAGGGTTGAAGGCTCCATGACCCAAGTGCAGTTGTTCAGTGGGTCATGGTCATTTGTGAGGGAGGGGGGTGTTTTGTTGTTGATAGTTGCCTTGCCCTGCAGTGTTATGGGAACCCTGACATTGTAATTGTGGTATCCTATGTACATGATGTGTTCTGCTGATCAATGCCTGTTCAAGTGTTGTGTTTACCTTTCAGGTGTGAGGGGATAGTTGTGGTTTGACATGCTGGGGTGTACACATGGTGAATGTTCACATGTGATGTGTAGAGGACACTGATGGTCACTTGATTGCACATGCATATGTTGAGTGCATGTCCCTACTGACCCACACACTCGCACTATGGTGTACTACATGTACAACCACCCTTCTATATCCACGTGTACGCTCTGTTTGCCTTCTGCTGCCCACTGTGTCCCTGCAGCACATGTTCTGTGACCAATTATGGATCCTGTACATGCCTAATTTGCTTTTTGATGTGGTTTGTCACTTAGATGTGATGCTCAGGGTGTGCATCACACACAATGGCTGTTCACTATGCTGTGCGCTGAGCAGTGTGTTGCAGGAGTTGGACACAACACACAGAAGCTGCAGTGTTGATTTTGAAATGCACAATGTGCATGTAGACAGGCATTCATTGTTAGGTTACGGCTACAACTTTTGTAATGCATTTGGGAATGACTTATTTTGGGTGGGAGGTTGTTGGTCAGTCATTTCATCTGATTCCATGTCAGGCATCATTGTCTGATGCCAATTTACATTTTTCACATGGCAATGTGTACCTTATTGGTACTGTGTTGGTGTATGGCTATTGCTTGCCATGTCATGTTGTGGTTTGGGAGGGTTTGAGTGACATAACAGTGATGGTCATGGCCTGTTTTGCAGGTGTGTGTGATTGAAACCTTGCATGTCAGGGTCAGCCGCTTCATGAAGCAACGAGCTGGGGGTAGATCTCTCTCTGTGGCAGGGGTCTCCATATGGAACAGCCTTCCGGCCTCCCTGAAACTTGAGGAGAACCATCTCCGGTAACGGAAGCACCTCAAAACCTTCCTCTTTGCTTTTGCTTTCTCTCTCCCTCTCCCTTGCTAATTTATTCACTGAAACTGCACTGAATCTGCAACTAGGCCACTCTCACCGACCTCGGTCCCTGGCCCAGCCACTCTCCACTTGCACTGCCTCCCTGGCAACTCCTGCACTGCGGGACTGTCTCTGTATCCCTACAGCCCCCCCTTCCCAGCACTTGTCTGCACTTACCTTTGCACTTGCCACCAGCTGGCCTATTTATTTATTTTTTAATCTACTTACCCTGTACTGCACCCCCCCCTCCCCTTCCCCTTGCACTTTTCCCTTCCCACTACCCCTGCACTTGCACGATCTAAATGACACCTGGCCTAGCAGGATCGCTGTCTGTCTTCCCTTGTTCCCCCCTCCCTGCCTTGTCGCGCCTTGAAACACTTGTGTATAGGCGCGTTACAAATGCCATATCATATCATATCATATCATATCATATATGATATGTGTGCATTTTGGTCACACAGGATAGCTTGTGTTTAAGTAGCTAGGGATGCACACAATGTGGCACTTCCATGGCAACAATCTCAGGGTGGTAAGGTTGTGACAGTTGACTGTCTCTTTGTCATCATAGATTGTCACCTGGTATGTGCCAGGCCTGTGTGCACTCCGCAGGGGTGGGAGTTTAGGTGAAAAATGTGGCCACAAGCTGGGTCCGGCCTTCCTCGCCACGTGCCCTATCCCCTCCCATGGGCAGCGCCTGTGCCTGTGGTTGGGGATGTGGGGGCACCACCATGTCCACCGGTACGCCCTGCCGTGTTGCAACATTGTGCAGGACACATGCTGCCACAATGATCCTGCACACTACTGGGTGTGCATAGAGTAGCTGCCCGCCAGAGCGGTCAAGGGAGCGGAAGCGTGACTTGAGCACTCCGAATGTGCGCTCCACTATGACCCTGGTTGCAATATGGGCCGCGTTGTATCTTACCTGGGGTGGTGTGGTGGGGTTCCGGATTGGTGTCATCATGTGGTTGCTCAGAGGGTAGGCAGGGAGGTGAAAATGGTTGTGATTATTGGGGTTTGTGTATTTGTGTGTGTGTGTGACATGCATGCATCTGCAAGTGCATTTGTACTCACCTAGGAGCCATGTGTCGCCATGCTGCCCAGCTTCCAGGCCCCGGCTCAGGGCGGACATTCTGTATATGAAACTGTCATGGGTGGAGCCAGGGTAGTTTGCATAGACAGAGGTGATGATTCCCTTTGCATCGCATACCACCTGTACATTGATGGAATGCCAGTGCTTGCGGTTTTGGTAGATGTGCTCAGTGGCCCTAGGTGGACGTAGGGCCACATGGGTGCAATCTATGGCACCAAGCATTTTGGGGAAGTGTGCCACCCTGTAAAATCCAGGACAACGGCCTGCCTTTCTGTGGGTTTTCTGGGCATGTATATGTGCCTGTTGACTGAGGGGCGCGCTGTCATGATTGGCAAGACCTCGTGTAGGCAGCGTGACTGCGTGGCCTGTGAGACCCCCCCCACTATGGCAGTAGTCCGCTGAAATGACCCAGTGGCCAAAAAATGCAGGACATTGAGCACCTTCTCCAGGGGGCTCAATGCTTGGGAGCAAAGGGTGGGGGATGTAAGGTCATCTTCCCACTCCCTGATCAGGTCTAGGATGATATGGGGTGGAAACCTATACCTGCCGTAGACCTGGTCGTCAGGCATCCCAAAAAGGCTTGTCCGTGGTGAGAAAATGCGTGCCCTGGCTATTTTCCTCCTCCTGCGGTGTCCCACGATCAGTGCTGTGACAAATGGGGCATTCATCGTAGCTGTATATACGTGTTTGTTGTTTGCGCGCACTTTTATACTGTGCGCGGGGACGCTTCCGCCTGCCTTCGTGTGGCGGACGCGTTGACGCCTGTGTGCGTCTTTTGCCGTGTGCGGGTTTCCCGTATTCGGATCCATGAATACGGGTTGTTCGTGTGCGTGTGGGCGTTCCGTGTAGTTCCCTGCAGTACTTCCCCAGTTACACCTTCTTTTTCATGCGTTGTTCCCCATTCCACGTGTTACGCCCACTGTTCCGCCCCCTGTTGTTGTGTGCGCCGCGCTATGTGCGCTTTTGCTGTGCGCATAGCGCACGCCGTTTGATGACGTGTGTGCCCGTGGGCGACATGCATGGATTTGGCGCACGACCAGCGGGAAACAAGCGCAGCGCCTTCCTTGATTTCTCACGCTTGCGCCACCTTGCGCCTGCTTGCGCTGGGATTTTCGGCGCACGTTTGTTCCATGAATCGACCCCTTATTTATGTTTACAAAACAATGTATTCTACAGATCAAAGAAACCTCAATGGATTTCGTTTTAATGCCAAGTTTAGGCAATTTATATTTGACCAACTAAGAAACAGATCAAGTTTCAAATACAAATAATCTCTTTTTGACAAATTTGAAAATGTACAAAAGGTACATCAATGATCTTTTGATTATATGGCAGGGCAGTGAAGTTGCACTTAATGAATTTGCGACACAGAAGAAAGGTTTGAATCCAAATCTGAAATTCACAATGTTTTACAGTACATACGAGTGGTATTTGTGAGTGTGTTGTTGTGTGTATGCAGAAGTAATCCTCATGGAATGCTATGAGGTAGGCTGGAAGGAAGGGGACAGTGAGGTTCCATGAATGTCAGTTAGGGGACATGGAACTAAGATAGGAACCTGAATGAATGCTTTGGCCCCACTCTCCCACTGCTGATCTCTATTGCTGTAATAAAGATGAAATAAAGTGTCCTGTTATTTTGTACTTACCTGGGTCTGGTCAGATTCCTGCTCCATGGTCTTTATCCGGACCTAGACATATCATGTGGCGACGAGAAGTCCCTAGAAGAACCCAGAAGAGAGGGGATAGTGACGGAAGGAGATGGTGCGGTGGTCCTGGTGCATAAATAATGCATCAGACAAGAGAGATGGGTGAAGAGATGTGCACATTACAGCACAGCCATGAAAGGACGCAGTGCTCTCACTGTTGACTAGTTGTAGGGATAGCCCCGCCTCCGAGCACTGTTGCACCTACATAAGAAGATTATGGGACCTGTAGACCGTATTCCCCACTTGCCTTTCGAGGCACAGCTTACAATCAGTATGCATGTACACTTACCGCTCGACTCCAGACAGGTCTGCCTCTCAAAGACCTGGACGTGGAGCGCTGGGGATATGCGTTCCAGGACCCTCATCTGATCTTCCGACAAGTGGCCCCGGCGCCCCTTAGCATTCGCTGCTTTCAGGAGGCGCCGGGCCTTCTTGAGGGTCCTGGACCTAAAGTCCTCCCAGCGCTTCTTCACATGATGGAATAGTCGGACTGCCACCCCCTCCGCGTTGATGGCAGTCACGATGTCCGTCCAGATCCGAGTCCGTCCTTCCTTGTCGGCGCGCAACCTTCCAAAGAGGGCATCATACTGCCCCAGGACATGCTCCACCAGGACACCAACTTCGGTGGCAGTGAAGCTGGTGCCCCTCTGCCTCTCTGCCCGGGGGTTGCCACTGGTGCCAGATGTTGCAGTGCCCGACATGGCAACCCCAGAGGCAGGAGTGGGTGGGCAACTGAGTCCTGGGGCTGGGCTGTGGAGTGATGGTATCCCAGTCGGGAGTCTTCGGTTCCAGCAGGGGTGGTCACAGCAACAGCACCCCTGGCTGATGTGCAGGCAGCAAATGGCAGGACACGTGGGCAGCAGGCAGTCAGGCAGCAGCAGATGGCAGCAATTCGGCCTACTGGGCAGGAGCGTGGTCTTCCGTGTGCTTATGCGTGGCCAGCTTGATACGGAGTGATTTGGCAGTGGAAATCCAGCACGTCTGCGTGTAATTCGAGGAAAGGCCCTTGGCGCGTAAGCGCGTCAGCACACGTACGTTAATTCATTGGCCCAAAGGCCCCCAGACGCGTCTATGATGTCACGCGCATGGCCGTTGAGAATGGCGCGTGTAAAAAAAAAAATACACGTCTGAGTGTCAAAGCGGGTAATTGGTGGAAATGGCCTCAGCGCGTATGCGCGTCTGTGACGTGTGTATAAAAGGTACGTGTAGAACACCATTTCCTTGTACGTGCTTTTCGTGGAGAGCGAGTGGGTGAAATCTGTACTTCTTGTCGGTTCACACGCGATTTACTTCACGGCGTTTCAAGTTCGTACTCCCTGTTACCTCTGACAGCTTTTTCTCTTTTCCTCTTTTTCCTGGGCCTGTTTCCTCAAACAGCGTTCCCTTCTACTGTTGTCCTGTCTCCTCAGACAGTGTACAATTCTTCTTTTGGCGGGGGTGTTGCCAACGCACACACGCGCGTCTTTTTCACGCTTTTTTTCCTGGCAGACAGTGAGTCGTGCACGAATTTAACATCTGTGCTTGCCCCGTGTGTTGCGTACCACTTCAGAGGTCATTCTAGGCTGCGTGTGACATGCAAACGTTCATTCTTGTGTTTCTGGGTGCCACAGCGTAGTGCAGGTTTATTTTTTCACACATGTGGTCTAGGAGGGGTTGCGTGCACCTTACTTCCCTTTTTTGGGGTGCCTGTGCGTTGCGTGACCTGTCATCTTTCCCCAGGGGTGACATACAGCCTTGCTAGAGCACTAGGGTACGATTACCATCTGGTACCCAACCCCTTTGACCCCCAATTGCCCAGGACAATAGTTCACAGTGACTCCCATACGCACAATAACATCAGTGCCATGGCTGGGAGGCGAACAAGTCGTAAGGGTGGCAAAGGTGGCCAAGCCCCAAGTGGTGGCCGTGGTGGATCCGGTAGGGGACGTGGCCGTGACTTGCAGGATACCCCTAGCCCCCCATGTGTGGAGGACCAGTCAGGGACACCCATGCCCCCCCGGTTGAGGGTAACGTGGCTGACACCATCCATGCTCAGCCCTTGTTGGACTAGCCCACTGTGGCACCAGACCTGGCACAGGGTGACTCCATGGCTGACTTCCAGGTCAGCAGGACTAGGCACCGTGTGCCGGTGCACGTTGGTGTCATCAGGCCACGTGGATCAGGGACAGCTCGGTCATCTGCTGCTCCGATTAGGCAGGGTGGGGAGGCTGTAGGGCGGGCTGCGGCTCCATCCACCCCACCTCTCACACACCCAGCCAGGACAGTGTAGGTCCAAGTCCATCCTGCTGACATTCCCCCTGACACCATCACACTTGAGCTAATGCCTGCACCAACTCCCATGCTGAGTGTGCAATCCCACACTCCTAGTACAGAGTCCACCGGGGCTCCTGCCCCTAGTGTCCAGAGCGGCGTAGGACACTGAGGATCCCGACCACCTTCCAAGCGGAAGAGGAAGAGTGCTCGTCCAGTAGAGGCTGATGCCCCAGACACGGCTACACAGTCCGGCCCGTCAAGGAAGCCCAGCTTCAATGAGGGCGAACTGAATGCACTTGTAGAGTATGTGTCCGCATATGACCGCGAAATGGTGATTATTGCAGGATCCAAGACCACACCTGCACAACGTCTGGCACACTGGCAGACTATCGCGGACATCATAAGTGCCCTTGGAATCGTGAGGCGCACATCTACTGAATGCTACAAGTGCTGGAATGAACTGAAGCGCAGGGCAAAGAATAAGCTGGCCTCAAGTCATGCCGCTACTCTAGTGACTGGAGGTGGGTCTCCAGCAGAAGACATAGAACTCACTCCACATGAGCATGTTGCTGGGACCTACGTCACGGAGTAACAGATCCAAGGCGTCGGAGAACTGGCAGATTACAAGGCATTGTCCGGTGAGTGCACATGCATGTGTGTGTCATCCATGTGCATGGTGTGTGTTTGAGAGCTTGTGTATGGGTGCCAGGTGAGGGTGTGTGTGCCTGAGTGGTTTGGGTCACCCATGTGCCTCATCAAATACGTTCTGCGCACCAGCATTTGGGTATAGCAGTATCCCTTCTGCCAACAGTAGACATCTAGCCCAACACCACGCCAGTTGCCCTTGAAGTGTCATCTTGCCACAACATTGTTGCTTATTTTTCTCTGTTTATTCAAGTCTTTGCAGGGGATTACACACTTGATACTGCTGGGGTTGTGGAGATGGTGCAGACCCAGGAGGGGTCTCAGGGCCGACCGACCACCGGTGAGGGACGTGGTGTGATGGTGGGTGAGAACCCACAACTGCTGCAGGTCGTGCTCTCAAGGGGTGTCTCTGGGTGCACCTCCCCCGAGCTGTATTCAGCTGTCGATTCGGATGATGAGACCTATGTGGCGTCGCAGGTGAGTGTTCCTGGGAGGGATTCTGTTCTGTCCGACCCACCTGCACCAGGGGTAGAACCCTCAATGGGGATGTTAGTGTTGGCAGGTACGCCTTTGGTGGTTACGGATGCAGGGTCACACTCCGCAACATCTGATCCTGTTCCTGGGCCAGCAGATCAGAGGGGGAATGCAGTCCTGCAGCCTCAGGCAGTGCCGGCACAGCAAGGTGCAGTTCGCCTTGCCCCAGACAGGTGTGGTGCCCGCCTACGTGGTGGCCGTACGCCACCTGGCAATACCGCATGGGAGCAATCCATATACGGTATGGTAACCCAACAGGCAGCATCATCAGAGATGATGGCTCAGGCCATGGATAGGGTTGCCACTTCCATTGTCCCCCCAGAAAGGCTGATGGAGCGACTACAGCAGGCAACAGACTCCATCTGCCAGTCACACAGGGAGGACATGTTGGCGTCCGACAGGGACAGGCGGGCGGCACTGGCGACTCTGCGGGAAGCCATTTTCATAGAGTCCCAGGGCCACAGGAAAGCCCTGAGGGTGGAACTCCGTCACCTCAGGACGACTCATTAATGGCCATTTTTTTTTTTATTTTATTTTATTTTTTTTAAATTTTTGATTTTTTGGACAGTGTGTTGCCTTGTGTGGCTCCCGTGGGCATACACTGTATTGTGGCTGGGCACATGCAGGCTTGTCCTGAATTTGGGTCAGATGCTTGGGTTTGTGTGACACACACCCCTCCTGCTTCCCGTTTCCATGGGCTTGCAAAGGGTGTGCCCAAGTGACATTGACTTACACGGTGACGTTGGACTCCCATTTGATGTGTGGACAGTCTGTAGTCAATACTGTGTATACATTCCTAGTGCATATTGTTGTTGTATTGTACACTGCATGGTGTATTGATATGTGCCTCTGCATCCATCTCATCCTCCTAATTTGCAGGTCCATTTCTCATGTCTTCACAAGCCGGTCTACTTTGGAACTGGAGTCCATGTTGTAAGCAGTGCACCTACACTCTTGCGTGGCGCTAACACTGCATACTTGGAAGTGTTCGAAGTGCTGGCATTATCAGGTAGT
Source organism: Ambystoma mexicanum (assembly GCF_040938575.1). Classification (NCBI taxonomy): domain Eukaryota; kingdom Metazoa; phylum Chordata; class Amphibia; order Caudata; family Ambystomatidae; genus Ambystoma; species Ambystoma mexicanum. The sequence continues at coordinate 195,434,885 of NC_090933.1, read as the reverse complement.
GAGGCTACCAATTTTTTAAGTCTGTACTGTCATGTTTATGGTATGTTGGAGGTTGTGCTGGTGATTGGTATTCTTGGTAAGTATTTGGTAATGTGTGTTGTTGGTCCTGCTTTACTATGAACATTACATGTGTGGCCAGTTTCCATTAGGGACACTGTAGTTGGTGACACTTGGGGCATGTTGTGGGGATTCATTTGTTTGCTCTCACATTGCATGACATGCCATGGTGTGTTGTGTGGCCGTGCCGGGGAGGGGTTGGGTGACATGGCACTGTTCTCATGTAGTATTTTGCAAGTGGGTATTCATTTCTGCTGCATGGAAGTGTGCCTTTTGATGACACTGCATTGGTGGTGTTTGTGTAGGTAGGGATGCACACATTGTGACACTTCCACATGAACAATCTCAGGCTGCTATGGTTCTGACAGTTGACTGTCCCTTTGTTCGTCATAATTGTCAGGTCGAGTCATCATTGCTTATCAGATGGTATGTGCCAGGGCTGTGTGCACTCCACAGGGGTGTTATTTCTATGTGAAGTAATTAGCCATCAGCTGCGTACGGGCTGCCTCACCCCGTGCCCTTTCCCCTCCCATGCGCAGCGGGCGTGCATGTGGTTGGGGATGTGGGGGCACCACCATGTCCACAGCCAGGCCCCGGCGTGTTGCAACATTGTGCAGGACACATGCTGCCACTATGATCCTGCACACTACTGGGGGAGCGTATAACAGCTGCCCGCCAGAACGGTCAAGGGAGCGAAAGCGTGACTTGAGCACTCCGAATGTGCGCTCCACTATGCCCCGGGTTGCAATATGGGCTGTGTTGTATCTTACCTCGGGAGGCGTGATGGGGTTCCGAATTGGCGTCGTCATGTGGGTGCTCAGAGGGTAGGCACTGTCCCCTGGTGAGGAGGTTATGGGTATCATTAGTGGGGTAGTGACATAACTCTGCATCTGACATGCATGCATGTGCAGTGGCATTCATACTCACCAAGCAGCCATGTATTGCCATGCCGCCCAGCTTCTAGGTCCCGGTTCAGGGTAGTCATTCGATAAATGAAGCTGTCGTGGGTGGACCCTGGATAGTTGGCATATACTGAGCAGTCGTTCCCTTGGCATTACATACTACCTGCACGTTGATGGAATGCCAGTGCTTGCTGTTCCTATAGATGTGCTCAGATGCCCTGGGGGGACGTAGTGCCACATGGGTGCAGTCAATGGCACCTAGCACTTTGGGGAATTGTGCCACACCGTAGAAATCCAGGGCGGCAGCCTGCCTTTCTGCAGGTGTCCTGGGCAGGTATATGTGCCTGCGGACTGATGGGTGTGCAGTGATGATGTTTAAGACCTGGTGTAGGCAGCGTGACTGCGTGGCCTGTGACACCCCACCCACTATGGCACTTGTCCGCTGAAATGATCCAGTGGCCAAGAAGTGCAGTACATTAAGGACCTTCTCCAGGGCGCTGAGTGCTTGGGAGCACAGGGTGGGTGATGTGAGGTCATCCTCCCACTCACTCACCAGGTCCAGTATTATGTGAGGTGGGAACCTGTACCTCCCATACACGTGGTCATCAGGCATCTCAAAAAGGCTGGTTCTGGGTGTGAAAATTCGGGCCCTCACTATCCTCCTCCTCCTCCTTTGGTAACCCACGGCCACTGCTGCTAGGAACGGTATATTCATCCTGGCGTCTGAGCTTGTTTGTTGTTTGCGCGCACTTTTATGCTGCGCGGGTCGACATACGCCTGCTTCCTGCTGGCGTACGTGTTTCCGGATTAGCACGTTTCTTTGTGCGCATACCTTAGCCCTGTTCAATTCCATGGATACGTGTTGTTGGCGAGCGTGTAAAACTTCCCGCGCACCCCTGTAATACACGTACCCAAGCAAATCGCGTGTGAGAATTCCCACGCACCCCTGTAATACACATACCCAAGCAAATCGCGTGTGAGAATTCCCGCGCACCCCTGTAATACACGTACCCAAGCAAATCGCGTGTGAGAATTCCCACGCACCCCTGTAATACACGTACCCAAGCAAATCGCGTTTGAGAATTCCTGCGCACCCCTGCAATACATGTACCCAAGCAAATCGCGTGTGAGAATTCCTGTGCACCCCTGTAATACACGTACCCAAGCAAATCGCGTGTGAGAATTCCCGCGCACCCCTGTAATACACGTACCCAAGCAAATCGCGTGTGAGAATTCCCGCGCACCCCTGCAATACACGTACCCAGGCCAATTGCGTGTACGCTCACTTTCATCCAATTACGCGCAATGATACTCTGACGTGCAGTGTTTCCACATGTGCTCTGTCATCACGTGCTATGAGGGAAACACCCGCACGCGTCACGTCACAGATGCGCTTACGCGCTGAGGGCCTTTGGTCCAATGGAATCGCGTATGCGTGCTGACGCGCTTACGCGCTAAGGCCCTTTCCTTGAATTTCACGTTGACGTGCAGGATTTTCACGTGGCAATTCACTCCGTATCAAGCTGGCCACGCGTAAGCACACAGAATACCACGCTCCTGCCCATAAGGCCCAATTACTGCCCCCCAGAGCCCCGAGCAGCCTCCCACGAGCCATCTGCTGCTGCCTGCCTGCTGCCACCGTGCCCTGCCATTTTGTGCTTGCACATCTGCCATCTGCAGGGGTCCAGTTGCTGTGTCCACCCCTGCTGGAACAGAAGACTCCTGACTGGTATACCATTGTTCCACAGCCCAGCCCCAGGACCCAGTTGCCCACCCACTCCTGCCTCTGGGGTTGCCATGTCGGGCACTGCAACATCTGGCACCAGTGGCAATCCCCGGACAGAGAGGCAGAGGGGCACCAGCTTCACTGCCACCGAAGCTGGTGTCCTGGTGGAGCAAGTCCTGGGGAAGTATGATGCCCTCTTCGGATCGTCACGCGCCAACAAGGAAGGACGGGACAGGATCTGGGAAGACTTGGTGGCTGCCATCAACGCGGAGGGGGTGGCACCCCACAACCTCCAGAAAGTCAAGAAGCGCTGGGAGTTCTTGAGGTCAAGGACCCTCTTGAAGGCCCGGCGCCTCGTGGAGGGGGGCCGGGGCCGCATGAGTACCATCCAGCTGAGGGTCTTGGAATGTGTAGACCCAGCACTCCATGCCCAGATCCTTGCGAGGCAGACCCGTCTGGAGTTGAGCGATAAGTGGGCAAGCATTGCTGTGTGAGACAGGGCATGTTGCAGTATGCTGGTTGTCTGATGCTTGCCTGTATGTGTGACATAGGCCATGTACGCATGTATGTGTGCAGGGACATCATGGTCATGCATGTGAGACCAGTAATGTGTGAACCACACGGTTGGTGCATGTGTTTAAATGCAACATGGGGAGCCCTATGCGGATTGGACACATGAGAGCATGCCAGTCTCTGTTTCTGGACATGGGTGGGGTGAGGGATGGGTGCTGATGCCATGTACATGTATGGTATCCATGTCTGTGTGTCTGACCTGTGTGTCTGTGACTTGTGAATGCCATGGATGCATGACACATGTCTGTGACAATGTACAGATTCACAGATGCAGCCTAGTTATCCTTGTATCCACTGTGTCTAGGGTGTACAAGGCCAGATGGATGATATTACGTTGATGTGTGTGCATGTGATAGGCATGACCCATGATGCATGTGAGTTCCATAACAACATTGTATGTTTGGAGAGTTCCTTGGACATGTATGCAAATGTCTATAGCATGTGCCATGCCTGTTACTGCATGTGTTTTGCCTGCACTGACCCATGTGTTGTGGAGGGATATGATGGAAGTGATCTTTGACAGTGCCACTCATCTGCTATTGCTTCCTATCTAGGGGACCATTGTACAGTACCCTGATGCTTGTGTTCTATGTCTCCCTCTACACAGCGGCAAGTGAAGAAGAGGGCGGAGACGGCGCTGTGGAGCAAAGCGGCGGGGATGCCCCCACGGCTACAGCGGAAGGGGTGGGTGAGCCCCCACAGGGGCTTGCAACGGCGGAAGACGGTGTGGAGCCATCCAGGTTGGTGGTTTCCACAGAGGAGGAGGAGGCCGCTACTGAGGCGCACATGGGGCCTGGTGGGGGCATCCCTGCTGGTGCAAGTGGTGCAGTCCAGGGGCAGGGGCAGGAGGCAGCACAGGTCGCCGTGGAGGGGCCTGTGCATGTCACTGTCCCTGACACTGTGACTGCACCACCATGCACCAGCAGGGATGCCCCATCCCAGGCCCGTCCGCAGGTAGGGGGGATGTCCATGTCATCTGACTCCCCTCCACCTGCGGACGAGGGGACCCGTGGCCGTATGGATAAGGTCCTGCTTGGTGTCGCGTTGCGCACGGGTGTCATTCGTGATGACGTGCATGCTTCCCGGGAGGAGCTTGCACGTCATCATGAAGAGCACCGTGCCAACATGGCCCAGTTGGGATCGGCCGTGGTCGGGGGTTTCATACATGTGTCGACCAATCTGGCGGCCCTCTCCTCCTCTGTGGAGACTATACGCCAGTCGTTCTCCATGCCGTCTTCCGGCCCAGATGCCACCAGGGCCCCCTGTGGACCTGCCCTGACCAACGCAGCCAGCTTGGTGGGGATCCCATCCCTGCCACAGTCGGGAGTCGGAGGTCCAGCAGGGGTGGACACCACAGCAACTGGACCCCAGCAGATGGAGGATGTGCCGGCATCATTGGGCAGGGCACGTGCACGACGGCGTTGGTGGATTCTATCAGCCTGGATGCCATCGTGTTGGCAGAGGCAGTTGCGTCGGAGGCAGCAGCGGAGTCAACGTGGGAGGCATCATGGCTCAGGGCAATCTACATCGGAGGGGTAGGCATCGGCCTGGGGGGCAGGAGGACCCAGGACGGGAAGTGTCTTCCGTGTGGCAGCGGTTGGGCCAGCAGATAGGTGCGGAGGGACAGCGGGAGGAATAGGCGCGGCTCAGTGCCTCGAGAGAATCTGCAGGGAGTTGGAGGAGGACATGTCGGCGTCCCTGCGGACCCTCGGGGTAACAGGAGTTCGATGATGCCCTGGCCCGGGACACCACGGAGTGAGCCGCTGGACTAGCCCGCCACCTTTGTATATAGTTAATTAGTGTTAGGTTTTATTTCTTTTTTTTAATTTGGGGCGCTTGGACTATGCCCCACTTTTTTGTATATAGTTATTAGTTAGGTAGGTTTTATTGTAGGTTTCATTTACATCGTTGGGATCATGGACCATGGATTTGCTCTTTGTACATAGTTTGAAAGTGGATTTGTGTCCTTCATCTTTTATTATTTTTTTCACCATGGAGCAATGGATTTTCGATTTACTTTCCCTTTGGATTTGCTTTGTTGGACAGTGACTTTGGACACAATTTCTTTACGGTTATTTTGGAGTCCCATTTTCGTTATTTATTATTTTTGTGGACATGCTGCATTTTGATATTTGTTGCCATTATTGTTTGTTTAAATTTCATTCACTTCATTTACACTGTAATACATTTTTGTTTCTTACTTGAATGTGTGGACTTCTCTCATTGGTTTCGTGCCTGCCACAATGTGGGTTTTCACAGTCATGTGTTGCCATTGTGTGGGTCTGACGGACTTGTACTCATGCGCATACTGCTTATTTGTTATCTATCATGTAAATGGTATTTCCATTTTGAATGGATGTAAAGCTTGGTTGGGTGTGCTGGGAGACATGAGTTGGACATGTGTGGGGGCCTGGTGGAGGGAGCACCACAGTGCTGGTGGGTGGGGGTGCAGGGGGACATGAGTGGGGGCCTGGTGGAGGGTGCCCTGCACTGCTGGGGGGTGGAGGTGCTGGGAGACATGAGTTGGACATGAGTGGGGGCCTGGTGGAGGGTGCCCCTGACTGCTGGTGGGTGGGGGTGCAGGGGGACATGAGTGGGGGCCTGGTGGAGGGTGCCCCTGGCAGCTGGTGGATAGCGGTGCAGGGGGACATGAGTGGGGGCCTGGTGGAGGGTGCCCCTGGCTGCTGGTGGGTGGGGGTGCAGGGGGACATGAGTGGGGGCCTGGTGGAGGGTGCCCTGCACTGCTGGGGGGTGGGGGTTCAGGGGGACATGAGTGGGGGCCTGGTGGAGGGTGCCCTGCACTGCTGGGAGGTGGGGGTGGTGGGAGACATGTGTGGGGGCCTGGTGGAGGGCGCACCTGGATGCTGGTGGGTGGGGGTGCAGGGGAACATGATTGGGGGCCTGGTGGACAGTGCCCCTGGCTGCTGGGGGGTGGGGGTGCAGGGGGACATGAGTGGGGGCCTGTTGGAGGGTGCCCCTGACTGCTGGGGGGTGGGGGTGCAGGGGGACATGAGTGGGGGCCTGTTGGAGGGTGCCCCTGACTGCTGGGGGGTGGGGGCCTGGTGGAGGGTGCCCCTGGATGCTGGTGGGTGGGGGTGCAGGGGGACATGAGTGGGGGCCTGGTGGACAGTGCCCCTGGCTGCTGGGGGGTGGGGGTGCAGGGGGACATGAGTGGGGGCCTGATGGAGGGTGCCCCTGGATGCTGGGGTTTGGGGGTGCAGGGGGACATGAGTGGGGGTCTGGTGAAGGGTGCCCCTGGCTGCTGGGGGGTGGGGGTGCAGGGGCACATGAGTGGATGCCTGGTGGAGGGTGCCCCTGACTGCTGCGGGGTGGGGGTGGTGGGAGACATGTGTGTGGGCCTGCTGGCAGGTGCCCCTGACTGCTGGGGGGTGGGGGTGGTGGGAGACATGTGTGGGGGCCTGGTGGAGGGTGCCCCTGGATGCTGGCGGGTGGGGGTGCAGGGGGACATGAGTGGGGGCCTGGTGGAGGGTGCCCCTCGCTGCTGGGGGGTGGGGGTGCAGGGGGACATGAGTGGGGGCCTGGTGGAGGGTGCCCCTGACTGCTGGGGGGTGGGGGTGCAGGGGGACATGAGTGGGGCCTGGTGGAGGGTGCCCCTGGATGCTGGTGGGTGGGGGTGTAGGGGGACATGAGTGGGGGCCTGGTGGAGGGTGCCCTGACTGCTGGGGGGTGGGGGTGCAAGGGGACATGAGTGGGGGCCTGGTGGAGGGTGCCCCTGGATGCTGGTGGGTGGGGGTGCAGGGGGACATGAGTGGGGGCCTGGTGGACGGTGCCCCTGGCTGCTGGGGGGTGGGGGTGCAGGGGGGCATGAGTGGGAGCCTGGTGGAGGGTGCCCTGCACTGCTGGGGGGTGGGGGTGCAGGGGGACATGAGTGGGGGCCTGGTGGAGGGTGCCCCTGACTGCTGGGGGGTGGGGGCGCAGGGGGACATGGTTGGGGGCCTGGTGGAGGGTGCCCCTGACTGCTGGGGGTTGGGGGTGCAGGGGGACATGAATGGGGGCCTGGTGGAGGGTGCCCCTGACTGCTGGGGGGTGGGGGTGCAGGGGGACATGAGTGGGGGCCTGGTGGAGGGTGCCCCTGGCTGCTGGTGGGTGGGGGTGTAGGGGGACATGAGTGGGGGCCTGGTGGAGGGTGCCCCTGGCTGCTGGTGGATAGGGGTGCAGGGGGACATGAGTGGGGGCCTGGTGGAGGGTGCCCCTGGCTGCTGGTGGGTGGGGGTGCAGGGGGACATGAGTGGGTGCCCTGCACTGCTGAGGGGTGGGGGCAGTGGGAGACATGTGTGGGGGCCTGGTGGAGGGTGCCCCTGGATGCTGGTGGGTGGGGGTGTAGGAGGACATCAGTGGGGGCCTGGTGGATAGTGCCCCTGGCTACTGGGGGTGGGGGTGCAGGGGGACATGAGTGGGGGCCTGGTGGAGGGTGCCCCTGACTGCTGGGGGGTGGGGGTGAAGGGGGACATGAGTGGGGGCCTGGTGGAGGGTGCCCCTGGATGCTGGTGGGTGGGGGTGCAGGGGGACATGAGTGGGGGCCTGGTGGAGGGTGCCCCTGGCTGCTGGGGGGTAGGGGTGCAGGTGGACATGAGTGGGGGCCTGGTGGAGGGTGCCCTGACTGCTGGGGGTGGGGGTGCAGGGGGACATGAGTGGGGGCCTGGTGGAGGGTGCCCCTGACTGCTGTGGGGGTGGGGGTGCAGGGGGACATGAGTGGGGGCCTGGTGGAGGGTGCCCCTGGCTGCTGGTGGGTGGGGGTGCAGGGGGACATGAGTGGGGGCCTGGTGGAGGGTTCCCCTGACTGCTGGGGGGTGGGGGTGCAGGGGGACATGAGTGGGGGCCTGGTGGAGGGAACCCCTGACTGCTGGGTGGTGGGGGTGGTGGGAGACATGTGTGTGGGCCTGCTGGCAGGTGCCCCTGACTGCTGGGGGGTGGGGGTGGTGGGAGACATGTGTGGGGGCCTGGTGGAGGGTGCCCCTGGATGCTGGTGGGTGGGGGTGCACTGGGACATGAGTGGGGGCCTGGTGGAGGGTGCCCCTGGCTGCTGGGGGGTGGGGGTGCAGGGGGACATGAGTGGGGGCCTGGTGGAGGGTGCCCCTGACTGCTGGGGGGTGGTGGTGCAGGGGGACATGAGTGGGGGCCTGGTGGAGGGTGCCCCTGACTGCTGGGGGGTGGGGGTGCAGGGGGACATGAGTGGGGGCCTGGTGGAGGGTGCCCCTGGCTGCTGGTGGGTGGGGGTGCAGGGGGACATGAGTGGGGGCCTGGTGGAGGGTGCCCCTGACTGCTGGGGGGAGGGGGTGCAGGGGGACATGAGTGGGTGCCTGGTGGAGGGTGCCCCTGACTGCTGGGGGTTGGGGGTGCAGGGGGACATGAGTGGGGGCCTGGTGGAGGGTGCCCCTGGCTGATGGGTGGTGGGGGTGCAGGTGGACATGAGTGGGGGCCTGGTGCAGGGTGCCCCTGACTGCTGGGGGTGGGGGTGCAGGGGGACATGAGTGGGGGCCTGGTGGAGGGTGCCCCTGACTGCTGGGGGGTGGGGGTGGTGGGAGACATGTGTGTTGGCCTGCTGGAAGGTGCCCCTGACTGCTGGGGGGTGGGGGTGGTGGGAGATATGTGTGGGGGCCTGGTGGAGGGTGCCCCTGGATGCTGGTGGGTGGGGGTGGTGGGAGACATGCGTTGGTGATCAGTAGTGCAAGGTGACATGTGGGTTGGCTGGGGGGCATGGCCATGGTGGATGGGCTGCCTGCGGGACATGAGCAGGGGTGCAGGGTAGTCCCCTGTGGTGTGGGCTGCCTGCAGGGGCTGTGGAGGGTGTAGAGGGAACACCTGGGAGGACGCACACAGTCAATTCACGTGTAGTACTACCCGTCACCCCCGAAATACACGTACCCTGCTGAAATCGCGTGTGGAACTTCACGCGCACCCCGGAATCCACGTACCCTGCTGAAATCGCGTGTGGAACTTCCTGCACACCCCGGAATACACATACCCAGGCCAATCGCGTGTGGGACTTCTCGCACACCCCGGAATACACGGACCCAGGCAATTCACGTGAGGGACTTCGCACGCAGCCCGGAATACACATACCCAGGCCAATCGCGTGTGGTACTTCCCGCGCACCCTGGAATACACGGACCCAGGCAATTCATGTGTGGAACTTCCCGCGCACCCCAGAATACATGTACCCAGCCAATCGTGTGTGGGACTTCTCACGCACCCCGGAATACACGTACCCAGGCAAATTGCGTGTGGGACTTTCCGCGCAGCACAGAATACACGCACACGCTATTTTTCACACAGCGGGTGTCCGTGTTTGTCACGTACCCCTTTGCACGACATTTGTCTTAGAGGGCCACAGTATGTGACATTCATCATAGCTGTATATAGGTGCTTTTTGTTGGCACACATTTTGGCGCGCATTTATTTCAGGGGCAGGGACACTACCGCCTGCTTTCTTGTGGCAGACGTGTTTGGGCCTGTGCGCTGGTTTGACCGTGTGCTGGTTTGCCCTATTGGATTACATGAATACGTGTTGTAGGCGAGCGTGTGGGCATTCCGCGCACTTGCCTACTGTACTTCCCCCGTGACGCCCACATTTTGACGAGTTGTTCCCCATTCTGAGTGTTACGCCCTGTGTTCCGCCTACTTTTGTTGTGTGCGCCGTGCTATGTGCGATTTCGCTGTGGCCGATAGATATCCTGTGCGCCGTCGTGCGCCACGCACTTTTTCAGCGCACATCCGATATTTTTCTCGCGCACGGCCTTCCATGAATCGATGTGTGCTGGTTTCCCTGCGATTTTCGCACTTGCTCTGCGATTTTCGCACTTTTACTGCGAATCGCACGTTTTGGCACCTCTGCGCGGGAATTTTCGGCGCACATTAATTCCATGAATCGACACCTTACAGTTTGTGGTCCACTTCCTGACCAGTTCTGGTGCCCTTAGTGCAACCGGATTTGTCATTGTTAATGTGTCATATGTTGAATCAGAGTGATTGATGAAGTCATTGTTCATAGGTTGTATGTTGAATCAGAGCCAGTGATGAATGTGTTGCGTGTTGAATCAGAGCCAGTGAATCATTTCACAGAGTCAGTTGTTTATAAAATGTTGTATGTTGAATCAGAGAGGCAATAGATGTAGTTATATTGGGTGTGTAAGTCGCATGTTGTATTAGAGCGGCCAGAGCCGAATTTATAAATTAATGTTGCATGTTTTATCAGAACGGTCATAGCCGGCGTTTTTTGGAGTTGAAGTATATTGGCCATTAGTGACACAGAGTTGTGTTGCCATTTTTATTTTATTTTTATTTTTTTTTAACAGGGGGTTAAGTTTAGGAGATTTAGGATTGGAGTTCCTACCCTTGGAGAAATAGGTATAAAGTTCCTATTTGGCATACAAAATGTTCCCAGTGTTTTAGGTAGTCGGGTGAGGTTTCATGGGGACGTGTAGTGCTACACCCTCATGGTTTTTAAGACACTGGTACAAGAAATAATATTATTTTTTCTCACAGTTAGGTTTACAAAAAAAAGTTTTATTTTTTCCATTTTGATTTTTTTTTATTTTTTTACAAGCACAATTTGTTTCTTCTTGTTTGCATACAGCTTTACACTGCATGCTTGTGGGTTAGTCTCACAGGGTCTGTCTATTTTTACACGCCATGCCTTTGTGGCTGCCTTCATGTTTTGTGTGTGTTCTTAGTGATGTTATTTGCTTTTCTATTCTATTTCATTTCTTTTTAGTGTTTTCTTTGTGGGGGAAGGTATGGTGTTAGGTTGTCGCTTGTGTAGGTTGTTTCTGAATGTATTAGAGTTTGTGGGTGTCTGGGACGTTTGGTTGTTTGTTTGCTTTGGTAGTATTGTTCTCTTGTAGACATAGGTATTGTGCACAGGTGTGGCAGACATGTTGCCAGGGAGTGGCAGTCCTGGTGGAAGGAGGTCCAGTTTCTTTGAGGTTTTGCGAATGTCGGTCAGGTGTATTTTGTCCTTGTGTGGCAAAGGTTGTGTTTGCAAGTGGCAGTCGGGTGTCCCTGGTGTGGCAGGCCAGGGTACAAGGTGTTTTATTTAATTTTTCGTTGTTGTCCATGCATGCAGAAGATTTTGTCCTTCTCAAATGTTGTGTGTTTTTGCAGAAGGAGATGTGTGGTGTCTGTAAGAGTGTTGTATATATGTGGAAGTAATCCTCATAGAATGTTATGAGGCTGGCTGCAATGAAGGGGACAATGATGTTCCATGAATGTAAGTGGGCTTGGAGCTGAGAGAGGAACCTGAATGGATGTTTTGTCCACACTATCCCACTGCTAACCTCTATTGCTGTAACAAAGATGACATAAGGTATCCTGTTCTTTTGTATTTCCCTGGGTCTGGTCTGGTTCCTGCTCCATGTTCTTTATCCGGACCCAGACACATCAATATGAAATTGCTTTTTTAGATTTAAATATAAAAGTTGAACAAGGCGCACTGTTCTCTTCATTTTTCGGCAAACCTTCTGATTGGAACACAATATTGCATTGCTGCAGTTTAGACCCTGCAGCAGTAAAACAAAAAATAGCATACAGAAAATTCCTGAGAATATGTAAGAACTGTACTTTGTTCACAGGTTTCAAAAAGAATGTGACCTCATGAATAGCAGGTGACAAGAGAGAGGGACCCAAAAATACAATTAAGTCTATCATATTACATATTAGAAAACCAGGGTAACAGTGAAAAACGCTTACTTGCCAAAACTGATTTTACAAATTCAACTGAGGGACTAGTATTTGCCACCACGTTTTACACAGATACGACTCCAATCAAACAATTTATTACAAGGAATCAATCCAACTTACAAACAGATTACCCTAATTAGCAACATTTACTGTTTGCATTGAAAAAGAAAGTACATTTGCCCCAATCATTGGTTCATGCCACCAGAGAGGAGAAACACAAAGAAATGAATTTGACAACCTTATGGGTTACTCCCATTCAGGATCAGTGGCCATGTGGGAGGTGTGCTGTGTGCAAAACCGCTATGAGAACGGCCATGCTTAGACAATGCCATATTGACAAGCACGCCAATTGGAACCTGACTTGCACCATGTATGTTATAGTATATCCTTGTGAAAAAGTGTATGTTGGCAAAACGTCATGGCAGGTTCATTTTAGGATCACAGAATATCATTTACGGACTCGTGCAGGCAACATAAGTACACCTTTGGTCAGCATTCTTTGTATCAACCACACACAGCTGACGACATAAAATGTTGTGCCTTAGAAAAAGTAACATATGAAGAAGTAAAACTAATTTAAATATTGCAAGAAGGGAATATATATGATGGATGTACAGGTTACAATCATGTGTAAATGACCTAAATTGTCAAGAGTAATGGCACAGTTGGAGCTATGTGTAGGATAACATACTATGTATGTTGTTTGTATTTCCTGTTTCCAGCTAAGAGAGGGTTTATGGCCTATAAAACAAAACAAATTACATTACAAAATAGCCATCAGGTAACATAGGAGGGAGACCATGCATTGCTATAAAGTCCTATTTCTATTGCTATTACATTCATTTTCCTTCCACTGTCTCCGCCCCACCTGTTATGCCAGCCATAAGCTGAATTGTTGATGGCGTAACGAGCATGCAGCTGCTGCTTGCACCTTACTGACCAGTGTAACTGTGCACTGGTAGCCGTACATCTTAACTTTTGATATTGATATTGATATTTTATTTCTATCGCGCTCATACACAAGTGTTTCAGAGCGCGACAAGGCAAGGGAAGGGGAACAGAGGAGAAACAAAAACAACGATCTTACTAGGCCCAGTGACATTGAGAACACGCAAATGCATGGTCGAGGAGGAGAGGGAGAAGTGCATGGAAGGGGGAACAAAAGGAGGAAAAAAAAACATAAATAATAAATAAATGAATAAATAAAAAGTCAACAAACAGAGGGAGTGCAGCCAGCAAGTGGCAGTGCTGGGTTTACGGCAGCAGGCTGGGTAGGTCTGATTAGTGCAGGAAGAACAAAACAAAGGGGTGGGGGCTGCATGGGTACAGGTACAGACCCCAGTGCAAGGGGTGGCCCGGAGGCAGTGCGTGCCGGTGGCAAGAGGAGCAGGTACCTGGGCCCAGAGGAAAGAGGGTGGCCAGGTGCATGATGCCGAGGGAGAGTAGAGTCAGCAGGGGAGAGGGGGGGCAAAGGCAGAAGCAAAGAGGAAGGTCTTGAGGTGCTTCCGGGAACCAGAGATTGTTCTCCTCAAGTTTTGGAGTGGCAGGGAGGCTGTTCCAGAGGGAGGCCTCAGCCGAAGACAGAGATCTACCCCCAGCTCGTTTCTTTGAGAAACGGCTGACCCTGAGGGAGTTAGAGGTAGAGGAGCGGAGTGTCGAGATGGGAGGTATTTGCAGAGGGATAGCTGAAGGTATGTTGGACCCAGGCTCCAGAAAGCCTTGTGGACAATGCAGAGGGGTTTGAATGTAATCCTTGCATCCACTGGGAGCCAATGGAGAGATTTCAGAGCTGGAGAGATACGATCCCAGGGCTTGAGGACAAGGACACGTCTTGCAGTACTGTTCTGGATAAGTTGCAAAGGGCGGAGAGTAGAGGTAGGTAGATTAAGAAAGAGGCTGTTGCAATAGTCCAACTTAAAGAGAACCAGAGCTTGGGAGACAGTGAGCTTCTGGGGGAATGAGAGGAAAGGAAGAGTACCTCTGAGGACGTGCAGTAGGAAGTTTTTTTTGATACATCAGCGATGTGGGCGGAGAAGGAGAGTGTGGAATCAAAGGTGACACCAAGGTTCTTGGCCTCGCAGGTAGGGATAGGAGGAGGGCCATGGGAGGCCAGCCAGAGAGTGAGGGGAAAGGAACGTGATGGTGTGCCGATGAGGAGTATCTCTGTCTTGCTGGCATTCAGAGATCCTTGGCAGCACACCAATCTTGAATGGCAGTTAGGCAATCAGTGATGAGAGAGGTTGAGGAGGTGGCCGAGGGCAGCCTGAAAATGAGCTCAGTGTCATCTGCGTAGCACTGGAAGTTTGAGCAGAAAAAGGCAATACAGCGGGCGAGAGTTGCTAGGTATTGGTTGAAAAGCCACGGCTTGAAGAAGACAATACAGCACCATTAGTTTGGAGCTGAGGTCCACATTGCAGCTGTAGTTAAATGCTCACTGAGGATGTGAGGGTGAGAAATTGTGCAAAAATACAACTGATTTCAAAGTAAGGTATGTGGGTATGGTAAACATATCTGCAGATGTTTAGTAAATCACAATTGGGGAGTAATAATCATTCTCGATATTTCAGGTTTATCTGATCTCTGGTTAAAGACTGTGATTGAGCTATATATATACACATTTGGAGTATTGTGTGGAAGGTGGTGGCTGCAGGGTTGAATTGAAGGGTATGTTGTCGGTGGACTACTTGCAGGAGGCAATTGTGCAAGTAACACAGAGAATTATTAACCCTTTGTTTTCCTGCTTGTTTGGGGCACTAGGTGTTGCTTCTTAAAGGTTAAGTAAGGTGTGATTCTTCACATATGACAGTTGGGAGTTTGAAATAGCACATAATGTGCTGCTTTTCTGCAGTTGTTATTCCCTGAAGATGTACCCAATATGCAAAGAGGATATTTTCAAACCTAGTGTTCGAGCTCTAGACGTGACCAGTCCATTTTGTGGCCATAATCATAACTAGTAGGCAATAAAGGCAAAACAAAGAATGTGCAATGCAGCAGAAGGGATGTGCAAGGCAATTAAAAGGATCTGTAACAAAAAGAATATATATAATAGTTTTAGGCATAATTTACAGTGTTAATGTGCCAGCTATATATGTTAGAAAAAGATTGTGTATCCAAGAGGGTGTTGGCATGGACACTCTTTGTATCTTTTGTATTTATTGTGGCAGGTCAGACAAAGGAGATGGACAAAAAGAAATCATTCAAACAATTTGAATGTATTTAAAATAAAGAACAAATCCTCCTCTGGCAATATTTCTACGGTGCAAGATCCCTACTCTAGAAAATAATAAAAGGGTACTTGTCAGGATGTCTTGCAAAATATAACTCTCATCCTCAGTGCAAACCTATTCTACTGCTCTACCTGACCCTACCACTAATAAAAAGGAACATTTAAATTAGCTGGGAGAAATCTCCTTACTTTCCCCCTCTTTAGTTTTGCTTGTTGATGCTTGGCCCCCCTCCTCAAAGTGTCTCCAACGTTGCTCAGGCTTTTGCCTGCTAGTATAGTTTAAAGGTCCAAGTGTCTTTGAGTTTTCTCTGTGTCTCTCAGGCTGTCGTAGTTTCATATAGTTCCAGCTTCAAGGTCTCTTTGGGCTTTCCAAGGGAAAGGGGATTTCCTGAACTAACTAACATTAACTGATACAAGTGGTGTAGCTCTTGCCACAGATCTCCAACTTGACTCTGTAAGTCGCTCGATTCGAGTGCACCCCCTCAGAGTTTTGGTGCTTCTTTACTATATGTGGTAACAGTCTCTTGAGGGCTAAGATTCTAAGTGGAAACCTCACAGAGTCTTTGTCCTCCTTGATATATGGTAATCTCTCATGAGTTAGGATTCCTGGTTTCACTTGCTCGGGGTACTCAACTGTCTGTTTTAAGTGTAGTAACCTCTAATGGCCTAGGACTCCGGGTTTAATCACCTCACAGTGCTTGTCTTTCGGTGCACGGTATGGTAACCTCTCATAGGTAAGGATTCTTGGTTTAACCTGCCCAGAGTGCTTGTCTGCCTGTTTGACATATAGTAACCTCTCCTGGGTTAGAATTCTTGGGTTCACCACTTCAGGGTGTTTGTATTTTGGTTAGATGTATGATAAACTCATGAAGGTTAGGATTCTTGGTTTCACCATCTCTGGGGTGTTGTCCTTCGGTTCGGTGAGTGATGACATCTTGTAGGTTAGGGTTCTTCGTTTCACTCACTCAGTGTGCTTTTAACATATGGTAACCTCTCATGGGTTAGTATTCTTGGTTTCACCACCTTTGGCTGTTTGTATTTCTGCTTAGTGTATGGTAAACTCTCGTGTTTGTTGATTATCAGTGCAACCCCCATTTTGGGTCTAATATTCGTTCTGACTCTTGATACTTTCGTATGGCTTAATAGATAAAATTTCTTGGTGTAGGGATATCGATTTTAGCTTGAACTGTTCACAAAATCCTCCAGGAAATGTGAATTTTATAACTCTCTGGCTTTCTCCCTCTCTGACAGAGTGCCACAGAGTTTATCTGACCTTCTCCCTGATCTGCCTGAGACCCTCATACCTGCTGTACTGTAGTCTCCAAGCTTGATGGGGTCGGTTTCTCTCACTCTGGGCAAACCTTGCTCCTTGGATTGTGAGTTCACTTCTCCTTCCGGTTGGTGCCTCCCTCCTGGCACCTCCTGGTAGCTCTTCCGCTCTAATTGCAGGCTGGTCTCTGTCTTCCAGATACCTTGAGGTTTGGGGCATCCAGAGATCCAGGGCTTGGCAGCATTCTGAAGATGCTCTGCCCACCAAGTAGCATTATGTTCCTGCCTCCACAATACATTGTCTCTGCATGGCCAATGTGGTGTGTCCTGTGCGCACATCCCCTCCAACTGTCTAGATGCAAACTGTTGACGTCTTCTGCCTCAGCAACTCCTACCCTCAAGTTAGCGATCTCCATTTTGTATGCCTCTCTCTGCAACAATAGACACAAAACTATTGGTCAGTTGGTTCAGGCCCCCAGGAGGGGTCAGCAACACAACTCAGCACATTTAAAGAGCCCTTTTCCCCAACATTATCACCATTTATCTTATAGCCTACAAAGACCTGCAACATCAGTGTAAAGGGGTCACCCATAATAAGATCCTGATTGTCCGGTCACCTGGGGAGTGTTCTGCAGAGCTGGATCACCTCCCAAGTCTCAAAGGGGGTGTCATCCACTTGGGGAGAAGTGAAGAATTCCCCAGATTTGTCACATTATGCATTTATGGATTTCTATCTCTTTAGATGTGTGATATTTTGAGATAATGGACATGACAACAAAATGATGGCATTAGTGAGAACGGTGTTGTTGTGGTGCAGTGGTTGAATGCTGCACAATGATGTTTGATGTTACAATATACATTTATAACAATGTTTATATATTATGGTGATGTGCTATATAGTTTTAGATTCAATGGATAGATCATAATTATTAAATGTACATTGTTTTCAAACATATATTGTTGTACAGGCTTTTCAGGCCTAATAGACAATTGTGTTATTTCTGCTCTATGCAATAGGATGGATTCTTTCCATGTACCTAGTATATTTTTCATTTATCCCCTGGGGTAGATTTCTTTGGTTTGCTTATTAACTTGCCCACATACCACATGAATTATTAGGCTGCTCAACAGTTACTCAATCAGGAACTGTAATCCTAGCAGTTTACCAGCCACATGGAAGGTGCCAGGAGTGGCAACACGCCTGTTATGAACACCCTGAGGTGGCCTATTTGGGCAGAAAGTTTGGTTCCAGCAATGCAGCATGCCATAGCCTTATGTTTAACTGTCAAAGCTCAGAAACATAACATAACAGAAAGGTCCCAGTCACTTTGTACCGAGAGAAAGATACCTGGCCCTTATTTCCCTATCTAACCAATGTGATGCACATCCATTTCCATCCCCACCTTTTCACGAAGTCTAATAAATTCAGCCTGCATAGCTAAGGCTATGTTTTTGTAGTGCTTTGTATCACCATACTCTACTCCAAAGCAAGGCATCACCCTGTCTCACTGTCTCATTGTGAACTAAAATACAGTCTAGCATTGCCTGGAACAAACTCTTAATAATAGCCTTCTTGAAATCGAGGTGCCCGGCTTGTTCAATTTTACTCTACTACGAAGTCCACTTCATTCCCTGCCCTTAGCTTCCATTACAATTATTATTCACTTTTATCCACAGTCTTTTCTTTGCTGTGCCACTCTTAGTTCAAGTTTGGTAGTCATACAATTGCCATTCTGGATGTTGACGGTTTTTTTTTTATTATTGCACGGGCAAATAAGTTCCCAAACTTCAGTAATTGCAGGAGCAAGCACACACTTGAGCACTCATTCATCCAACATTACTTGTCATAAAACCTACAATTCTCAGAGTCTACCATGGAAGCACAGCCCAATTACCACAGCAATTTAAGAAATATCTACCTATTCAGTGTGCAGAACTCACTTTCACCTAACAGGACTGATATGCACCCAGGCTATAATACAACACTCTTCCTCTACTGAATCTCCTTGCTCATTTCTTTTCGTCCAACGGACTAAGGACCGGATACCTATAGTGGGGGCACTGTATGCCACTGCACAGTCAAGCCTATGGGCTTTGTTACTATAAAGGTGGTAGCTTAGCACAGTAGAAACACAGATAAATATAACATAACATAACATCCAGTGCAGCCACTGAAGCTTCTCTCCTGCCTCCAAATAAATATATGAACTTCTTGTTGCAATTACTACTTTGTCCCATCGTAAAATGATGGCAAGCTCAGATACAGCCACTGAATATACTCACCTGCCACCAAACATTTCCAAGTTACTTCATGCCTGAAATTTTGCACAATAAATATGTTCAAATATATTTAATTCTCCCTGTGCCACCACTTAATATACACTATGTCCTCCAATTTTAAGAACTTTTATTCAGAGCCACTATTTTGTCTCATCACAAATCTTCAACACTAGTATTTTCTCTCACCTGTTGCCGAAATGTTGCCACACTCCGAAAAAACAGAATTTCATCTCTTTCCTACCAACTATTTTAAAAATGCCTCTTTACAACTGCTTTCGTTTCTCATCACAAATATCTGTAATATGTTCCTTCAGCCCACACAAAACATTGGAATACCAAGTACAATCGCTAAATGAGGTCCACAGCTCGAGACAGGTCCCCACTTCGAAACAATTGTAAGAATTTCGTTTTAGATCTATTAATTAGGCTAGTCAAAATTCTTCTTTACTAGTGTTGTCTTTTATCCCTGAAAATAAGCCACATACATTACAGTCACTGAAAGTGGTCTCTTGTCTTCAAACAATTCTAAAATGTGTTAATTGTGCATATTATTTTGTAACATCACAAATGTTCAAATCTTGTATTTTCTCCTGTCAGTTGTAAAGCATTGTCTCTTCAAATACAACTACTGCATGATCTCTCCTACCCCCAAATAATTCTAAGACTTCACAGCTATTATGTTGTCTCACTGCACAGTGCCACAGTCGGTTAAGGTGACTGCATATGCTCTCTTGCTCCAAACTATTCTAGGAATTGTTCTTCAGAACTACTATTTTGTTTCCTCAGAAATATTCATAAATAATATTTCCCTCATTCATCACAAGACGTTGGCACACACCATACAACCAATTATTTGTACACTCCTGCATTTTAACATTTCTGATATGTGTACCGAAGGGTATGTCCCAACTGGTATATTAGAGCTGTAACTGCAAAGTACATCAAGAACAACAAAGCATTCTTCCCCTTGGATTATTTAATGTGAGAATACCTAAACAGGCCCACAACCTTTTTACAATTATCCCCAAGCATAAAGCAAAGCTAGTCTAATCGAAAACATTTATTGAAAAGTCATGTTCAACATTTTTGGATTCATGAATATTGATTAAAACACTGTGAAACATGTAAAAATAAACCAGACTATACAAACTAAATAAAGTGAAAGACAATTACTTCAGAATGTACAAACTAGGTTAATACAAAATGACCAATACATAAACTCATAAGAAAGGTCAATAGAATTCAATGGTCATGCAATCTCAGTGCAAACAAGAAACATGTTATTACATTCTTTAATTCAACTTAAGCAAATCAATACATTTTGATTCTGTACTTTCGTTAATTTTAGGGAACAGTTTGTTATGTGTATTTACTTAATTGATCACAATTGAAGGAAGAATAATAATCAGTGTAATAATCATATTCATAAGTCTTAGTCTCAATCTTGGTTGACATTTATAACAAGTGTTTCGGTGTAAAGCAACACTTTGAAATGCCTTCCGCTGTGCCAATATTAGTGTGGGCTTCATTGATATTTCTTATACCCTTGATGTGCACGTCCTATTTGACAGTTTAGAAGGTATCAGCATAAAACACTAATTGGAACTACCTTTCTCAGGACCAGGGAGGTGGGTACATTTGGGACACTATGGGGGTCATGATAGGTTTGCCGGTATTCCACCGGTTGTCGTAAATCTCCCCCTATCTCACCTGGGGGGAGATGGGGGAGATTCCACAATGAAGTCTGTAGCAATGAATTCCCATGGTCTTGTTGGCAGCAATGGTTGCAGTAGAAGACTCGCCGGTCTCTTGTTATCATGTTTGTTTTGACTGCAGACAGAACAAGCTTTGATGTACTGTTGTATGTCGGTCTTCATTCCAGGCCACCAAAACTGTCTTTGTATGAGACGGAGGGTGTTAGTTATGCCACGATGTCCGGAGTGAAGGGTATCATGGCAGAGGTTTATTATTCTTTGTTGTTATTTCTGTGTAGGAATGGCCAGTGCATTGTCCTTGAATAAATATCCTTACTTAACTCTTAGGTTCCATTGATTCTTCCTTGAAATATCCTTCCAGAGGTCAGAGGACTGGGTTTGCAGTCAGATTTCTTCCAGGAGGTTGACTGCTTGAGCTACAAAGATCATGTGGGGAAACATCTTAGGATAGGCCTTGTCTTCAGTGGTTACATAGTCAGGACGTCGAGATATGGCGTCAGCAATCATGTTTTGTGATCCGGGAACATGAGTGATTTGGAATTGGTACTGGGCAAAGAAGTAGGCCCAACGCGCCTGAGGACTGTTCCTGCACTCCAATGACTGTAGAATTTGAAGATTCTGATGGTCCGTGTAGACCTGAACTAGATATCTAGCACCCAGAAGTAGATGTCGCCATTCAGTGAAGGCTTGGCGGATGGCTAACAGTTCCTTTTCCAGGACGGAATAGTGTGTCTCACTAGTCAGGGTTTGTGAGAGGTAAGCAATGGGGTGTTCCAGTTTATCCTCAAGTACCTGTTTCAAGACCGCTCCTATGGCGTAGTTAGAGGCATCCGTTTCCACTAGGAATGGGCGATTTATGTCAGGTTGGGCCAAGATGGGGGCTTGCGTGAACTCTGTCTTCGTTGGAAAACTTTATCTTGCGGTGTAGACCATATAAAAGGGGTGTCTTTCTTCAAGAGAGCAAAGATCGGCTGAACGATCTCAGAAAAGGTAGAAATGAACTTCCGGTAGAAGTTGGCAAGCCCCAGGAAGGATTGAACTTGTTTCACAGATGTGGGAGCGGGCCAAGCCAGTATGGCTTTTACCTTTGAAGGGTCCATACCAATTTCTTCTGGGCTAAGGATGAAACCTAGGTAGTGAACAGAAGTAACGTGAAACAAGCATTTTTTGGGTTTGGCTAAAAGTTTGTGTTCACAGAGTTGTTGTAATACTGCCTTTACATGTTCTTCATGCTTTAGAGGATCCTTGGAAAAGATCAATATGTCATCCAGATAGACAATGACGAAGAGGAATAACATGTCAGAAAACACCCTATCCATAAAACGTTGTAAAACTGCGGGAGCATTAGCTAGTCCAAAGGGCATGACTAGATATTCATAGTGACCAAAGGGTGTTCTAAAGGCTGTTTTCCATTCGTCTCCTTCCCGGACACAGATTCCCCTGTGGTGTGGGCTGCCTGCAGGGGCCGTGGAGGGTGTAGAGGGAACACCTGGGAGGACCCACACAGTCAATTCACGTGTAGTACTACCCGGCACCCCCGAAATACATGTACCCTGCTGAAATTGCTTGTGGAACTTCACGCGCACCCCAGAATCCACGACCCTGCTGAAATCGCGTGTGGAACTTCCCGCGCACCCCGGAATACACGTACCCTGCAGAATTAGCGTGTGGAACTTCACGCGCACCCCGGAATCCACGTACCCTGCTGAAATCGCGTGTGGAACTTCCTGCACACCCCGGAATACACATACCCAGGCCAATCGCGTGTGGGACTTCTCGCGCACCCCGGAATACACGGACCCAGGCAATTCACGTGTGGGACTTTGCACGCAGCCCGGAATACACATACCCAGGCCAATCGCGTGTGGGACTTCCCGCGCACCCTGGAATACACGGACCCAGGCAATTCATGTGTGGAACCTCCCGCGCACCCCAGAATACATGTACCCAGCCAATCGTGTGTGGGACTTCTCACGCACCCCGGAATACACGTACCCAGGCAAATTGCGTGTGGGACTTTCCGCGCAGCACAGAATACACGCACACGCTATTTTTCACACAGCGGGTGTCCGTGTTTGTCACGTACCCCTTTGCACGACATTTGTCTTAGAGGGCCACAGTATGTGACATTCATCATAGCTGTATATAAGTGCTTTTTGTTGGCACACATTTTGGCGCACATTTATTTCAGGGGCAGGGACACTACCGCCTGCTTTCTTGTGGCAGACGTGTTTGGGCCTGTGCGCTGGTTTGACCGTGTGCTGGTTTGCCCTATTGGATTACATGAATACGTGTTGTAGGCGAGCGTGTGGGCATTCCGCGCACTTGCCTACTGTACTTCCCCCGTGACGCCCACATTTTGACGAGTTGTTCCCCATTCTGAGTGTTACGCCCCGTGTTCCGCCTACTTTTGTTGTGTGCGCCGTGCTATGTGCGATTTCGCTGTGGCCATTAGATATCCTGTGCGCCGTCGTGCGCCACGCACTTTTTCAGCGCACATCCGATATTTTTCTCGCGCACGGCCTTCCATGAATCGATGTGCGCTGGTTTCCCTGCGATTTTCGCACTTGCTCTGCGATTTTCGCACTTTTACTGCGAATCGCACGTTTTGGCACCTCTGCGCGGGAATTTTCGGCGCACATTAATTCCATGAATCGACACCTTACAGTTTGTGGTCCACTTCCTGACCAGTTCTGGTGCCCTTAGTGCAACCGGATTTGTCATTGTTAATGTGTCATATGTTGAATCAGAGTGATTGATGAAGTCATTGTTCATAGGTTGTATGTTGAATCAGAGCCAGTGATGAATGTGTTGCGTGTTGAATCAGAGCCAGTGAATCATTTCACAGAGTCAGTTGTTTATAAAGTGTTGTATGTTGAATCAGAGAGGCAATAGATGTAGTTATATTGGGTGTGTAAGTCGCATGTTGTATTAGAGCGGCCAGAGCCGAATTTATAAATTAATGTTGCATGTTTTATCAGAACGGTCATAGCCGGCGTTTTTTGGAGTTGAAGTATATTGGCCATTAGTGACACAGAGTTGTGTTGCCATTTTTATTTTATTTTTATTTTTTTTTAACAGGGGGTTAAGTTTAGGAGATTTAGGATTGGAGTTCCTACCCTTGGAGAAATAGGTATAAAGTTCCTATTTGGCATACAAAATGTTCCCAGTGTTTTAGGTAGTCGGGTGAGGTTTCATGGGGACGTGTAGTGCTACACCCTCATGGTTTTTAAGACACTGGTACAAGAAATAATATTATTTTTTCTCACAGTTAGGTTTACAAAAAAAAGTTTTATTTTTTCCATTTTGATTTTTTTTTATTTTTTTACAAGCACAATTTGTTTCTTCTTGTTTGCATACAGCTTTACACTGCATGCTTGTGGGTTAGTCTCACAGGGTCTGTCTATTTTTACACGCCATGCCTTTGTGGCTGCCTTCATGTTTTGTGTGTGTTCTTAGTGATGTTATTTGCTTTTCTATTCTATTTCATTTCTTTTTAGTGTTTTCTTTGTGGGGGAAGGTATGGTGTTAGGTTGTCGCTTGTGTAGGTTGTTTCTGAATGTATTAGAGTTTGTGGGTGTCTGGGACGTTTGGTTGTTTGTTTGCTTTGGTAGTAGTGTTCTCTTGTAGACATAGGTATTGTGCACAGGTGTGGCAGACATGTTGCCAGGGAGTGGCAGTCCTGGTGGAAGGAGGTCCAGTTTCTTTGAGGTTTTGCGAATGTCGGTCAGGTGTATTTTGTCCTTGTGTGGCAAAGGTTGTGTTTGCAAGTGGCAGTCAGGTGTCCCTGGTGTGGCAGGCCAGGGTACAAGGTGTTTTATTTAATTTTTCGTTGTTGTCCATGCATGCAGAAGATTTTGTCCTTCTCAAATGTTGTGTGTTTTTGCAGAAGGAGATGTGTGGTGTCTGTAAGAGTGTTGTATATATGTGGAAGTAATCCTCATAGAATGTTATGAGGCTGGCTGCAATGAAGGGGACAATGATGTTCCATGAATGTAAGTGGGCTTGGAGCTGAGAGAGGAACCTGAATGGATGTTTTGTCCACACTATCCCACTGCTAACCTCTATTGCTGTAACAAAGATGACATAAGGTATCCTGTTCTTTTGTATTTCCCTGGGTCTGGTCTGGTTCCTGCTCCATGTTCTTTATCCGGACCCAGACACATCAATATGAAATTGCTTTTTTAGATTTAAATATAAAAGTTGAACAAGGCGCACTGTTCTCTTCATTTTTCGGCAAACCTTCTGATTGGAACACAATATTGCATTGCTGCAGTTTTGACCCTGCAGCAGTAAAACAAAAAATAGCATACAGAAAATTCCTGAGAATATGTAAGAACTGTACTTTGTTCACAGGTTTCAAAAAGAATGTGACCTCATGAATAGCAGGTGACAAGAGAGAGGGACCCAAAAATACAATTAAGTCTATCATATTACATATTAGAAAACCAGGGTAACAGTGAAAAACGCTTACTTGCCAAAACTGATTTTACAAATTCAACTGAGGGACTAGTATTTGCCACCACGTTTTACACAGATACGACTCCAATCAAACAATTTATTACAAGGAATCAATCCAACTTACAAACAGATTACCCTAATTAGCAACATTTACTGTTTGCATTGAAAAAGAAAGTACATTTGCCCCAATCATTGGTTCATGCCACCAGAGTGGAGAAACACAAAGAAATGAATTTGACAACCTTATGGGTTACTCCCATTCAGGATCAGTGGCCATGTGGGAGGTGTGCTGTGTGCAAAACCGCTATGAGAACGGCCATGCTTAGACAATGCCATATTGACAAGCACGCCAATTGGAACCTGACTTGCACCATGTATGTTATAGTATATCCTTGTGAAAAAGTGTATGTTGGCAAAACGTCATGGCAGGTTCATTTTAGGATCACAGAATATCATTTACGGACTCGTGCAGGCAACATAAGTACACCTTTGGTCAGCATTCTTTGTATCAACCACACACAGCTGACGACACAAAATGTTGTGCCTTAGAAAAAGTAACATATGAAGAAGTAAAACTAATTTAAATATTGCAAGAAGGGAATATATATGATGGATGTACAGGTTACAATCATGTGTAAATGACCTAAATTGTCAAGAGTAATGGCACAGTTGGAGCTATGTGTAGGATAACATACTATGTATGTTGTTTGTATTTCCTGTTTCCAGCTAAGAGAGGGTTTATGGCCTATAAAACAAAACAAATTACATTACAAAATAGCCATCAGGTAACATAGGAGGGAGACCATGCATTGCTATAAAGTCCTATTTCTATTGCTATTACATTCATTTTCCTTCCACTGTCTCCGCCCCACCTGTTATGCCAGCCATAAGCTGAATTGTTGATGGCGTAACGAGCATGCAGCTGCTGCTTGCACCTTACTGACCAGTGTAACTGTGCACTGGTAGCCGTACATCTTAACTTTTGATATTGATATTGATATTTTATTTCTATCGCGCTCATACACAAGTGTTTCAGAGCGCGACAAGGCAAGGGAAGGGGAACAGAGGAGAAACAAAAACAACGATCTTACTAGGCCCAGTGACATTGAGAACACGCAAATGCATGGTCGAGGAGGAGAGGGAGAAGTGCATGGAAGGGGGAACAAAAGGAGGAAAAAAAAACATAAATAATAAATAAATAAATAAATAAAAAGTCAACAAACAGAGGGAGTGCAGCCAGCAAGTGGCAGTGCTGGGTTTAAGGCAGCAGGCTGGGTAGGTCTGATTAGTGCAGGAAGAACAAAACAAAGGGGTGGGGGCTGCATGGGTACAGATACAGACCCCAGTGCAAGGGGTGGCCCGGAGGCAGTGCGTGCCGGTGGCAAGAGGAGCAGGTACCTGGGCCCAGAGGAAAGAGGGTGGCCAGGTGCATGATGCCGAGGGAGAGTAGAGTCAGCAGGGGAGAGGGGGGGCAAAGGCAGAAGCAAAGAGGAAGGTCTTGAGGTGCTTCCGGAACCAGAGATTGTTCTCCTCATGTTTTGGAGTGGCAGGGAGGCTGTTCCAGAGGGAGCCCCCAGCCGAAGACAGAGATCTACCCCCAGCTTGTTTCTTTGAGAAACGACTGACTCTGAGGGAGTTAGAGGTAGAGGAGCGGAGTGCTCGAGATGGGAGGTATTTGCAGAGGGATAGCTGAAGGCATGTTGGACCCAGGCCCCAGAAAGCCTTGTGGACAATGCAGAGGGGTTTGAATGTAATCCTTGCATCCACTGGGAGCCAATGGAGAGATTTCAGAGCTGGAGAGATACGATCCCAGGACTTTAGGACAAGGACACGTCTTGCAGTACTGTTCTGGATAAGTTGCAAAGGGCGGAGAGTAGAGGTAGGTAGATTAAGAAAGAGGCTGTTGCAATAGTCCAACTTAAAGAGAACCAGAGCTTGGGAGACAGTGAGCTTCTGGGGGAATGAGAGGAAAGGAAGAGTACCTCTGAGGAGGTGCAGTAGGAAGTTTTTTTTGATACATCAGCGATGTGGGCGGAGAAGGAGAGTGTGGAATCAAAGGTGACACCAAGGTTCTTGGCCTCGCAGGTAGGGATAGGAGGAGGGCCAAGGGAGGCCAGCCAGAGAGTGAGGGGAAAGGAACGTGATGGTGTGCCGATGAGGAGGATCTCTGTCTTGCTGGCATTCAGAGATCCTTGGCAGCACACCAATCTTGAATGGCAGTTAGGCAATCAGTGATGAGAGAGGTGGAGGAGGTGGCCGAGGGCAGCCTGAAAATGAGCTCAGTGTCATCTGCGTAGCACTGGAAGTTTGAGCAGAAAATGGCAATACAGCGGGCGAGAGTTGCTAGGTATTGGTTGAAAAGCCACGGCTTGAAGAAGACAATACAGCACCATTAGTTTGGAGCTGAGGTCCACATTGCAGCTGTAGTTAAATGCTCACTGAGGATGTGAGGGTGAGAAATTGTGCAAAAATACAACTGATTTCAAAGTAAGGTATGTGGGTATGGTAAACATATCTGCAGATGTTTAGTAAATCACAATTGGGGAGTAATAATCATTCTCGATATTTCAGGTTTATCTGATCTCTGGTTAAAGACTGATTGAGCTATATATATACACATTTGGAGTATTGTGTGGAAGGCGGTGGCTGCAGGGTTGAATTGAAGGGTATGTTGTCGGTGGACTACTTGCAAGAGGCAATTGTGCAAGTAACACAGAGAATTATTAACCCTTTGTTTTCCTGCGTGTTTGGGGCACTGGGTGTTGATTCCTGAAGGTTAAGTAAGGTGTGATTCTTCACATATGACAGTTGGGAGTTTGAAATAGCACATAATGTGCTGTTTTTCTGCAGTTGTTATTCCCTGAAGATGTACCCAATATGCAAAGAGGATATTTTCAAACCTAGTGTTCGAGCTCTAGACGTGACCAGTCCATTTTGTGGCCATAATCATAACTAGTAGGCAATAAAGGCAAAACAAAGAATGTGCAATGCAACAGAAGGGATGTGCAAGGCAAATAAAAGGATCTGTAACAAAAAGAATATATATAATAGTTTTAGGCAGAATTTCCAGTGTTAATGTGCCAGCTATATATGTTAGAAAAAGATTGTGTATCCAAGAGGGTGTTGGCATGGACACTCTTTGTATCTTTTGTATTTATTGTGGCAGGTCAGACAAAGGAGATGGACAAAAAGAAATGATTCAAACAATTTAAATGTATTTAAAATAAAGAACAATTCCTCCTCTGGCAATATTTCTACGGTGCAAGATCCCTACTCTAGAAAATAATAAAAGGGTACTTGTCAGGATGTCTTGCAAAATATAACTCTCATCCTCAGTGCAAACCTATTCTACTGCTCTACCTGACCCTACCACTAATAAAAAGGAAAATTTAAATTAGCTGGGAGAAATCTCCTTACTTTCACCCTCTTTAGTTTTGCTTGTTGATGCTTGGCCCCCCTCCTCAAAGTGTCTCCAACGTTGCTCAGGCTTTTGCCTGCTAGTATAGTTTAAAGGTCCAAGTGTCTTTGAGTTTTCTCTGTGTCTCTCAGGCTGTCGTAGTTTCATATAGTTCCAGCTTCAAGGTCTCTTTGGGCTTTCCAAGGGAAAGGGGATTTCCTGAACTAACTAACATTAACTGATACAAGTGTGTAGCTCTTGCCACAGATCTCCAACTTGACTCTGTAAGTCGCTCGATTCGGGTGCACCCCCTCAGAGTTTTGGTGCTTCTTTACTATATGTGGTAACAGTCTCTTGAGGGCTAAGATTCTAAGTGGAAACCTCACAGAGTCTTTGTCCTCCTTGATATATGGTAATCTCTCATGAGTTAGGATTCCTGGTTTCACGTACTCAACTGTCTGTTTGAAGTGTAGTAACCTCTAATGGCCTAGGACTCTGGGTTTAATCACCTCACAGTGCTTGTCTTTCGGTGCACGGTATGGTAACCTCTCATAGGTAAGGATTCTTGGTTTAACCTGCCCAGAGTGCTTGTCTGCCTGTTTGACATATAGTAACCTCTCCTGGGTTAGAATTCTGGGGTTCACCACCTCAGGGTGTTTGTATTTTGGTTAGATGTATGATAAACTCATGAAGGTTAGGATTCTTGGTTTCACCATCTCTGGGGTGTTGTCCTTCGGTTCGGTGAGTGATGACATCTTGTAGGTTAGGGTTCTTCGTTTCACTCAGTGTGCTTTTAACATATGGTAACCTCTCATGGGTTAGTATTCTTGGTTTCACCGCCTTTGGCTGTTTGTATTTCTGCTTAGTGTATGGTAAACTCTCGTGTTTGTTGATTATCAGTGCAACCCCCATTTTGGGTCTAATATTCGTTCTGACTCTTGATACTTTCGTATGGCTTAATAGATACAATTTCTTGGTGTGGGGATATCGATTTTAGCTTGAACTGTTCACAAAATCCTCCAGGAACTGTGAATTTTATAACTCTCTGGCTTTCTCCCTCTCTGACAGAGTGCCACAGAGTTTATCTGACCTTCTCCCTGATCTGCCTGAGACCCTCATACCTGCTGTACTGTAGTCTCCATGCTTGATGGGGTCAGTTTCTCTCACTCTGGGCAAACCTTGCTCCTTGGATTGTGAGTTCACTTCTCCTTCCGGTTGGTGCCTCCCTCCTGGCACCTCCTGGTAGCTCTTCCGCTCTAATTGCAGGCTGGTCTCTGTCTTCCAGATACCTTGAGGTTTGGGGCATCCAGAGATCCAGGGCTTGGCAGCATTCTGAAGATGCCCTGCCCACCAAGTAGCATTATGTTCCTGCCTCCACAATACATTGGGCCTCATTACAACTCAGGCGGTAAGGGGTTTACGGCGCCGTAAACAGCGCCGACCCTTACCGCCTGAGTACGAGGTCCCTTAGCGCCATGGAGATCTTAACGGCTGATTTTTGCAGCCGTTAAGATCCATGGCGCTAAGGGACCATGGAGTTAATTACGCCACCGTAATTTACGGTGGCGTAATTAACGCCTTCCCCACTCCCATTATGCCCTATGGGGCAAAAATGGGAATGGGGAAGGGTAAATGGGGATTGGGGACTTACCGCCCCGCCAAACTCGGAATGGGGCGGTAAGTCCGCCAACCACCATGGCGTAAACGTAGTTTACGCCATGGTGGTAAAGTCACGGCCCAGGCGGTAACTTACCGCCTGGGTCGTAATGAGGCCCATTGTCTCTGCGTGGCCAATGTGGTGTGTCCTGTGCGCACATCCCCTCCAACTGTCTAGATGCAAACTGTTGACGTCTTCTGCCTCAGCAACTCCTACCCTCAAGTTAGCGATCTCCATTTTGTATGCCGCTCTCTGCAACAATAGACACAAAACTATTGGTCAGTTGGTTCAGGCCCCCAGGAGGGGTCAGCAACACAACTCAGCACATTTAAAGAGCCCTTTTCCCCAACATTATCACCATTTATCTTATGTCCTACAAAGACCTGCAACATCAGTGTAAAGGGGTCACCCATAATAAGATCCTGATTGTCCGGTCACCTGGGGAGTGTTCTGCAGAGCTGGATTACCTCCCCAGTCTCAAAGGGGGTGTCATCCACTTGGGGAGAAGTGAAGAATTCCCCAGATTTGTCACATTATGCATTTATGGATTTCTATCTCTTTAGATGTGTGATATTTTGAGATAATGGACATGACAACAAAATTATGGCATTAGTGAGAACGGTGTTGTTGTGGTGCAGTGGTTGAATGCTGCACAATGATGTTTGATGTTACAATATACATTTATAACGATGTTTATGTATTATGGTGATGTGCTATATAGTTTTAGATTCAATGGATACATCATAATTATTAAATGTACATTGTTTTCAAACATATATTGTTGTACAGGCTTTGCAGGCCTAATAGACAATTGTGTTATTTCTGCTCTTTCGAATAGGATGGATTCATTCCATGTACATAGTATATTTTTCATTGATCCCCTGGGGTAGATTTCTTTGGTTTGCTTATTAACTTGCCCACATACCACATGAATTATTAGGCTGCTCAACAGTTACTCAATCAGGAACTGTAATCCTAGCAGTTTATCAGCCACATGGAAGGTGCCAGGAGTGGCAACACGCCTGTTATGAACACCCTGAGGTGGCCTATTTGGGCAGAAAGTTTGGTTCCAGCAATGCAGCATGCCATAGTCTTATGTTTAACTGTCAAAGCTCAGAAACATAACATAACAGAAAGGTCCCAGTCACTTTGTACCGAGAGAAAGATACCTGGCCCTTATTTCCCTATCTAACCAATGTGATGCACATCCATTTCCATCCCCACCTTTTCATGAAGTCTAATAAATTCAGCCTGCATAGCTAAGGCTATGTTTTTTGTAGTGCTTTGTATCACCATACTCTACTCCAAAGCTAGGCATCACCCTGTCTCACTGTCTCATTGTGAACTAAAATACAGTCTAGCATTGCCTGGAACAAACTCTTAATAATAGCCTTCTTGAAATCGAGGTGCCGGGCTTGTTCAATTTTACTCTACTACGAAGTCCACTTCATTCCCTGCCCTTAGCTTCCAATACAATTATTATTCACTTTTATCCACAGTCTTTTCTTTGCTGTGCCACTCTTAGTTCAAGTTTGGTAGTCAGACAATTGCCATTCTGGATGTTGACGTTTTTTTTTTTTATTATTGCACGGGCAAATAAGTTCCCAAACTTCAGTAATTGCAGGAGCAAGCACACACTTGAGCACTCATTCATCCAACATTACTTGTCATAAAACCTACAATTCTCAGAGTCTACCATGGAAGCACAGCCCAATTACCACAGCAATTTAAGAAATATCTACCTATTCAGTTGTGCAGAACTCACTTTCACCTAACAGGACTGATATGCACCCAGGCTATAATACAACACTCTTCCTCTACTGAATCTCCTTGCTCATTTCTTTTCGTCCAACGGACTAAGGACCGGATACCTATAGTGGGGGCACTGTATGCCACTGCACAGTCAAGCCTATGGGCTTTGTTACTATAAAGGTGGTAGCTTAGCACAGTAGAAACACAGATAAATATAACATAACATAACATCCAGTGCAGCCACTGAAGCTTCTCTCCTGCCTCCAAATAAATATATGAACTTCTTGTTGCAATTACTACTTTGTCCCATCGTAAAATGATGGCAAGCTCAGATACAGCCACTGAATATACTCACCTGCCACCAAACATTTCCAAGTTACTTCATGCCTGAAATTTTGCACAATAAATATGTTCAAATATATTTAATTCTCCCTGTGCCACCACTTAATATACACTATGTCCTCCAATTTTAAGAACTTTTATTCAGAGCCACTATTTTGTCTCATCACAAATCTTCAACACTAGTATTTTCTCTCACCTGTTGCCGAAATGTTGCCACACTCCGAAAAAACAGAATTTCATCTCTTTCCTACCAACTATTTTAAAAATGCCTCTTTACAACTGCTTTCGTTTCTCATCACAAATATCTGTAATATGTTCCTTCAGCCCACACAAAACATTGGAATACCAAGTACAATCGCTAAATGAGGTCCACAGCTCGAGACAGGTCCCCACTTCGAAACAATTGTAAGAATTTCGTTTTAGATCTATTAATTAGGCTAGTCAAAATTCTTCTTTACTAGTGTTGTCTTTTATCCCTGAAAATAAGCCACATACATTACAGTCACTGAAAGTGGTCTCTTGCCTTCAAAAAATTCTAAAATGTGTTAATTGTGCATATTATTTTGTAACATCACAAATCTTCAAAACTTGTATTTTCTCCTGTCAGTTGTAAAGCATTGTCTCTTCAAATACAACTACTGCATAATCTCTCCTACCCCCAAATAATTCTAAGACTTCACAGCTATTATGTTGTCTCACTGCACAGTGCCACAGTCGGTTAAAGTGACTGCATATGCTCTCTTGCTCCAAACTATTCTAGGAATTGTTCTTCAGAACTACTATTTTGTTTCCTCAGAAATATTCATAAATAATATTTCCCTCATTCATCACAAAACGTTGGCACACACCATACAACCAATTAATGTACACTCCTGCATTTTAACATTTCTGATATGTGTACCGAAGGGTATGTCCCAACTGGTATATTAGAGCTGTAACTGCAAAGTACATCAAGAACAACAAAGCATTCTTCCCCTTGGATTATTTAATGTGAGAATACCTAAACAGGTCCACAACCTTTTTTCAATTATCCCCAAGCATAAAGCAAAGCTAGTCAAATCGAAAACATTTATTGAAAAGTCATGTTCAACATTTTTGGATTCATGAATATTGAATAAAACACTGTGAAACATGTAAAAATAAACCAGACTCTACAAACTAAATAAAGTGAAAGACAATTACTTCAGAATGTACAAACTAAGTTAATACAAAATGACCAATACATAAACTCATAAGAAAGGTCAATAGAATTCAATGGTCATGCAATCTCAGTGCAAACAAGAAACATGTTATTACATTCTTTAATTCAACTTAAGCAAATCAATACATTTTGATTCTGTACTTTCGTTAATTTTAGGGAACAGTTTGTTATGTTTATTTACTTAATTGATCACAATTGAAGGAAGAATAATAATCAGTGTAATAATCATATTCATAAGTCTTAGTCTCAATCTTGGTCGACATTTATAACAAGTGTTTCGGTGTAAAGCAACACTTTGAAATGCCTTCCGCTGTGCCAATATTAGTGTGGGCTTCATTGATATTTCTTATACCCTTGATGTGCACGTCCTATTTGACAGTTTAGAAGGTATCAGCATAAAACACTAATTGGAACTACCTTTCTCAGGACCAGGGAGGTGGGTACATTTGGGACACTATGGGGGTCATGATAGGTTTGCCGGTATTCCACCGGTTGTCGTAAATCTCCCCCTATCTCACCTGGGGGGAGATGGGGGAGATTCCACAATTAAGTCTGTAGCAATGAATTCCCATGGTCTTGTTGGCAGCGATGGTTGCAGTAGAAGACCCGGCGGTCTCTTCTTATCATGTTTGTTTTGACTGCAGACAGAACAAGCTTTGATGTACTGTTGTACGTCGGTCTTCATTCCAGGCCACCAAAACTGTCTTTGTATAAGACAGAGGGTGTTAGTTATGCCACGATGTCCGGAGTGAAGGGTATCATGGCAGAGGTTTATTATTCTTTGTTGTTATTTCTGTGTAGGAATGGCCAGTGCATTGTCCTTGAATAAATATCCTTCCTTAACTCTTAGGTTCCATGGATTCTTCCTTGAAATATCCTTCCAGAGGTCAGAGGACTGGGTTTGCAGTCAGATTTCTTCCAGGAGGTTGACTGCTTGAGCTACAAAGATCATGTGGGGAACCATCTTAGGATAGGCCTTGTCTTCAGTGGTTACATAGTCAGGACGTCGAGATAAGACGTCAGCAATCATGTTTTGTGATCCGGGAACGTGAGTGATTTGGAATTGGTACTGGGCAAAGAAGTAGGCCCAACGCGCCTGACGACTGTTCCTGCACTCCAATGACTGTAGAATTTGAAGATTCTGATGGTCCGTGTAGACCTGAACTGGATATCTAGCACCCAGAAGTAGATGTCGCCATTCAGTGAAGGCTTGGCGGATGGCTAACAGTTCCTTTTCCAGGACGGAATAGTGTGTCTCACTAGTCAAGGTTCGTGAGAGGTAAGCAATGGGGTGTTCCAGTTTATCCTCAAGTACCTGTTTCAAGACCGCTCCTATGGCGTAGTTAGAGGCATCCGTTTCCACTAGGAATGGGCGATTTATGTCAGGTTGGGCCAGGATGGGGGCTTGCGTGAACTCTGTCTTCGTTGGAACACTTTATCTTGCGGTGTAGACCAGATAAAGGGGGTGTCTTTCTTCAAGAGAGCAACGATCGGCTGAACGATCTCGGAAAAGGTAGAAATGAACTTCCGGTAGAAGTTGGCAAGCCCCAGGAAGGATTGAACTTGTTTCACAGATGTGGGAGCGGGCCAAGACAGTATGGCTTTTACCTTTGAAGGGTCCATACCAATTCCTTCTGGGCTAAGGATGAATCCTAGGTAGTGAACAGAAGTAACGTGAAACAAGCATTTTTTGAGTTTGGCTAAATGTTTGTGTTCACGGAGTTGTTGTAATACTGCCTTTACATGTTCTTCATGCTTTAGAGGATCCTTGGAAAAGATCAATATGTCATCCAGATAGACAATGACAAAGAGGAATAACATGTCAGAAAATACCCTATCCATAAAACGTGGAAAAACTGCGGGAGCATTAGCTAGTCCAAAGGGCATGACTAGATATTCATAGTGACCAAAGGGTGTTCTGAAGGCTGTTTTCCATTCGTCTCCTTCCCGGACACAGATTAAATGGTAGGTACCCCGGAGATCCAACTTCGTGAATATTACGGCGCCTCTCACAGCTTCCAGGATATCCGAGATCAGGGGCAGTGGGTACCGATCTTTGAGGGTGCATTGATTTAAGCCACGATAGTCGAGGCAAGGTCTGAGTTCCTTGGTGTCCTTCTTGGGAACAAAGAACAACGAAGCACCCGCTGGAGATTTTGAGGGTCTTATGGTGCCATTTTCAAGATTGGTGTCCAGGTATTCTCTGAGGGCCTTTTTCTCAGGTTCAGAAAGAATGAACATTCTGCCGAAGGGAATCACTGCTGAGGGTATCTGTATCTATGGCACAGTCTTCAGGTCTGTGAGGGGGTAAGGCCTGGACTATGGCAGTTGAAAATACATCAGCATATCCCTGTTAGGCCTCTGGACTTGTATGATATTGGAAACCATGAGTGATGTTTTCTGGACTGTTAGTGGTTCTTTAGGAGGTGTCGAGGAGGGATCCAGGGATAGACAGTGGGACATACAAAACTCTGAGCCCAGGAATAGTGATCCTGCTGTCCAATTGATATACGGATTGTGCTTTTGTAACCAGGGCATACCCAATACCATGGGCTAATGGGCTGACTTAATGATGTCGAATGTAATCCGCTCTTGGTAATGGTTTATGGAAAGTTGGATCTCTTTTGTCTGCAGGCTTATAGGTCCTGAAGAGAGGGGTCTTCCGTCGATTGCTTCCACCGGCTGCATGGTGCTTCGTGTCTCGTATGGAATATGATGACTAACAACCCAGTCTTGATCAATGAAAATTCCCATCGCTCCGCAGTCCACCAAGGCCAGAATGGGATAGGTCTTATTCTTGGAGGGCGACAGGAAGGCTTGTAGTATCACCAAATTGTTTTGTCCAGGAGAGTTCAAGGATGGAATTGATGTGGAGCAAACATCTCTCTCCCGACACCTCGCTCCATCTAGGATCGGGAGCTGGCGTTTCCCGAACGCCGTGGTGGGGCTAGAGGACATTCTCTAACAAGGTGTTTATCTGAGGCACAATACATGCACAGGCCTGTGTGGATCCTTCTCATCCTTTCTTGTGGGGAAATAGGTCCACGGAAGGCTCCTATTTGCATGGGTTCTCGATCAATGTCAGGGGTTGGGGAAGGATCGGGTTTTACAGAAGTCTCAAGGGAGTTCTTTTGAAAGGGTATCTTGGTCTTTCTTCTTTCAGCCTTTCTTTCCTGGATTCAGAAGCCTATTTGCATGGCTAGATCCATAAGAGCCTGGAATGAGCTAGGATGAGCCACTGTGGCTAATTCATCCTTTACATCCTCATTTAGACCCCTGAGAAATAGAGGAAAACTTGCTTCTGAGGACCAATCTGCTTCCTTGGCGAGTTGTTTGAATCTAGTAACATGCGTTAGCATATCCTGGGATCCCTGTCGGTAATCAAGTAACCGTTCCTGAGCACTATAAACCTGTTCTGGCCGGTCAAACATAGTTTTGAGTGCCTGAATAATCCATCATAATCATCCAGGAGGGTATCTCCAGAGTTGACTAGGGGAGTGGCCCAGGTCAACACGTTCCCTGTGAGGTGCGAGATTATGAAGCCCACCTTCGCCCTGGAAGTTGAAAAATAGTAGGTCTTAAAAGTAAAATGCACCAAGCAGGAATCCAGGAATCCACGTAAGGACTTTGCCGAGCCATCATATTTGTCTACCACTCCACCCAGTAACACACTCTCCTTGTTAGCGGAGTCGCGAGACAAAACAAGTTGCTTTAACGCAGCCTTCTCCGCTTTTAAGTTCTGCACTTCAGTTGTTAGCTCTTGCATGCCACGCATGAGGTCCTGGACTGCTTTCTCCATAGCAGTAGCAGTGTCGGTCGTTTGGCGTCTCAAACTGTTGTAAATCTCCCCCCGTCTCACCTGGGATCGCTTCTTGTTCTGTTCCGCGGGAGGATTCCTCTTGTGGACGGATCGGGTCTTGTATAGGCTCGCTCGAGTCTCGTCCATCTCCAGCGCGCGTTCAGAGTTCCAGGAAGGTCGCAGTTCCAGGATGTCCAGGAAGAAAGTAGCGGTGGCTAGGGTTGAGGATTCCGGGAGTAGATTTAGAGGGGGAAAGGTGGAAGGAAGGAAGAAGGGACCAGGAAACTAGGAATAGTGGATTCGCCGAACAGAACACACACGTCTAGTCACTACATAATGATAGCATTGAGACGCGCGGGGCCGCGGGGGCATGGCCAATTTATAGAACGTGCCATGTCCGACGTAAAGGCTGGTGCGAGGCAAGTCACTTGGAACGGCCATGTTGGGAGTAACAAGGAATACAAGCCCCATCGCGATAAGGATCAGGAAGTCCAGAAAGGGCAAGTTCTATGGGTCATGACACCAGTAATTCCAGCAGGATACCGGCAAACTGACCTACCGTTTCTGCCGCCTGATATCCTGGGGATCTATATGATCACTGCACCGCTGAAAATTTCAACTTTAAAAATGCTGACTGCATTTATTATCTAGAGATAGTAGATATTTTATATTTGAGGAACTAATATATTGAAAAGTTTACCTTACTCATTGTGGAAGAAGGGAGCCGCTTGTTATCCAGGATAATCTGCAGCATGCAAAATGCGATGTTAGAAGTCAACGTACACAACGCTTCAGTGGAGAGAAATGTAATTTTGTGTTTAATGCGCCTGCGGACATTGAAATATAAACTTGATCCTTGCAGTAATAACCATGTGAAAAGCCCATTTTGAAATAAAATGGAACCAAAAAAATAAAATTTAAGAATCGTTAATTCTGAAGGAAACCACTATAATTAACGGTTTCACTGACATTTGAGGCATTACTGAGGACATTTTTTATTGTCTGACAGTGATACTGGAAAAAAACCTTTTTCATACTATCAACCTCTCAAAACTTGAAAAGATTAGTGCCAAGCAATAATTGTATGATGGATGGCACATTCAAGAGTTTTCCGAAGCCATTCATGCAAATTTATAGTATACATGGAATGGTGGATAATTAATTCTTCCCTTTGGTTTATGTGTTAATGAGCAACCGATTGGAGAAGACGTATCACAAAATGTTTACCAAAATAAAGGAAAATCTCCCCACACCTGTCTTAAATCCACTAAGTTGCGGTCTGGATTATGAATTATCAGCAATGAAATTTTTGCAGCAAATCTTCCCAAATATACATTTACAATGGTGTTTCTTTCATTATAGTCAGAGCCTTTGGAAATATATATAGCCCAAAACATGGGTTACAAACAAAATGCACTACAGACAGTGAATTTCAATTTGAAATAAAAAATATTTGTGATTTGGCGTATGTTCCAAAACATGAAGTTATCAACAGCTATTTAAAAATAATTTCTGATGAATACTTTAAAACACATGTAGAGGATCGGGTGAAATTTATGAATTATTTTGTGGGCACACGGATAGGAAAATAGACCATATATGACCAACATCTGCCTAAAATTGCAATACAATATTGGAATTGCTATGAGGCACTATTTACCAAATATCTCGTTAAAAACAACAAGTTAGAAGGGTTGCATCATACCCTAAATGTTGCCGTTGGAGGCAGTAAACCTTCATTATGGACATTTTTACAGGCATTAAAAACAGAAGAAAGCATTCAGGAAATTAAAATAATGCAACACATGAGTTGAATGTGCTAAATGGAATGAAATTAAGACAATTTGCTGAAAAATTCTCTTCATTAGATTTCAAGACTTTATTTCAAGTCTGGCATTTAATACACTTTTGCATTTATGGTTCAATACATGTATAGAAAACAATTTCGTTAAGACACTGCAAGTGATACTATTTAGTTTTTGTTTTTTTATATCTGCAATAGACTATTTCAGTGCATCAGTTTCTATTTTTTTCCTTGTTACTATTTCTAGGTGAGCGGAATTTTGAAGTTGTGAGCTGTAGTTAATTTAGCAATGCCAAATAGCTATGTTTCTACATATTAGACATTTTAGACTGAATACAATTATTGTTTAGAAATAAAATATTACAAGTTATACAAAATATAACAAACAAACCAACCTTTGTAGATTCATTATTTATTTCAAAAAGAGATTATGAATGACTGTATGTTAATTTACATAAAGGAGATGCAGCTTACAAGGAATTCAGAAAAAGAATGGTTTTCGGGAAAACAGAATAAATTAATTGTATGTGGTTGGTCTGAATTGCCATTATGGATTGAGGGAAACATTTGGTGGCATGAAGAAAACATGAAATGATCTAAACTACCCTGAGTGTATCCATAAATACATAAATAGCATTCTCATGGTGCCTGTTGTTAGAATGCAAAGCGGTGTGGCAAAGTAAATACAAGAAAGGGGCAACTAGTGACTGTCATGATTAAGGATTACAAAACCACTTGCCCAGTGTTACCATGAATACAATCAATTGCAGGCGGCATGTCGATGAATTAGAAGAATGTGAACAAGAAGGTGCTGTTCATTTTCTAGAAATGCAGTGATGCTCTAAATATGACTTATGCTATACCAGATGTCATTATTCAATACAACATTGAAGACTCTTGTCTATATATACCTTCAGTTACGCAATCTTTTCTCTTGTATAAAGCCATGCCTACAGAGATTATGGCTCTAGATCATAGACAGCACAAAATCCAGATCAAGTCAATTCCTAGAGGAACAATTCCAGATAAAAGGCTTACTCTGGTGTTCTCATTACGCACTTTCTCTCTAAGATCCGGTTCACCTACCAGGAGGAAGAAACTTGGAGGACCAGGTCTTTTAAAAAATAAAAACTGTCACTACTACAACTTACAGGCCGATTCATGGAATAATTAGCGCGGCGCAAGTGGCCAAAAACGTGCGATTCGCAGTGGAATAGCGAAAATCGCAGAGCAAGTGCAAAAATCGCACGAAAAGCAGCGCACATCGATTCATGGAAGGCCGTGCGCGAGAAAACCATGGGATGTGCGCTAAAAAAGTGCGCGGCGCACGTTGGCGCACAGGCCATCTAACGGCGTGCGCCAGGTCACAGCGAAAATCGCACAGGCCACAGCGAAAATCTCACATAGCGCAGCGCACACAAGAAAAGTAGGCGGAACACGGGGCGTAACACTCGGAATGGGGAACAACTTGCCAAAATGTGAGCGTCACGGGGAAGTACAGGGTGCAAGTGCGCGGAACGCCCACACGCTCGCCTACACCCCGTATTCATGGAATCGAATAGGGCAAAAAAGCGCACGGTCAAACCAGCGCACAGGCACAAACACGACCGCCACAAGAAAGCAGGCGGTAGCGTCTCTGCGCCTGTAATAAATGTGCGCCAAAAGGTGCGCCAACAAATAGCACCTATACACAGCTATGATGAATGTCCTATACTGTGGCCCTCCAGGACAAATGACGTGCAAAGGGGTACCCACAAACAGGGACACCCGCTGACTGAAAAATAACGTGTGCGTGTATTCCGGGGTGCGCGGGAAGTCTCACATGCAATTTGGCAGGGTATGTGGATTTCAGGGGTGCGCGGGAAGTTCCACACGCGATTTGGCCGGGTACGTGCGCGAGAATTTCCACACGCGATTTGTCTGGGTACGTGGATCTCAGGGGTGCGTGAGAAGTCATACACGCGATTTGGCAGGGTGCGTGGATTTCAGGGGTGCGCGGGAAGTTCCACACGTGATTTGGCCGGGTACGTGCGCGGGAATTTCCACACGCGATTTGTCTGGGTACGTGGATCTCAGGCGTGCGCGGGAAGTCTCACACGCAATTTGGCAGGGTACGTGGATTTCAGGGGTGCGCGGGAAGTTCCACACGCGATTTGGGCGGGTACGTGCGCGGGAATTTCCACACGCGATTTGTCTGGGTACGTGGATCTCAGGGGTGCGCGGGAAGTCTCACACGTGATTTGGCAGGGTACGTGGATTTCAGGGGTGCGTGGGAAGAACCACACGCGATTTGGCTGGGTACGTGTGCGGGAAATTCCACACGCGACTTGGCTGGGTACGTGGATCTCAGGGGTGCGCGGGAAGTCCCACACGCGATTTGGCAGGGTACGTGCATGTGAATTTCCACACGCGATTTGGCTGGGTACGTGTATGACAGGGGTACGCGGGAAATTCTACACGCGATTTGGCTGTGTGCTCCCAGGTATTCCCTGTACACCCTCCATGGCCCCTGCAGGCAGCCGACACCACTGGGGACTACCCTGCACACCTGCTCAT
Source organism: Ambystoma mexicanum (assembly GCF_040938575.1). Lineage (NCBI taxonomy): Eukaryota > Metazoa > Chordata > Amphibia > Caudata > Ambystomatidae > Ambystoma > Ambystoma mexicanum. Next base: position 195,393,468 of record NC_090933.1, on the reverse strand, counting down.
GTCACCCAGCACCCCCACCCCCCAGCAGTGCAGGGGCAGCCTCCACCAGGCCCCCACTCATGTCTCCCACCACACCCACCCCCCAGCATCCAGGGGAAGCCTCCACCAGGCCCCCACTCATGTCTCCCAACACCCCCACCCCCCAGCATCCAGGGGCAGCCTCCACCAGGCCCCCACTCATGTCCCCCTGCACCCCCACCCCCCAGCAGTGCAGGGGCACCCTCCATCAGGCCCCCACTCATGTCTCCCACCACCCCCACCCCCCAGCCACCAGGGGTAGCCTCCACCAGGCCCCCACTCATGTCTCCCACCACCCCCACCCCCCAGCAGTGCAGGGGCAGCCTCCACCAGGCCCCCACTCATGTCTCCCACCACCCCCACCCCCCAGCATCCAGGGGCACCCTCCACCAGGCCCCCACTCATGTCCCCCTGCACTCCCACCCCCCAGCAGTGCAGGGGCACCCTCCACCAGGCCCCCACTCATGTCTACCACCACCCCCACCCCCCAGCATCCAGGGGCACCCTCCACCAGGCCCCCACTCATGTCTCCCACCACCCCCACCCCCCAGCAGTGCAGGGGCAGCCTCCACCAGGCCCCCACTCATGTCTCCCACCACCCCCACCCCCCAGCCACCAGGGGCAGCCTCCACCAGGCCCCCACTCATGTCCGACTCATGTCTCCCACCACCCCCACCCCCCAGCATCCAGGGGCACCCTCCACCAGGCCCCCACTCATGTCCCCCTGCACCCCCACCCCCCAGCACCCAGGGGCACCCTCCACCAGGCCCCCACTCATGTCTCCCACCACCCCCACCCCCCCAACATCCAGGGGCACCCTCCACCAGGCCCCCACTCATGTCTCCCACCACCCCCAGCCCCCAGCATCCAGGGGCACCCTTCACCAGGCCCCCACTCATGTCCCCCTGCACCCCCACCCCCCAGCCACCAGGGGCACCCTCCACCAGGCCCCCACTCATGTCTCCCACCACCCCCACCCCCCAGCCACCAGGGGCAGCCTCCACCAGGCCCCCACTCATGTCTCCCACCACCCCCACCCCCCAGCAGTGCAGGGGCAGCCTCCACCAGGCCCCCACTCATGTCTCCCACCACCCCTGCCCCCCAGCAGTGCAGGGGCAGCCTCCACCAGGCCCCCACTCATGTCTTCCACCACCCCCACCCCCCAGCATCCAGGGGCACCCTCCACCAGGCCCCCACTCGTGTCCCCCTGCAAACCCACCCCCCAGCAGTGCAGGGGCACCCTCCACCAGGCCCCCACTCATGTCTCCCACCACCAGGGGCAGCCTCCACCAGGCCCCCACTCATGTCTCCCACCACCCCCACCCCCCAGCAGTGCAGGGGCAGCCTCCACCAGGCCACCACTCATGTCTCCCAACACCCCCACCCCCCAGCATCCAGGGGCACCCTCCACCAGGCCCCCACTCATGTCCCCCTGCACCCCCACCCCCCAGCAGTGCAGGGGCTCCCTCCACCAGGCCCCCACTCATGTCTCTCACCACCCCCACCCCCCAGCCACCAGGGGCAGCCTCCACCAGGCCCCCACTCATGTATCCCACCACCCCCACCCCCCAGCATCCAGGGGCACCCTCCACCAGGCTCCCACCCAAGTCTACCACCACCCCCACCCCCCAGCCACCATGGCAGCCCCCACCAGGCCCCCACTCATGTCCAACTCATGTCCCCCACCACCCCCACCACCCAGCAGTGCAGGGGCACCCTCCACCAGGCCCCCACTCATGTCCCCCTGCACCCCCACCCCCCAGCATCCAGGGGCACCCTCCACCAGGCCCCCACTCATGTCTCCCACCACCCCCACCCTCCAGCAGTGCAGGGGCACCCTTCACCAGGCTCCCACCCAAGTCTACCACCACCCCCACCCCCCAGCCACCATGGGCAGCCCCCACCAGGCCCCCACTCATGTCCAACTCATGTCTCCCACCACCCCCACCCCCCAGCAGTGCAGGGGCACCCTCCACCAGGCCCCCACTCATGTCCCCCTGCACCCCCACCCCCCAGCATCCAGGGGCACCCTCCACCAGGCCCCCACTCATGTCTCCCACCACCCCCACCCCCCAGCATCCAGGGGCACCCTCCACCAGTCCCCCACTGATGTCCCCCTGAACCCCCACCCCCCAGCATCCAGGGGCACCCTCCACCAGGCCCCCACTCATGTCTCCCACCACCCCCACCCCCCAGCATCCAGGGGCACCCTCCACCAGGCCCCCACTCATGTCTCCCACCCACCCCCACGCCCCCAGCAGTGTGGGGCACCCTCCACCAGGCTCCCACCCATGTCTACCACCACCCCCACCCCCCAGCCACCATGGGCAGCCCCCACCAGGCCCCCACTCATGTCCAACTCATGACTCCCACCACCCCCACCCCCCAGCAGTGCAGGGGCAGCCTCCACCAGGCCCCCACTCATGTCTCCCACCACCCTCACCCCCCAGCATCCAGGGGCAGCCTCCACCAGGCCCCCACTCATGTCTCCCACCACCCCCACCCCCCAGCAGTGCAGGGGCAGCCTCCACCAGGCCCCCACTCATGTCTCCCAACACCCCCACCCCCCAGCATCCAGGGGCACCCTCCACCAGGCCCCCACTCATGTCCCCTTGCACCCCCACCCCCCAGCAGTGCAGGGGCACCCTCCACCAGGCCCCCACTCATGTCTCCCACCACCCCCACCCCCCAGCCACCAGGGGCAGCCTCCACCAGGCCCCCACTCATGTCTCCCACCACCCCCACCCCCCAGCATCCAGGGGCACCCTCCACCAGGCTCCCACCCAAGTCTACCACCACCCCCACCCCCCGGCCACCATGGGCAGCCCCCCCAGGCCCCCACTCATGTCCAACTCATGTCTCCCACCACCCCCACCCCCCAGCAGTTCACGGGCACCCTCCACCAGGCCCCCACTCATGTCCCCCTGCACCCCCACCCCCCAGCATCCAGGGGCACCCTCCACCAGGCCCCCACTCATGTCTCCCACCACCCCCACCCTCCAGCAGTGCAGGGGCACCCTCCACCAGGCTCCCACCCAAGTCTACCACCACCCCACCCCCCAGCCACCATGGGCAGCCCCCACCAGGCCCCCACTCATGTCCAACTCATGTCTCCCACCACCCACACCCCCCAGCAGTGCAGGGGCACCCTCCACCAGGCCCCCACTCATGTCCCCCTGCACCCCCACCCCCCAGCATCCAGGGGCACCCTCCACCAGGCCCCCACTCATGTTTCCCACCACCCCCACCCACCAGCATCCTGGGGCACCCTCCACCAGGCCCCCACTCATGTCCCCCTGAACCCCCACCCCCCAGCCACCAGGGGCACCTCCACCAGGCCCCCACTCATGTCTCCCACCACCCCCACCCCCCAGCATCCAGGGGCACCCTCCACCAGGCCCCTACTCATGTCTCCCACCCACCCCCACGCCCCCAGCAGTGTGGGGCACCCTCCACCAGGCTCCCACCCATGTCTACCACCACCCCCCAGCCACCATGGGCAGCCCCCACCAGGCCCCCACTCATGTCCAACTCATGACTCCCACCACCCCCACCCCCCAGCAGTGCAGGGGCAGCCTCCACCAGGCCCCCACTCATGTCTCCCAGCACCCCCACCCCCCAGCAGTGCAGGGGCAGCCTCCACCAGGCGCCCACTCATGTCTCCCACCACCCCCACCCCCCAGCATCCAGGGGCACCCTCCACCAGGCCCCCACTCATGTCCCCCTGCACCCCCAACCCCCAGCAGTGCAGGGGCACCCTCCACCAGGCCCCCACTCATGTCTCCCACCACCCCCACCCCCCAGCCACCAGGGGCAGCCTCCACCAGGCCCCCACTCATGTCTCCCACCACCCCACCCCCCAGCAGTGCAGGGGCAGCCTCCACAAGGCCCCCACTCATGTCTCCCACCACCCCCACCCCCGGCATCCAGGGGCACCCTCCACCAGGCCCCCACTCATGTCCCTCTGCACCCCCACCCCTCAGCAGTGCAGGGGCACCATCCACCAGGCCCCCACTCATGTCTCCCACCACCCCCACCCCCCAGCCACCAGGGGCAGCCTCCACCAGGCCCCCACTCATGTCTCCCACCACCCCAACCCCAAGCAGTGCAGGGCAGCCTCCACCAGGCCCCCACTCATGTCTCCCACCATCCCCACCCACCAGCATCCAGGGGCACCCTCCACCAGGCCCCCACTCATGTCCCCCTGCACCCCCACCCCCCAGCAGTGCAGGGGCACCCTCCATCAGGCCCCCACTCATGTCTCCCACCACCCCCACCCCCCAGCCACCAGGGGCAGCCTCCACCAGGCCCCCACTCATGTCTCCCACCACCCCCACCCCCCAGCATCAAGGGCACCCTCCACCAGGCCCCCACTCATGTCCCCCTGCACCCCCACCCCCCAGCAGTGCAGGGGCACCCTCCACCAGGCCCCCACTCATGTCTCCCACCACCCCCACCCCCCAGCCACCAGGTGCAGCCTCCACCAGGCCCCCATTCATGTCCAACTCATGTCTCCCACCACCCCCACCCCCCAGCAGTGTGGGGCACCCTCCACCAGGCCCCCACCCAAGTCTACCACCACCCCCACCCCCCAGCCACCATGGGCAGCCCCCACCAGGCCCCCACTCATGTCCAACTCATGTCTCCCACCACCCCCACCCCCCAGCAGTGCAGGGGCACCCTCCACCAGGTCCCCACTCATGTCCCCCTGCACTCCCACCCCCCAGCATCCAGGGGCACCCTCCACCAGGCCCCCACTCATGTCTCCCACCACCCCTACCCCCAGCATCCAGGGGCACCCTCCACCAGGCCCCCACTCATGTCCCCCTGCACCCCCACCCCCCAGCAGTGCAAGGGCACCCTCCACCAGGCCCCCACTCATGTCTCCCACCACCCCCACCCCCCAGCCACCAGGGGCAGCCTCCACCAGGCCCCCACTCATGTCCAACTCATGTCTCCCACCACCCCCACCCCCCAGCAGTGTGGGGCACCCTCCACCAGGCTCCCACCCAAGTCTACCACCACCCCCACCCCCCAGCCACCATGGGCAGCCCCCACCAGGCCCCCACTCATGCCCAACTCATGTCCCCCTGCCCCCCCACCCCCCAGCAGTGCAGGGGCACCCTCCACCAGGCCCCCACTCATGTCCCCCTGCACCCAGGTCCTCACAATCGCCAATCATGTGCGTTATGGTCAGCCTCCACAGCCAAAAGGCCCTACCAAGTAACCCATTCACCCACATGGAAATGGAAATTACATGTTACACCCCCAATGTACATAAAGCAAATGAACCCATGTCCGTCACACACAATGGTTGCAAATGAATGGGAAAACACCCAACATGACATGCATGAAACCAATGAGATGATACCACACAGTGAAGTATGAAAACAAAATTGTATTAAAAAAAATTGAATGCAAATGAAATGAAACAAACTACAATGGCAATGAAAAAAAGATAAGCTGCATGTCCGTCCAAAAAAATCAAAACTACAAATCCAAATCCAAAAAAATGTTGTTCAAAGTCACATTAAAAATAAAATCAATCCGAGAGATAAAAATAAATGCAAAGACCATTGCTCCATGGAGAATAAATCAAAAATAAAAAAATAAAACAATCCAATGAAGAACTATGTAGAAAACATCCAAGGGTCCATGAGCCCAACTGAACAAAGGAAACCTACAAAAAACCCTAACTAAATTGCAACTATATACAAAAAGTGGAGCAGTGTCCGTCGACTCCAAATCATAAGAAGAAACAAATGAAACCTAAAACTAAAGAACTATATACAAAGGCGGCGGGCAAGTCCAGCGGCTCACTCTGTGGTGTTCCCGGGCCAGGGCATTCCGGGCCAGGGCATCATCAAACTCCTCGTCTATGTCCCGGAGGCGGTCCTGTTCCATGGCCCCGAGGGTCCGCAGGGACGACGCCATCTGCTCCTCCAACCCCCTGCGGATTGCCTCGAGGCACTCGGCCCGACTCAGGGCCCTCCGCATGGAGTTCTCCGCCCTGACCATTGTGAGCCGCGCCTCTTCCGCCCGCTGCCGCTCCGCACCTATCTGCTGGCCCAACCGCAGCCACACGGAAGACACTTCCTGTCCTGGGTCCTCCTGCCCTCCGGCCGATGCCTGCCCCTCCGATGTCGATGGCCCCAAGCCATGATGCCTCCCACGTTGACTCTCCTGCTGCCTCCGAAGCAACTGCCTCTGCCAGCATGACGGCATCCAGGCTGATGGAATCCACCGACGCCGTCGTGCACGTGCCCTGCCTGATGATGCCGGCACATCCTCCATCTGCTGGGGTACAATTGCTGTGGTGTCCACCCCTGCTGGACCTCCGACTCCCGACTATGGCAGGGATAGGATCCCCACCGAGCTGGCTGCATTGATCAGGGCAGGTCCACAGGGGGCCCTGGTGGCATCTGGGCCGGAAGACGGCAAGGAGAATGACCGGCGTATAGCCTCCACAGAGGAGGAGAGGGCCGCCAGATTGGCCGACACATGCCGGAAACCCCCGAACATGGAAGATACAAATTGGGCCACGTCGGCACGGTGCTCTTCGTGATGATGTGCGTGCTCCTCCCGGGAACCACGCACGTCATCACGAATTGCACCCGCGCACATCACGACCCCAATCAGGACCTTCTCCATACGGACACGGGTCCCCTCGTCCGCAGGTGGAGGGGAGTCAGGTGACATGGACATCCCCTCCACCTGCGGATGGGCCTGGGACGGGGCATCCCTGCTGGTGCATGGTGGTGCACTCACAGGGTCAGGGACAGCGACATGCACAGGCCCCTCCACGGTGACCTGTGCTGCCTCCTGCCCCTGCCCCTGGACTGCACCACTTGCACCAGCAGGGATGCCCCCACCAGGCCCCATGTGTGCCTCAGTGGCGGCCTCCTCTTCCTCTGTGGAAACCACCAACCTGGATGGCTCCTCACCGTCTTCCGCCGTAGCAGGCCCCTGTGGGGGCTCACCCACCCCTTCCGCTGCAGCCGTGGGGGCATCCCCGCCGCCTTGCTCCACAGCGCCGTCTCCGCCCTCTTCTTCACTAGCCGCTGCGTAGAGGGAGACATATAACACAAGCATCAGGGTACTGTTCAATGGTCCCCTAGACAGGAAGCAATAGCAGATGAGTACCACTGTCAAAGTACACTTTCATCATGTCCCTCCACAACACATGGGTCAGTCCAGGCAAAACACACACAGTAACAGGCATGGTGCATGCCATTGACATTTCCATACATGTCCAATGGACTCTTGAAACATACAATGATATGGAACTCACATGCATCATGGGTCATGCCTATCACATGCACACACTTCACCTCAGCCACATCCATCTGGCCTCATACACCCCAAACACAGCGGATACAAGGGAACTAGGCTGCATCAGTGAATCTGTGCATTGTCACACACATGTGTCATGCATCCATGGCATTCACAAGTCACAGACACGCAGGTCAGGCACACAGACATGGCTACCATATATGTACCTGGCATCAGCACCCATCCCTCACCCCCACCCATGTCTAGGAACAGAGACTGGTATGCTCTCATGTGTAAAATCTGCATAGGTCTCCCCATGTGGCATTTAAACACATGCAACAACCATGTGGTTCACACATCACTGGTTGCACATGCATTACCATGATGTCCCTGCACACATACATGCATACATGGCCTATGTCACACATACAGGCAAGTATCACACAACCAGCACACCGCAACATGCCCTGTCTCACACAGCAATGCTTGGACACTTACCGCTCAACTCCAGACGGGTCTGCCTCTCAAGGATCTGGGCGTGGAGCGCTGGGCGTACGCGTTCCAGGACCCTCATGTGGATGGAACTCATGCGGCTCCGGCCCCCCTCCACGAGGCGCCGGGCCTTCACGAGGGTCCTGGACCTCAAGTCCTCCCAGCGCTTCTTGATCTTCTGGACGTCGCGGGTTGCCACCCCCTCCGTGTTGATGGCAACCACACAGTCGGCCCAGATCCTCTCCCGTCCTTCCTTGCTGGCGCGGGACGATCCAAAGAGGGCATCATACTGCCCCAGGACATGCTCCACCAGGACACCAACTTCGGTGGCAGTGAAGCTGGTGCCCCTCTTCCCCTCTGGCCTGGGGTTGCCACTGGTGCCAGATGTGGAAGTGCCCGACATGGCAACCCCAGAGGCAGGAGTGGGTGGGCAACTGGGTCCTGGGGCTGGGCTGTGGAGCGATGTTATCCCAGTCGGGAGTCTTCAGTTCCAGCAGGGGTGGACACAGCAACTGGACCCCTGCAGATGGCTGATGTGCAGGCACCAAATGGCAGGGCAAGGTGGCAGCAGGCAGGCAGGCAGGCAGGCAGCAGCAGCAGATAGCACGTGGGAGGCTGCTCGGTGCACTGGGGGGCAGTAATTCGGCCTTCTGGGCAGGAGCGTGGTCTTCCCTGTGTTTTCACGTGGCCAGCTTGATACGGAGTGATTTGGCACATGAAAATCCTGCACGTCAGCGTGAAATTCGAGGAAAGGCCCTTAGCGCGTAAGCGCGTCAGCATGCATACGAGATTCTATTGGATCAAAGGCCCTCAGCGCGTAAGCGCGTCTGTGACGTGACCCGCACGGGTGTTTCCCTCATAGCACGTGATGACGGAGCACACGTGGAAAGACTGCACGTCAGAGTGTCATCGCGTGTAATTGGACAAAAGTGCGCGTACACGCGATTGGCCTATGTACGTGTATTTCAGGGGTGCGCGGGCACTTACACACGCGAGTACATCAGCGCACGTGTATACCGGGATGCACGGGAATTTCCACATGCTATTGGCCTGGGTACTGGATTTCAGGGGTGCACGGGAAGTTTCACACGCTCGCCTACAACACGTGCAAAGAAACACATACGCCAGTAGGAAGCAGGCATACGTCGACCCGCGACACATAAATTTGCGCGCAAACAAAATAACAAGCTCAGACGCCAGGATGAATATACCGTTCCTAGCAGCAGTGGCCTTGGGCTACCAAAGGAGGAGGAGGAGGATAGTCAGGGCCAGAATATTCACACCCAGAACCAGCCTTTTCGGGATGCCTGATGACCAGGTGTATGGGAGGTACAGGTTTCCACCACACATAATACTGGACCTGGTGAGTGAGTGGGAGGATGACCTCACATCACCCACCCTGTGCTCCCAAGCACTCAGCCCCCTGGAGAAGGTCCTCAATGTACTGCACTTCTTAGCCACTGGATCATTTCAGCGGACAAATGCCATAGTGGGTGGGGTGTCACAGGCCACGCAGTCACGCTGCCTACACCAGGTCTTGAACATCATCACTGCACGCCCATCAGTCCGCAGGCACATATACCTGTCCAGAACACCTGCAGAAAGGCATGCTGCCGCCCTGGATTATTACGGTGTGGCACGATTCCCCAAAGTGCTAGGTGCCATCGACTGCACCCATGTGGCTCTACGTCCCCCCAGGGCATCTGAGCACATCTATAGGAACCGCAAGCACTGACAATCCATCAACGTGCGGGTAGTATGTAATGCCAAGGGAATCATCACCTCAGTATATGCCAACTATCCCGGGTCCACCCACGACAGCTTCATTTACCGAATGTCCACCCTAAGCGGGGACCTAGAAGCTGGGCGGCATGGCAATACATGGCTGATTGGTGAGTATGAATGCTACTGCACATGCATGCATGTCAGATACTGAGCAAGGTCTCAACCCCACCAATGATACCAATCACCACCTCCACAGGGGACAGTGCCTACCCTCTCAGCCCCCACATGATGATGCCAATTCGGAACTCCACCACGCCACCCGAGGTAAGATATAACACAGCCCACATTGCAACCCGGGTCATAGTGGAGCGCACATTCGGAGTGCTTAAGTCACGCTTTCACTCCCTTGACCGTTCTGGAGGGCAGCTGTTATACGCTCCCACAGTAGTGTGCAGGATCATAGTGGCAGCATGTGTCCTGCACAACGTTGCAACACGCCGGGGCCTGGCCGTGGACATGGAGGTGGCCCCACATCCCCAACCACATGCACGGCCGCTGCGCATGGGAGGGGAAAGGACACGGGGGGAGGCAGCCCGTACACAGCTAGTGGCTAATTACTTCACCTAGAAATCACACCCCTGTGGAGTGCACACTGCCCTGGCACATACCATCTGACAATCAATGATGACTCTACCTGACACTGATCCTGAATGTCTGGAGAATCAACCGTCAAAACCATATCAGCCTGAGATTGTTCACCTGGAAGTGTTACAATGTGTGCATCCCTACCTACACAGACACCACCAATGCAGTTTTGTGAAAAAACACATTCTAGCAGCTAAAATGAATACCCACTTGCAAAATGCAACATGAGGACAGTGCCATGTCACCCAACCCATCCCCAGCACCGCCACACGACACACCGTGCCATGTCATGCTATGTGCAGGTAAACAAAGTAATCCCCACAACATGACACAAGTGTCACAATGTACAGTGTCCCTAATTGAAACTCGCGACACCTGAAATGCTCACAGTAATGCAGGACCAACAACACACTTGAGCAGGTATTTAGCAATAACACTTATCAGACACTGACCCTCAAAACTACCATTAACATGACATTACGAATGTAAGGAATTAGTAGTCTCACCACCTGGAAATGCCTGCACTCCCACCACTTCCAACTGTACAGTGTTGCCGCCATGTAGAGTTGTAGGTGCACTGCTGCCAACATGGACCCCATCTCCAAACTAGAGGGCCTTGTGTAGACATGAGGAAAGGACCTGCAAATTAGGAGGTAGACACGGATGATGAGTTACACATCAATGCAACATGCAGTGTACACACAACAGCAATATGCACTAGGAATGTATACACAGTATTGACTAGACTACCCACACATGTAGTGGGAGTCCAATGTCACCATGTACGTCAATGTCACTTGGGCACACCCTTTGCAAGCCCATGGAAACGGGAAGCAGGAGGGGTGTGTGTGACAAAAACCCAAGCATCTGAACCAAATACATGACAAGCCTGCATGTGCCCAGCCACAATGCAGGGTATGCCCACATTAATGGGCGCGGGGGGGGGGGTTGTGGAGGCCACCCAGGAGGTCCAAGGACAGGGTGCACACCAAAACCCACCTGTGTGGATCTTGGGGAAAAAAAACACCTCCATGGGCTCATGGCCGACACGGCTACCCTATTGTGGGAGTATCACTGCTGTCGCTATTATCACCCTGTGCAGCTGCATCCGGAGGTGGTTGCACTATGGGAGGCAGCCCACGCAAGGCCCTAGTCTGTTCCTCCATGGCTGCAAGCATGCGGGTGTGGTAGGTCTTGTTCTGGAGGATGAGTGTGCGGAGGTCCCCATGCAACAACTCACGGGATGCCCGGACCTCTGCCCTAGTTGCCTGCATCTCAGCTGAGAGCGTACGGGTGAGACGCTCCAGCTGCTGTTCTGTCCTTCGGTTTGTTGAAGCCTCAAGCTCAACAAGAGTCGTCCTGAGGTGAAGGAGCTCCTGCCTCAGGGCTTCCCTGTGGCCCTGGGACTCTATGAAGATGGTTTCCTGCAGAGTCGCCAGTGCCGCCCGCCTGTCCCTGTTGGACGCCAACATGTCCTCTCTGTGTGACTGGCAGATGGAGTCGGTTGCCTGCTGTAGTCGCTCCATCAGCCTTTCGGGGGGACAATGGAAGTGGCCACCCTATCCATGGCCTGAGCCATCATCTCTGATGATGCTGCCTGTTGGGTTGCCATACCGTAAATGGATTGCTCCCATGCGGTATTGCCAGGTGGCGTACGGCCACCACGTTGGCGGGCACCACACCTGTCTGGGGCAAGGCGAACAGCGCCTTGCTGTGCCGGCACTGCCTGAGGCTGCAGGACTGCATTCCCCCTCTGATCTGCTGGCCCAGGATCCGATGTCGTGGAGTGTGACCCTGCATCCGTAACCACCAAAGGCGTAGCTCCCAACAAGACATCCCCATTGAGAGTTCTGACCCTGGTGCAGGTGGGTGGGACAGAACAGAATCCCTCCCAGGAACACTCACCTGCGACGGCACGTAGGTCTCATCATCCGAATCAACACCTGAGTACAGCTCGGGGGAGGTGCAGCCAGAGACACCCCTTGAGTGCACGACCTGCAGCAGTTGTGGGTTCTCACCCACCACCACACCACGTCCCTCACTGGTGGTCGGTCGGCCCTCGGACCCCTCCTGGGTCTGCACCATCTCCACAACCCCAGCAGTATCAGGTGCGTCTTCCCCTGCAAAGACATAAAAGAAAACAAATGGAAACAGGCATTAGCACCATGGCACACAATGAGGGCTGAGAAGCAAGAGAACCAGTAGTTGATTGACACATGTCCCACATGACTAAAACGCTCCCATGCATGCACCCTCACTGCGTATGAAGGGCAGGCAAATGGCACACACTGATGACACCAAGATGGAAGATGAACACATTTTCTGCATGCTGCCTGGCAGTGGCATAACACATTGGCCTGTGATTGCCAGGTGAAATACACATGCCATCACACAGATGGCATGTACCATTGCTATTGAGTGAAGATGGAGAGGAGGGCAGCACTTATTCATTCAGTCCAGTTCCCGCATGTAATAGCTTTTCTAATTCTAACAGGTCTGATTTTTCACCTGGAGCTGCCAGTCCAAAATGGTCCGATTGCACAGGGACATGTGTGAACAAATGATATCCAGGTAACAAAGTCACTCCACTTTACCATAGCCATGTCAGACATGTGACTACAGGACTGAGAAATGCCTAGTAAAAGTGGTGGAATGCAAACAATCTGCCTGAATGAACAGAGAAAAATAAGCAACAATGTTGTGGCAAGGTGACACTTCAAGGGCAACTGGCGTGCTGTTGGCCTAGATGTATACTGTTGGCAGAAGGGATACTGCTATGGCCAAATGCTGCTGCGCAGAATGTATTGCATGAAGCACATGGGTGACCCAAACGACTCAGGCGCACACACCCTCACCTGTCACACAAACAGAAGCCCTCACACACACACCATGCACATGGATGACACATACATGCATGTGCACTCACCGGACAATTCCTCATTATCAGGCAGATCTCCCACGCCTTGGATCTGTTCCTCTGTGAAGTAGGTCCCAGCGACTGACTCATGTGGAGTAAGTTCCATGTCTTCTACTGGAGACCCATCTCCAGTCACTAGAGTTGCGGCATGACTTGAGGCCAGTTTATTCTTTGCCCTGCGCTTTAGGTCATTCCAGCGCTTATAGCAATCATTGGCTGTGCGCCTCATGATTCCAAGGGCACTTACGATGTCCGCAACGGTCTGCCAGTGTGCCTGGCGTTGTGCAGGTGTGGTTTTGGATCCTGCAACAATGACCATCTCGTTATCATGTCCGGACACATACTCGACAAGTGCATTCAGTTCGGCATCCGTGAAGCTGGGCTTCCTCGACGGACCGGACTGTGTAGCCGTGTCTGGGGCATCAGCCTGTGCCGGAAGAGCACTCTTCCTCTTCCGCTTGGAAGGTGGTGGTGATCCTGAGTGTCCTGCGCCGCTCTGGACACTAGGGGAAGGAGCCCTGGTGGACTCTGTATCAGGAGTGTAGGATTGCACACTCAGCATGGGAATTGGTGCAGGCATTGGCTCAAGTGTAATGGTGTTAGGGGGAATGTCAGCAGGATGGACTAGGACCGACACTGTCCTGGCTGGGTGTGTGAGAGCTGGGGTGGATGGAGCCGCAGCTGCCCCTGCAGCCTCTCCACCCTGCCTACTTGGGGCAGCAGATGACCTTGCTGTCCCAGATCCACGTGGCCTGATGACATCAACATACACCAGCGCACGTGTCATAGGCCTGCTGACCTGGAAGTCAGCCATGGAGTCAGCCAGGTCTGGTGCCACAATGGGCTGGTCCAACAAGGGCTGAGCATGGATGGTGTCAGTCACATCAGCCTCAACCGGGGGGGGGGGATTATGGGTGCCCTTGACCGGTCCTCCACACATGGGGGGACATGGTCACCCTGCAAGTAACAACCACGTCCCCTACCGGATCCACCACGGCCACCACTTGTGGCTCATCCACCTTTGCCACCCTTACAGAATCCTTGCCTCCCAACCATGGCACTGATGTTAATGTGCGTATGGGAGTGGCTGTAAACTATTGTCCTGGGCAATTGGTGGTCAAAGGGGTTGGGTACCAGATGGTAATTGTACCCTAGTGCTCTAGCAAGGCTGAATGTGACCCCTGGGGAAAGATGACGGGTCACGCAACGCACAGGAAGCCCAAAAAAGGGAGATGACGTGCACGCAACCCCTCCTAGACCACGTGTGCGGAAAAAAAAACCTGCACTACGCTGTGGCACCCAGTAACACAAGAATGAACGTATGCGTGTCACACGCAGCCTAGAATGACCTCTGAAGGGGTAGGCTACACACGGGGCAAGCACAGATGTTAGATATGTGTGTGACTCACCGTCTGCCAGGAAAAAGAGCGTGAAAAAGAAGCGCGTTTGGTTGGCAACACCCCCGCCAAAAGAAGATTTGTACGCTGTCTGAGGAGACAGGACAACAGTAGAAGGGAACACTGTTTGAGGGAACAGGCCCAGGAAAACCAGAAAAAGAGAAAAAAGAGAAAAAGCTGTCAGAGGTAACAGGGAGTACGAACTTGAAACGCTGTGAAGTAAATCGCGTGTGAAACGACAAGAAGTACAGATTTCACCCACTCGCTCTCCACGAAAAGCACGTACAAGGAAATGGTGTTCTACACGTACCTTTTATGCAGGCCCACACGTCCAGCGTCACTTACGCGGCGTGTACGCGCTAGGGCCATTTCCACCAATTACACGCTTTGTCACTTCTGCGTGTAGGGCCATTTCCACCAATGACACGCTTTGTCACTTCTGTGTGTAGGGCCATTTCCACCAATTACACGCTTTGTCACTTCCGCGTGTACGCGCTAAGGCCATTTCCACCAATTACAGCTTTGACACTCGGACGTGTCTTTCATTTTTTTAACACGCAACATTTCCAACGTGTGCCCTATTCAACGTGCACGTGACTTCATAGACGCGCATACGCTGGTGGCCTTTGGCCCAATGAATGTACAGTGTGCTGACGCGTTTACGCGCTAAGGGCCTTTCCTCGGATTACACGCAGACGTGTTGGATTTTCACGTGCAAAATCACTCCGTATCAAGCTGGCCGCGCGTTCACATACGGAAGACCACTCTCCTGCCCAGAAGGCCGAATTACTGCCCCCCCAGATCCCTGAGCACGCTCCCACCTGCCATCTGCTGCTGCCTGACTGCCTGCTGCCCACGTGCCCTGCCATTTGCTGCCTGCACATCAGCCAGGGGTGCGGTTGCTGTGACCACCCCTGCTGGAACCGAAGACTCCCGACTGCTTTTCCATCGCCCCACAGCCCAGCCCCAGGACCCAGTTGCCCACCCATTCCTGTCTCTGGGGTTGCCATGTCGGGCACTGCAACATCTGGCACCAGTGGCAACCCCCGGCCAAGGAGGACGAAGGGCACCAGCTTCACTGCCACCGAAGTTGGTGTCCTGGTGGAGCATGTCCTGGGGCAGTATGATGCCCTCTTCGGAAGGCTGCGCGCTGACAAGGAAGGACGGACTCGGATCTGGATGGACATCGTGACTGCCATCAACGCGGAGGAGGTGGCAGTCAGCGACTACGAACGTGTCAGGAAGCGCTGGGAGGACTTCAGGTCCAGGACCCTCAACAAGGCCCGGCGCCTCCTGAAGGCAGCGGATGCTAAGGGGCGCCGGGGCCACTTGTCGGAAGATCAGATGAGGGTCCTGGAACGCATATCCCCAGCGCTCCATATCCAGGTCCTTGAGAAGCAGACCCGTCTGGAGTCGAGCGGTAAGTGTACATGCATACTGATTGTAAGCTGTGCGTGTGGTGGTGTGCCAGGAGTGTGCAGGTTGAACATGTATTTTTATGTGGCCAAGTAGGGGGGGTGTACAGGGCCGTGAGGGTGACACATGCGAGGGGTCTCATGTGTGACACATGGATGGTGCTTGTGTGTGTGGGCTTGCATGGCACAGGATGTGGAGGAATGATTGTCAGGTGTGACATGGATGTCGATCAAAACACTGCGACAGTTGGCGGGGTGTACACATGCATGCAAGTTTGGTGTTGTGTGTGCATGTGTAGTGTACTCCCTATGTTGCATGTGATGTGTGGATGACCTTTGGCTTCTCATGCTGTTGTATGTGAATGGATGGTGCTGGCTGTTGCAATATGGCTGTGGTATGGCTCATGTGTGCAAGATGAAATGACATGTGTGTTGGGGATTGTGATGCCATGTCTGAGATTTACCAATGCCACTCATGTATAACTGTCATGTGTGTATGAGTCCATTTTAAAGTGCCCTGATGCCTGTGTTTTCTTTCTCCCTGTCTGCAGCGTCAACCGATGAAGAGGACGGAGAAGGTGCTGTGGAGCACAGCGTCAGGGGTCGCACCACCAGCCGGAGACGCAAGGCCCGGATCCGCTCCCAGGTTGTGATCTCGTCGGGGAGTGAGGAGTCCAGTGCCACCTCCCAGACGGCAGCTGCCGAGGGGAGGTCCAAGAGGCGGAGGTTGGAGTTGGACTCCTCGGCAGCAGAAGGGGCAGCTGGGACCCCACAGGGCCGAACGGAGGAAGATGGCACGGAGTCATCCAGGTTGGTGGGGGGTTTGGTGGAGGAGGAGGCCCTGCAAGCAACAGTGGTGGGGTCTGGATATGGGGATTCCACTGGTGCTAGTGGTGCAGTGCAGGATCAGGGACCGGAGGCAGCACAGGCCGCCGCGGAGGTGTCTGTGTGCAATCCTGTCCCTGCTCCTGTCAATGCATCATCTTGCACCAGCGGGGATGCCTACCTCCAAACCCGTTCTCAGGGAGAGGATTGGCTTACAACACCTGGCCTTCCTCTCCCTGCGGATGTGGCTATCCTGCACCAGGTTGAGCCTGTCCAGGGTGGGGTGGCGTTGCGTCAACGGGCCATGCGAGCTGACCTGCAGTCTTTTCATGATGAGTCTGCACGTCTTCTCGCATGGCTCGTTGACCGCGTTGACCCACTGGGACAGCTCACCAGGGCTGGATTCCTCCGTTTCCTGGACCTTGTTCCGACCCCTTCTCCACAGAACCCCCAATGCCCCAGTCGTCCTCCATGCCATCTTCCCACCCATGTGTCACCTGGGTGCCCTGTGGAGCTGCCTCCGACCGTGCGGCCAGGCTGGTGGACAACAGATCCCTGCCACAGTCGGGAGTCGGACGTCCAGCAGGGGTGGCCACATCAACGACTGCACCACAGCTGGAGGAGGATGTGCAGGCATCATCGGACAGGGCACATGGACAGCAGCAGCTGCAGCAGCAGGAGGATGTAGGTGGGAGCCACGATAGCTCGGGCCCTTCAACATCGGAGGGGCAGGCATCAGCCGGAGGGCAGGAGGACACTGGACGGGAAGTGTCTTCCGTGTGGCAGCGGTTGGGCCACGCCATAGATGCGGAGCGGCGGCGGGCGGAGGAGGCGCGGCTCACGATGGTCAGGGCGGAGAACTCCATGCGGAGGGCCCTGAGGCGGGCCGAGTGCCTCGAGGCAATCCGCAGGGAGTTGGAGGTGAACATGTCGACGTCCCTGCGGACCCTCAGGGCCATGGAACAGGACCGCCTCCGGGACATAGACGAGGAGTTCGGTGATGCCCTGGCCCGGAACACCACTAAGTGAGCCGCTGGACTGGCCCGCCGCCATTGTATATAGTTATTTAGTGATAGGTTTCCTTTATATATTTTTATTTGGAGTCGACGGACACTGCTCCACCTTTTGTATTTAGTTCCATTTTAGATAGGTTTTTTGGTAGGTTTCATTTCTTCTCTTGGGATGATGGACCCTGAATACTTTGTACATAGTTGGACTTTGGATTTGGATATTTTTTTTACTATGAATAGCAATGGTTTTCTATTTCTTTTTTCCCTTCATTTCCTTTTCATGGACTTGAACTTTGGAAGATATTTTTTGGGATTATCATTTATTGATTTTAATTTGAAAAGGGACAGCCAGCTTAATTTTGTTATTATTTTACTTGTGTATTTTGGTTAATTTTGATTGCCATTGCTGTTGTTTTTAATACATTATTTGGATTTTTTCATTCTTCAATGTGTGGTTTCATCTCATTGTTTTCATGCATGTCATGATATGGGTTTTCAGGTTCACTTGCAACCATTGTGTGTGTGTGAGACACATTTGTTGATTTACATTGTTTCCATTGGAGTAGTATCATGGGCACATGTAATAATTGGTTGTGTCTTTGGGCTGTGGTGGCTGGCCATGAGGCACATGCTTGAGGATTGTCAGGGCCTGTGGGCAGGGGGACATGAGTGGGGGCCTGGCGGAGGGTGCCCCTGCACTGCTGGGGGGTGGGGGTGGTGGGAGACATGGGTGGGGGCCTGGTGGAGGGTGCCCCACACTGCTGGGGGGTGGGGGTGGTGGTAGACATGGGTGGGAGCCTGGTGGAGGGTGCCCCACACTGCTGGGGGAGGTGTGGGTGGTGGGAGACATGAGTGGGGGCCTGGTGGAGGCTGCCCCACAGTGCTGGGGGGTGGGGGTGGGTGGGAGACATGAGTGGGGGCCTGGCGGAGGCTGCCCATGGTGGGTGGGGGGTGGGGGTGGTGGGAGACATGGGTGGGGGCCTGGTGAAGGGTGCCCCACACTGCTGGGGGGTGGGGGTGGTGGGAGACATGAGTGGGGGCCTGGTGGGGACTGCCCATGGTGGGTGGGGGTGGTGGGAGACATGAGTGGGGGCCTGGTGGAGGCTGCCCCACAGTGCTGGGGGGTGGGGGTGGGTGGGAGACATGAGTGGGGGCCTGGCAGAGGCTGCCCATGGTGGGTGGGGGTTGGGGGTGGTGGGAGACATGGGTGGGGGCCTGGTGGAGGGTGCCCCACACGGGTGGGGGTGGTGGGAGACATGAGTGGGGGCCTGGCGGAGGGTGCCTCTGGATGCTGGGGGGTGGGGGTGGTGGGAGACATGAGTGGGGGCCTGGTGGAGGGTGCCCCTGCACTGCTGGGGGGGTGGGAGTGGTGGGAGACATGAGTGGGTGCCTGGCGGGGGCTGCCCATGGTGGCTGGGGGGTGGGGAGGGGGTAGACACGGGTGGGAGCCTGGTGGAGGGTGCCCCTGCACTGCTGGGGGGTGGGGGTGGTGGGAGACATGAGCGGGGGCCCGGTGGGGGCTGTGCATGGTGGCTGGGGGGTGGGGGTGGTGGTAGACATGCGTGGGAGCCTGGTGGAGGGTGCCCCACACTGCTGGGGGGGGTGGGGGTGGGTGGGAGACATGAGTGGAGCCCTGGCGGAGGCTGCCCATGGTGGCTGGGGGGTGGGGGTGGTGGTAGACATGGGTGGGGGCCTGGTGGAGGGTGCCTCACACTGCTGGGGGGGCTGGGGGTGGTGGGACACATGAGTGGGGGTCTGGCGGGGGCTGCCCATGGTGGGTGGGGGGTGGGGGTGGTGGGAGACATGGGTGGGGGCCTGGTGGAGGGTGCCCCACACTGCTGGGGGATGGGGTTGGTGCGAGACATGATTGGGGGCCTGGTGGGGGCTGCCCATGGTGGCTGGGGGGTGGGGGGGTGGTAGACATGGGTGGGAAGCTGGTGGAGGGTGCCCCTGCACTGCTGGGGGGTGGGGGTGGGTGGTCGACATGAGTGGGGGCCTGGTGGGGGCTGCCCATGGTGGCTGGGCGGTGGGGGTGGTGGGAGACATGAGTGGGTGCCTGGTGGAGGCTGCCCCACAGTGCTGGGGGTGGGGGTGGGTGGAGACATGAGTGGGGGCCTGGCGGAGGCTGCCCATGGTGGGTGGGGGGTGGGGGTGGTGGGAGACATGGGTGGGGGCCTGGTGGAGGGTGCCCCACACTGCTGGGGGGGGTGGTGGTGGTGGGAGACATGAGTGGGGGCCTGGCGGAGGGTGCCCCTGCACTGCTGGGGGGTGGGGGTGGGTGGGAGACATGAGTGGGGGCCTGGTGGGGGCTGCCCATGGTGGCTGGGGGGTGGGGGTGGTGGGAGACATGAGTGGGGGCCTGGCGGAGGGTGCCCCTGGATGCTGGGGGGTGGGGGTGGTGGTAGACATGTGTGGGAGCCTGGTGGAGGGTGCCCCACACTGCCGGGGGGTGGGGGGTGATAGACATGAGTGGGGGCCTGGCGGAGGCTGCCCATGGTGGCTGGGGGGTGGGGGTGGTGGGAGACATGGGTGGGGGCCTGGTGGAGGGGGCCCCACACTGCTGGGGGGGGGTGGAGGTGGTGGGAGACATGAGTGGGGGCCTGGCGGGGGCTGCCCATGGTGGGTGGGGGGTGGGGGTGGTGGGAGACATGGGTGGGGGCCTGGTGGAGGGTGCCCCACACTGCTGGGGGGGTGGGGGTGGTGGGAGACATGAGTGGGGGCCTGGTGGGGGCTGCCCATGGTGGCTGAGGGGTGGGGGGGGTAGTAGACACGGGTGGGAGCCTGGTGGAGGGTACCCCTGCACTGCTGGGGGGTGGGGGTGGGTGGGAGACATGAGTGGGGGCCTGGTGGGGGCTGCCCATGGTGGCTGGGGGGTGGGGGTGGTGGGAGACATGAGTGGGGGCCTGGTGGAGGCTGCCCCACAGTGCTGGGGGGTGGGGGTGGGAGGGAGACATGAGTGGGGGCCTGGCGGAGGCTGCCCATGGTGGGTGGGGGTGGTGGGAGACATGGGTGGGAGCCTGGTGGAGGGTGCCCCACACTGCTGGGGGGGTGGGGGTGGTGGGAGACATGAGTGGGGGCCTGGCGGAGGGTGCCCCTGCACTGCTGGGGGGTGGGGGTGGGTGGGAGACATGAGAGGGGGCCTGGTGGGGGCTGCCCATGGTGGCTGGGGGGTGGGGGTGGTGGGAGACATGAGTGGGGGCCTGGCGGAGGGTGCCCCTGGATGCTGGGGGGTGGGGGTGGTGGTAGACATGGTTGGGAGCCTGGTGGAGGGTGCCCCACACTGCAGGGGGGGTGGGGTGGGTGGGAGACATGAGTGGGGGCCTGGCGGAGGCTGCCCATGGTGGCTGGGGGGTGGGGGTGGTGGGAGACATGAGTGGGAGCCTGGTGGATGGTGCCCCACACTGCTGGGGGGGTGGGGGTGGTGGGAGAGATGAGTGGGGGCCTGGCGGGGGCTGCCCATGGTGTGTGGGGGGTGGGGGTGGTGGGAGACATGGGTGGGGGCCTGGTGGAGGGTGCCCCACACTGCTGGGGGGGGTGGGGGTGGTGGGAGACATGAGTGGGGGCCTGGTGGGGGCTGCCCATGGTGGCTGGGGGGTGAGGGGGTGGTAGACACGGGTGGGAGCCTGGTGGAGGGTGCCCCTGCACTGCTGGGGGGTGGGGGTGGGTGGGTGACATGAGTGGGGGCCTGGTGGGGGCTGCCCATGGTGGGTGGGGGTGGGGGTGGTGTGAGACATGAGTGGGGGCCTGGTGGAGGCTGCCCCACAGTGCTGGGGGGTGGGGGTGGGTGGGAGACATGAGTGGGGGCCTGGCGGAGGCTGCCCATGGTGGGTGGGGGGTGGGGGTGGTGGGTGACATGGGTGGGGGCCTGGCGGAGAGTGCCCCTGGATGCTGGGGGGTGGGGGTGGTGGGAGACATGAGTGGGGGCCTGGTGGAGGCTGCCCCTGCACTGCTGGGGGGGTGGGGGTGATGGGAGACATGAGTGGGGGCCTGGTGGGGGCTGCCCATGGAACTGGGGGGTGGGGGGGTGGTAGACACGGGTGGGAGCCTGGTGGAGGGTGCCCCTGCACTGCTGGGGGGTGGGGGTGGGTGGGAGACATGAGTGGGGGCCTGGTGGGGGCTGCCCATGGTGGCTGGCGAGTGGGGGTGGTGGGAGACATGAGTGGGGGCCTGGTGGAGGCTGCCCCACACTGCTGGGGGGTGGGGGTGGTGGGAGACATGAGTGGGGGCCTGGCGGAGGCTGCCCATGGTGGGTGGAGGGTGGGGGTGGTGGTAGACATGGGTGGGAGCCTGGTTGGGGCTGCCCATGGTGGCTGGGGGGTGGGGGTGATAGGGGACATGAGTGGGGGCCTGCTGGAGGGTGCCCCACACTGCTGGGGGGGGTCGGAGACATGAGCAGGTGTGCAGGGTAGTCCCCTGTTTTGTGGGCTGCCTGCAGGGGCCATGGAGGGTGTACAGGAAACACCTGTGAGGACCCACCCAGCCTAATCACGTGTGATTATTCCCGCGCACCCCTGTAATACACATACCCAGCCAAATCGCGTGTGATAATTCCCGCGCACCCCTGTAATACACGTACCCAGCCAAATCGCGTGTGATTATTCCCGCGCACCCCTGTAATACACATACCCAGCCAAATCGCGTGTGACAATTCCCGCGTACCCCTGTAATACACGTACCCTGGCTAATCGCGTGTAAAACTTCACGCGTACCCCTGTCATACACATACCCAGCCAAATCGCGTGTGATAATTCCCGCGTACCCCTGTAACACACGTACCCTGGCTAATCGCGTGTAAAACTTCACGCGTATCCCTGTCATACACGTACCCTGGCTAATTACATGTAATACTTCCCGCGTACCCCTGATATGAACGTTACTCGCTTTGCGTTCCTTGTTTGGCAGCCCTGTAAACTGGGCCAGGGTTGGCGCAGCCCTTTGCAATGATTTAGCGATTTTGATGGCTTTTCCTTGCGCGAGGGCGTTCTTGGGGTCGTTACTGGCGCTGCTGCAGGGTCGCTGCGATACTCTGCGCCACGGCTGGTTTGGGAGCCTGAAATCCATGAATACGCTGTGCGCGTAAATCGGTTTTGGCGCACGCGCCTGGCGCAGACAATCGCACGCGCCAGCCGCTTGCGACACTTTTCTGTGAAATTCTATGATTTACTCTGTAACTGTTTCCCAGCCAAACCTACCATAAAACAACCTCACTCTACCTTTCAGTGGCTGACTTGTACCCGTTATCAAACTATCATAATCCTAGCTGGTGTGTTGGCTATGGGGAGATGTTCATTCAGTAGTCTTAGACAATACAATGTCTTTTTATTTTTTATACATTTCAATGTTTCAACATACAACTCTGTGAAGATTCTCATCCTATTAGATACAATAGCTCCAGCCACACTAAATACTGTATATTCTGGCGTATAAAATGACTTTTTAACCCAGGAAAGTCGGGGGTCGTCTTATAGGCCGGGTGTAATTTTTTATAGGGCGGGTATATCCCAAACTCTATATTTTAAGTGGAAAAGTTGGGGGTCGTCTTATACGGCCAGTCGTCTTATACACCGGAATATACGGTGCTCTCTCTGACTGCACATTTGCAGGTGATACAGAACAGCAATTCAACAACAACCCACAAAAGGGATGTTAGCCTGATGGACTGCTTGCTATCCCAATATTGTCATGCAGCATCATACTGTCCCACTGATGACATGCCCAGTAGATAGGCATATGTATGGCTGATGTCCTTCTCTCTGTTTCTCTTGATGAACCATCATATTGAAGGTGCACGAGGGTGAAGGTTGTCCAACAGCATCACCTCCAGATAGGGTTTAGCTGCACTGCTCAAAAATGTGAGTGCCAGTGATGGACTTCCCATTGATGCTCTCAGTCTTATTGTGCGTGCCATTCCAAATGTATTTTTCACATTTTTGATCTTTGCTGTTCGTACTGCTGCCACCATTCGTTCTCAAATTAATCTTGCAAGCATTGCAACAAAGCATCCTTACACATTTTTGTTGTGAGGCCCGCTGTTTACTACTCAGAGATGAAAAACAGCCAATATTACCTGGAATTGTGGGTCCCTAAAGGACGATAAAGGAAGCTAGCAGCAGGCACTCAATGTTACCTTTAAATCCAGCTAGCCAGGGATCACCACTCTAGCACTAGGTTGAAAACATCTCCCTCCCTCGCTAGCTGTGCCACATTGTCATCACCTTTCAAGGCATTTTCCCTTAACATGTCAGTCAGGTTCAGCTCAAATTACACCAGAGGACGAACCTTGCTGATGGCTCTATGGGACAGCATCTAGAGCTCTACAGTGGTTGTTGCAGTAACCTGTGATTATTGCAATGAGCTGTCCAACTCACATAACCTGTCCAACATGTGCAAATTAGGGGTTAAAAAGGTGGCCACTGAGGTCTTTAGGTTGTATACTAGCAACCTGTGGTACACATGCAGTTGACATAGTGCATTTCTGTCATGATAAGCCTGGCTTAAATGAGAATTGACATTCTGGAGTACAGTCACCATTTATTTCACAGGCTCACAAATGGTGATGAAGCATGTGAGCAAATGTTGAAGGAAATGTTCAAATCATGCGACACACTTTGCTTGATAATTCATAAGGCAGCAAATATATTTGATCCATTGTCTGCTCATGTGGCTGGGGGCTGAATTTCATATACCTTCTGCCTCCTTGCCTTACTCCTGTAGCACTCTTGGGTGGTAGAATTACGAAGAACCAACCAGTATGCGGTCTGGTGGCAAAGTAGTCCGTGCTCTGACCACTTATCTACATGTCCAGGGTGAAGTCGATTTATTGTCCAATGGCGTGCTACAGTACACATCACACCACAGTGATAACCTCATTGTAAAACTTTGTTACTGCTTTGCGAGAGAAGAAAATGATGCTGGGAACTTACCACTGGTGGTCGACATTTCCAATACGCTATGGTTTTCCATAAAGAGTATTGCCAACATTATAGCAAGGTTAACATCAAACTAGTGCTGTCTGTCAAATGCCTTGAGATATCTGTTGCCGCACTCAAATGCTTCCATAACACTGTTTTGATGAATTGGTGGATAACTACTTTGCATTGCTGGGACATGGGGGTAGATTTTTGTGTCCCCCTCACAAGCACTGATACAGCTGTAGTATTTTTGGTGATAATTGTGCAGACTGTTGAAGGTATGATGCTTGCCTGATGGTGTGGAGATGGATGCACATGATATATTTTTACTTCTTCCCATGTCTGTGCATGGTACCATGTCATACTGCACTGCATAGGTTTGGTACCCTGGTTGGTCCCAGTCTTCCCTGACATACTATTTTCTGCAGAGTACCCACATGTCCACATTTGATTTCTGTTTATTCTACGTGAAGTACTGCCACACTGTTGACTTTCATTGTGTACCCCGGCCTTGTCAAGTGGGGAAAGGGACCCTCTCAACTGATCAGAGAGGGAGAAAATTGAAGTCCAGTCAAAGCCCTGAGGTAGATGATACCAGAGTATAAGGGCCTAGCTCCCCCTTGTGCTGAGTTACTTGTGTGCAGACCACTGCTAATTTATGCCATGCCTCTGCAAGTTGCTCACCAGTCTTCTCTCATCTCTTTTAGAAAAATCACATCCGTGCAAGAAGGAGAGAAAAAATGTTTCCACGTACTTAGTGAGAAGAGAGCAGAAGGACCATTCAAGTGGAATTGTAATTGGCTGCAGAAAAGGCCCCCCAAGAAAGACAAAGCATTGAGGCCTATTCTCGCTCATAAGCAGTGACAGGAAGAGAGAGATGCTGCATCCCTGGATGAGGCAATGCTGCAAAATATGGAGAGGTGCGGAAAATAGCAGAACAACCCACACAACAAGCCAGAGGCCTCCACGACTACTGGGGACCAAGTTATAGCAGGGACCACTAGCTCCTGATGGACTTACCTGGAGACCCCAGGGAACAGGGTCTTGTAACACGAATATGGACACTGGCCTTCCCCGGGCCACCAGCCTCAGTAAGTGGTAGCACC
Organism: Ambystoma mexicanum; assembly: GCF_040938575.1. NCBI lineage: Eukaryota > Metazoa > Chordata > Amphibia > Caudata > Ambystomatidae > Ambystoma > Ambystoma mexicanum. The sequence continues at coordinate 195,367,735 of NC_090933.1, read as the reverse complement.
ACAGAGCTCCCAAACAGTGGAGAGGAGACCACACAACAAGCCAAAGGTCCCTTAGACCACCAGGGACACAAAGAGGATAATGATCTACTGTCCTTGAACAGACTTACCAGAGAATCTGTGGAATTGGGTCCCGGAACAGAAACTGAAACATTGGCCTTCCTGGTCCACCATATTTGGTATGCAGAAAGCTGCATAGAGAATATGTTTGGGGATAGTCCCATTCTTATGACTTTTTGTCACACACACTCTGGGTGAGAAAGTCAGGGCCAGATTGACAGGTGAGTGCTACCCTATCCTTGTAGAGAAAGGGAACAATAGATTGGGTATAGAAAGTATGGGTTTGTTCGGGAGGAGGATGACCAAGAGACCAGCAGTGGGAAGGAAGGACAGAGAGTATGGTGTAGGTGATTTGTGGAGCAGGTGAGGTATTGGCTACGGAGTGAAAGTGGTTCTATAGTGTGTGTGTGTGCATTGTTGGGTGGTGATCCCGTTGACATGCTAGTGTACGGATTGTTTGTGAAGTGAATGTTACTGAATGAAAGGACGATAGTTGAGTAGCAAAGAGAAGGAGCAGTAATAGTAGTGTAAAGGGAGTAGTTGTATTGTGGAGGAATAGGGAAGGGGTGTATTGAGAGGGAACAAGAAGGGAGTGGGGAGGAGAGAGTGAGAGTTAAAAGCACACTGAATCTTACTGGGTGGCGGTGAAGCACTTCCCAATCCCATTAGATCACTATCTAACATATAGGATTGAAGGCATGTTTGAAAACAGACATTTTTTAAATGTGAATGGAAAAGAAAGTAGGATAGAACGGTTCTCATGTGAAGAGGTAAGGAGTTCCATGGTTTTGCAGCCACTAGTGCGGAAGAGCAGAAATACGATTGAGCACCAGGCAGCTTTGGAACTGTCAGTAGAAACTCGGCTTGAGATCGAAGCGAACAAGCAGGGATGTAAAGAGAGATTAGAGAGCAGAGATAAAGGGGAGAAAGGCCATGGAGGCATTTAAAAATCATGAAGAGGAAATTTAAAAGTGAATGAGATTCAAAGGATAATCAGAAATAGGGACTGAAAAGAGTGGAGCACAGAAGTATTGGGAGAAAAAACACAGAGAGTGTGGATAGGAGAGTTGAAAACAGAGCTCAAGATGAGAGAGAATCAATGTAGTGCTAAGACGTTTAGTGGCATGAAAGGAAAGGAAAGGGAGAGCTTTGCATATATAAAACAGTGTTGGAAATGATGAATAAGGAAAAAGAAAGAGAGGAATCAAATAGAACTGCTGCTAAGTGCAGTTGGGGGCTAGACACTGGTGGTGAGACAGAATTTCCAGGTGCTGCAACCTTCAACAGCTGTTTTTTCATCAGCGCTCTGTAGAGGGTGGAAGGAGCACAGCAAATTCAGCTAGTTGAAGCTCTTAAACGAGCTGGCGTACAAAGTACTGCTAAGTGCACTTGGGAGCAGAGGAATGGAGGTGCAATGTCCACTTACATCACTTTTAAAAGGTAAAGAGTTACTGTCATGGGGGGTTGTTGGGGTGTGTAATTGGACATCCATCTGTGAAAAAATTAAATCATGTATTTTTTTAGAAGTAAACAACCAGAAAATGGGGGTCTCAACTTCTGATGATTATACCCCCCTCATCCCACCTCTCCCCACACCTCCCGGCAGCCGGTGTCGGCAGTCCCCCTTTTTCCTCCACGTGTAGGCGGCGTAATGCATCTGAAGGGTTTCTAACACCACTTAAACAAGATTTTATCCTCAAGTTGGTCAACATAATAAAGAAAGAAGATCACTGTCTTTTTCAAAACATATAATGGAGTCAGGGGGATTTACCTCTGACTACCTCTGACAGCTCTGCGCCTTTGTTGCCTTCTCTAGGCATAATTCTGCCAGACAATGTTGTTGTGTGGCAGTCTCCAGAACCGGTCAACAGCCAACAATGTAGATTAGTCCATGAAGACAGTCTAACTCACTCCATGGGCTTGCTTTTACACACCAGGCTTGTTTCCCACCCAGGATCTGGAACCTTTGGATTTGTCTCTTGATTCTTCCACATCATCCTACTCTTCTCGCTTGTCCTATCCTTCGACCCTTCCAGAGGTAGCTAAGGGCAGAAGTGCCCCGTCATTGGCTGCTTTAAACTTTGTGCTAAACTCGTTGGTTAAAGTATTTGATCTTATAAAACTGGAAGTTCAGGCTCAAATCCTCCAATGGGCCTGAATTCACCAAAGGTTAGAGGATTGCACAGCAATTTTGTAAGGCAGTCTGCACTTATCACGCCTCCTGTCTGGAACAGGAAAACTGAGCAGGATATAAATAGCTGGGTCGAACAAAATGGGGACCTAGTTGCAATTATGCCAGACACTAAGCCCTTGAGGGAATTTCTACAAGAATTTGATAGATTGAGCAATTTTCCAGGCAATGATATCCCCACAAACTCTCCCTCTCCTTCGGCATTGTGTATAAGAGCAGTAAGACAAGATGAACATCGCAGACGAAAGAAGTCCCGCACAAGGGGCTGCAAAGGAAGAAATCAAAAAACTAAAATCTAAACAAATCAATAAAAGTTCTTCTATGAAATTCATCTGTGCCCTTCCCATATATGAGGAAAAACAGGAGGGCTTGCCACGCAATAATCATCCAAAATCTGGCTCTTTTCTAATGATTGCCATAATATTTGCAACTATTTCTACTGGTATTAACACATTTGTAAAATAGAAATCTTACAATAATTAGCAAAACAAAGACTAGGGAGCAGGGTTTCCCCAAAGTTTCGGAAGTTAGATCTAAAATGCATTGGTGCTCCTGCCAGACAGATTTGGGTGACGCATTTGACAGTGTCAACGCCAACCTTCAACATTTTTTCAGGTTGGTCAGGACACATTATTATGCTCCCATAAGACACTTCAGGATGGCAATAATTGCTATTGACCATTTGTCCAAAGAAGCTGATTCTCTTATGGGGGGCCGCTGCGCAAATAATGGTATTCACTATGAGTTGGAATCACAGGAGCGATTCAAATTTAACCCATGATTTGAAAAATAATCCATATTCCCTTCGGAAGAACAGGAAATTCTGAATTGTGGGAATATTTTTACCATTTCTCACAATATCCCCCCATTGAATATGATCACCTGTGATGGCTCTTGTTGACTTTTTAATTTCTTACCGAACATATTTTGTAGCCATTAATGTACCTTGTGCAATCGTGAGTGACATTCTATGGGCTGTGGCAGATGATGTCTGCAAAAGGGGGGGTGGCTTAAGAAGGGTAAACATGACAAATCACCATGAGTGAGGATGAAGTCACTATCAAACCATCCTTTTCATGTAAACATACAACTTCTTTAAACTGTAGGGTAGTCTTTGCAGATGCCCCCTTTGCACCTGATCCCTCATTACAGGACTGGTCCTGGCTCACTTATTCATTAGGTTCTGCTAATCCTAACAGTTCAATTGAGCATCCAGGTTTTTAGCAAGCAGATCATAACCAGTGCTGTGTCATAGAACCCAAGAGGTGTTTCCCACCTTCTGAAAGACTTTAACATTTGTATGAAATTAAAAAGCTTTCATATCATTATACTTCAGGAATCCTATGTAGAAAAGTAACTGTGTGTGGCTTCTCTATGATCATGCAACATGCAACACATGGTTTCAAAGGCAGATCACAAGTTGGCCTGCTTCTCGCTGTGAATTCATGCCTCGAATGTGGTCATTCTCGATGACGCAAATCAGGGTCTTTTTGCACTTCTTATAACCATTTAAGGGATTTCTTTCTGATATTTTATTAATTCGTTTTTTGTTTTAAAATTGTTTCTGATTAAATTAACCATCTTAGTTAAGTGGTATGATGTATTTTGAATGATTTTATATTGATCTAATGGGATTTTAATTCAGACTGCTTAGGTAGGGATAATACTCAAGAAGCATTAATTGCTAATAATTATAATTTAAAATTCTGTGCTCGAAGCAAACAGTGGCTGACCTTTCTTTTTATTCTTTTTTTCTAAACATGTTTTATTGGTTAAAAATTAATTCTATCTTAACAATACGAAAGAAGAAAAAAAAGCATTACAATAATAAAAAGCAATTGTTTCAAACACCAAAGCATACAGTTCTTAAAATCACATTCAAAGTTAATTTTCCTTAAAAGATTGAACACTAAAATCAAGCACATACATTTTATCAATCATAATACTTTGGACGCAGTTAGAAGTGAATACATGAAAAAAGAATTTAAAAAAAAAAGCATAGTACAAATAAAGTCACTACAGAGATATGGACAAAGGGAGGACACAACATAAGACAAAATCAATATGACATCCCATTGTATTGTTTCTCATCCTTCACTTAAATTCAGGCTATACAAGAAGTTCATAACTGCATCCACTGGGTTAATCTGTTGGCAAGAAATACATTTTCTCCAAAAATAATCACACTCTATGTCCCTATGTGTATCATAAAACTTCTTGAAGTGCAGATGTCTCAAGGAACTCAATATCAGACATTCAACTACCAAATGCTCTAGTGTTTCCACTACACCTTCGCTAAGACTGAATCTACATTCAGAGTTTTCTAGATTGACAATGTTCCTTCTGGCCATGACAACTTTAGTCAGCAGTAGATTCCATCGAAATCTAGTGAAGTCATCTCTAATTTTATTGCTAGGAAACTTCAACATATAGGGTGCCAGCAAGCCTATACTTTTATGGTATTCCCTGAGCTGGCTTTAGGGATACATACTCATGTATTTTTTCCGTGTTGTTGCACCAATCACAGTCAAACAGTTTATTTTTTGTCCCGACTCGGTCCCTGACCAGGCCCTCCTTTGTGATATTTATTTTTGTCAGTATTAATTTGCAAAGTTTGGTGAAGTTGTTAAGAGTGGGCATGGTCCCTGACTTCATTTCCTCTTAAATTGCATGATACATTGTGTTGGCTAGGGGCTCAAGGAATTTCCCATAAAGGGACAATATTCGCCATTGGCCTTGAGCTTTTAGGAAAGCGAGGCCAAGTTCATGCCGCCTGGCCGCTACAGGGACCTAGGACCTTCCACCAGATTACACCTTCTAAGGTGGCAAGGTATTCAAGTGCCCAGTCGTCCAGAAGCTCGATCCCATAGAGCAATTTAGGACTAATGTTACCCTCATAGAAGCAAATTACAGGTACTAATGAGAATTTGCAATATTTACTCTTAATGTGTCTCATTTGAGGAATATAAAAGTCTGCTTTTGCTCTCAAAGGCTTCTTGGGATGCAATATATCTGGTGAGCTTGTGATAGGAAAGTCAAGATATATAACAGAGGAAGCCTGATTCAGTGCAGTACCATTAATTGAGCATTGTAGCAGCGTCTTGCATTTTATCTTACCAGGTACAGGATCTGCACTTTTTAGAGTTAACAATTAAGTTGTTGTCTCTGGCTAATTCATCGAATGTATGCAAGAGCCTCTGCAAGCTAGTTGGGTGCAATCGATTAAGATGAAGTTATCAGCATTTGCCATGCAGCAAACTGCCAAGTTCACTATCTCAGGTGGTGCCAATGATACTGAATCAATCTTTTTTCCAACTTCTGCTGTATATAAGTTGAAAAGCCAGGGTGCCAAAATCTATCCCTGAAATAAGCCATTAACAGTAGCAATCTTTTCTGTTGGGGAACCTTCCTGATTCAATCTTACTCTCACGTTTGAGCCCTCATACAGCTTTTTTATTAGATTTAGCAACCCTCCTGGCAAGCCCCATGTCATTCCCTTTTCCCAAAGGTTTGTTCTTACAACCATGTCAAAGGCATTCGAAAGATCAAACACTGCAACATGAATGATGAGATATTTTCCCCGGTTGACAAGATCCTGTAGTCTGCTTAAAACAAACCCATTGAGATTGGTGCTATGAGATTTACGGAAACCCGTTTGAGGAGGTGGAATCAAAGAGCAATTGCTCAGCCAAATGTTTAGGTCTTTTAATATTAAGCTTGCAAAAATGTTACTGTCCGAATCCAAAATTGAAATTCTGTGGTAATGTATTGGTGTACTTCTGCTGCTCTTTATAAAAAATGGAATTATATAAGCAGTTCTCCAGGTTGGGAGAAAGTGGCCCATCCTCATGATGTCATCAAGCAAGATCTTCATAATTCCGGCCCATTTCAAGGGTCAGCCTTTAAATAGCCTATTTAATGTTTTATTAGGCGCTGGTGCCTCGGAGTTACTACCTTTTTTGATTACTTCTAAAACATCTTCCATTTCAAAATCCATGGACCCCACCAAATTGCTCTGTTCCACTGTTTTGGGTCATAATAGATTCGTTTTAGACGCCAAACCCCCATAAAGATGACTAAAGTGGGCTACCCAGTCTTCCTTAGATACTGAATTGATTTTATTTTCCCCAGATCCCTGTTTTTGATCATTCATTCTTGCTCAGAAGGAGCAGAAGTCCTTACTTTGTAGGTACCTCATCATTGCTTCTGAGTCAACCTGTACCAGGCGAGCACAATGATTTCTTATCCACTTTCTGTATTTTTGTTTAACCGTCTCAATACTAATAACTGGATCATAGTTAATGGCCCCTACTCATTTTATTTTCCGAATGGCTTGTCTCAACTCCCTGTTTTTTGTTGCAACTGTCTCACCATTATGTGTGAGATTTATTACGGGTATGATTTCTCACTTTCCCTTTACTATTATCATTACCCGCAACAGCACTGATAGTATCACACACAAAGTTGGAAAAATTGTTACAGGAAACGGTTTGTAGCTTCCATTTATAACTTGAATTTTCATTAATCCCGCTGATGGCATAATACACCCTGTCTATTCTATGTTCATTCCACACTATTCTGTTGTTACCACAATTAAGCATAAGGTCTACACTATAGTATGATCTTTCAGTTTTATGCAAGCACCTAAATACAACTCTCAACAAGCAGTGGTCACTCCAGTCTGTGTGTGGATTATTTCACAGTCACTGGCTATAGACAACACACACTGGTCTATATATATATAGTCTAAGGCTGAATTTCACCTATGACAGCTCCAGGTGACATAATGGACTTCTACAGATTCATTAGAGCCATTTAGGAAATAAAGACCCACACTGTTGAGGCAATTTTTCCATTTAGTGCCATTCTCTGGTGTACCAACAGCAGCACATGCAGACATTTCCCCTAATAGTGGTACCCATTAAAAGTCTGTTTCTTCCTCTGCACCAAAATCAGACTGAGTTAAGCACAATTGTGTGACCTTCTCTGTTGTTTGCTCTCCAATTAATGATGAGATCAATGAGGGTTGCCTGAAACATGTCTATTTGACTCACTCCCTCATGCCAATAGATGTTACATACAAGAAGTGACAAATCACCACCCCCTTTTGTACCGTCCCACTCCATTGCCTGTATTCCTGTTATGGTTTCTAAACTCCTCACATGCTTTATGTGACAATCATTTTTCGTCATCGTTAGTAGACCCCTCTTCGGTCTCCCACTTGGGCCCTTTGTTGCCAATTGTGTGGCTACGGTATACCAGTCCACTACGGAGCATTCCATCAGCCAAGTCTCTTATAGACATATACAGGGTAATTCATAGAATTCAGCACACAAGTGGCGCACATGGCTGGCGCACAGTGTGCGCGTGCGACTCTCTGCACCAGCCGCGTGCGCTAAAATCCATTTCCGCGCACAGCGTACTCATGGATTTTAACATCCAAAACCAGCCGTGGTGCAGAGTGGCGCAGCGACCCTGCAGCAGCGCAATTTACGCCCCCAACTCCTCCCTGTGCGCCATGTACAGCGCACAAATCCCGTACATGGCGCACAGGCCCACAACCACGAATACATGTACCCTGCTGCACGGGTAGTCTCACACACGATTGGGCCTGTGCGAGCGGGGTACGTGGATTACTGGGGTGCGCGTGAAGTTTAACACGTGATTGGGCCTGTGCGAGCGGGGTACATGTATTACTGGGGTGCGTGGGAAGTTTCAAACGCGATTGGCCCTGTGTGTGCAGGGTACGTGGATTTGGGGGGTGCGTGGGAAGCTTCACACGCGATTGGCCCTGTGCATGTGGGGTACGTGGATTACTGGGGTGCGCAGGAAGTTTCACACGTGATTGGGCCTGTTCGAGTGGGGTACGTGTATTACTGGGGTGCGCGTGAAGTTTCAGACGCGATTGGCCCAGTGCGAGCGGTGTACGTGTATTACTGGGGTGCGCGGGAAGTTTCACATGCGATTGGTCCTGTGCGTGCTGGGTACGTGGATTTGGGGGGTGCGTGGGAAGTTTCACACGCGGCAGGCCCTGTGTGTGCGGGCTACGTGGATTACTGGGGTGCGCGGGAGGTTTCACACGTGATTGGGCCTGTGCGAGCGTGGTACCTGGATTACTGGGGTGCGTGGGAAGTTTCACACGCGATTGGCCCTGTGCATGTGGGGTACGTGGATTTGGGGGGTGCGCGGGAAGTTTCACACATGGCAGGCCCTGTGCGTGCAGGCTACGTGGATTACTGGGGTGCGCAGGAAGTTTCACACGCAATTGGGCCTGTGCGAGCAAGGGTACGTGGATTACTGGGGTGCGCGGGAAGTTACACATGCGATTGGGCCTGTGCGAGCGGGGTACATGTATAACGCGGTACGGGGGAAGTTCCACACATGTTTTCGCTGTCAGAGTGGGGTATGTGTATCCAAGGGGGTGGGCGGGGTCCTCCATGGACCCTGCAGGCAAACCACACCACATGGGACTACCCAGCACCCCTGGTCATGTCCCGCAGGCAGTCCATCCACCATGGGCAAGCCCCCAGCCAGACCACATGTCACCTTGCACTAATTATCACCAACTCATGTCCCCCAGCACCACCACCCCCCAGCAGTGAGGGGTACCTGCCAGCAGGCCCCCACTCATGTCCCACTCATGTCCCCCAGCACCCCCAACCCCCAGCAGTGAGGGGCACCTGCCAGCAGGCCCCCAATCAGGTCCCACTCATGTCCCCCAACACCCTCACCCCCCAGCAGTGAGGGGCACCTGCCAGCAGGCCCCCACTCATGTCCCACTCATGTTCCCCAACATCCCCATCCCCCAGCAGTGAGGGGAACCTGCCAGCAGGCCCCCACTCATGTCCCACTCATGTCCCCCAGCACCCACACCCCCAGAAGGGAGGGGCACCTGCCAGCAGGCCCCCACTCATGTCCCCCAGCACCCCCAACCCCCAGCAGTGTGGGGCACCTGCAAGCAGGCCCCCACTCATGTCCCACTCATGTCCCCCCACCCACTCACCCACCCAGCAGTGACATGCCCATCTCATGACACAAACCAAAAGTCAACTATGTACATCAACACATGTCTGTCTCACACACACACACACACACACACACACACACTGGTTGCCATTGATTGAGTAAACCCACATGTCGACATGCATGAACCCAATGAGCGAAACCCACACATTGAAGTAAAACATCAAAATGTATTAACATGAAAATCAATTTAAAGTAATTAAAGCATAAAATAATGGCAAACATGTGAAAAGCATGTCCAAATAAAAAAATAAAAAATCCTCAAAAAATCCCAAGTAATCCAAAAGAAAAATGGCCAAAACTCTCTGTCCACCAAACCAAATCCAAATGAAACGCAAAAAGGTAAATCCATTGATCCATGGTGAAATTAAATTAAAATGTCCACATAAATCCAACGTCCAACTACATATAATCCAATTGCAAGGGTCCATGAGCCCAACGAAATAAATGAAACCTATCTAATAACATACCTAACAAAAAAACTGTATACAAAAGTGTGGGGCACAGTCCAAAAGCCCCAAAATAAAAAAATAAATAAAAGGAAACCTAACACTATAAACTATTTACAATGGTAGCGGGCAAGTCCTGCGGCTCACTCAGTGATGTTGTCAGCCAGGGCATCATTGAACTCCATGTCTATTTGCTGGAGGCGGGCCTCTGTCCTGGCCCCGAGGTCTCGCAGGGAGACACTCATGGCCTGTTCCATCTCCCTGCGAGTCGCCTCGAGGCACTCTGGCTGCCTCAACGCCCGACCATGGTGAGCGGCGCCTCTTCTGCCCGTCGCCGCTCTACACCTATACGCTGGCCCAACCACAGCCACACGGAAGATACACCCATTTCAGGGTTCTCCTGCCCTCTAGCTGATGCCTGCCCCCCTGATGTCGATGGCCCCGAGCCTGCTCCTGCTGCTGCTGCTGTCCATGTGCCCTGTCCTATGATGCCTACAAATCCTCCATCAGATGGTCGCCAGTTGTGGTGTCCACCCCTGCTGGACCGCCGACTCCCGACTATGGCAGCGATGGGATTTCTACCAAGCTGGCTGTGTTGGTCAGGCCAGGTCCACAGGGGGCCCTGGTCGAATCTGGGCGAGAAGACGGCAGGGAGAACGACTGGCGCATAGTCTCCACAGAGGAGGAGAGGTCCGCCAGAGTGCGCGTCACATGTAGGAACCCACCGACCAGGGCCCCTCCCAACAGTGCCACGTTGTGATGCTGCTGTTCGTGATGGCGTGCGTTCTCCACCCAGCAAGAATGCACATCATCACGAATGTCGCGCGTGCCCAACGCGACACCAATCAGGACGAAGCCCATACGGTCATGGCAGGTAGTGGAGAGGCAGATGACATGGCACTGTCCCCTACCTGCGGACAGGCCTGGGACGGGGCATCCCTGCTGGTGCATGGTGGTGCAGTCACAGGGTCAAGGACAGCGACATGCACAGGCCCCTCCACAGTGACCTGTGCTGGCTCCTGACCCTGGCCTGCACCACTTGCGCCAGTGGTACTACCCCCACCAGGCCCCATGTGCGGCTCAGTAGCGGGCTCCTCCTCCTCTGTGGAGACCACCAACCTGGATTTCTCTGCACTGTCTTCCGCCATTGCAAGCCCCTGTGGGGTCTCACCCGGCCCTTCCGCCACAGCCATAGTGGCAGACGCGGCACTAGCCCCCTCGCTCCCGGATAATGGCAAGTCCTGGGAGGGTGGCTGGGCCTTGCGTCGACGCCCGGGGGAGGCATCCCGTCGCTTGGCTCTCAGCGCCGTCTCCGCCCTCTTCTTCACTTGACGCTGCGTAGAGGGAGACATAGAACACAAGCATCAGGGTACAGTACAATATTCCCCTAGACATGAAGCAATAACACATGAGTGGCAGTGTCAAACGTCACTTCCATCCTGTCCCTCCGCAACACATGCATGAGTGAATCTACACATCATCACGGACATGTGTCATACATCCATGGAGTTTCAAAGTCACACACACACTTCTCAGACACACACACGTGCACCATACATGTACATGACAGCAGCACCCATCCCTCACACCCCCTCCATGTCCAAGAACAGAGACTGGCATGCTTTCATGTGTGCATTTGGCATACAGCACCCCATGTTGCATTGCAACACATGCACCAACCATGTGGTTCACACATTACTGGTCTCACACGCATGACCATGATGTCCCTGCACACACACATCCATACATGGCCTATGTCACACATACAGACAAGTATCAGACTACCAGCACACTGCAACATGCCCTGTCTCACACACCAATGCTTGGCCACTTATCGCTCAACTCCAGACGGGTCTTCCTCCGAAGGATCTGGGCGTGGATCGCTGGGCATACGCGTTCCAGGACCCTCATCTGGATGTCACTCATGCTGACCTGGCCCCCCTCTGCGAGGCGCCAGGCCTTGTAGAGGGTCCTGGACCTGAAGTCCTCCCACCGCTTCTTGACGTGCTTGATGTCGCGGGTTGCCACCCCCTCCGCATTGATGGCAACCACTATGTCGTCCCAGATCCTCTCCTGTCCTTCCTTGTTGGCGCGTGATGTACCGAAGAGGGCATTAAAATGCCCCAGGACATGCTCCACCAGGACACCAACTTCCTTCAAACTGAAGCTGGTGGCCCTCTGCTTCTCTGGCTGGAGGTCTCCAGTGGTCTCAGATGGTGTTTTCCCTGACATGGCAACCCCCGAGGCAGGCGTGGGTGGGCAACTGGGTCCTGGGGCTGGGCTGTGGAGCGATGGTATCCCAGTCGGGAGTCTTCTGTTCCAGCAGGGGTGGACACAGCAACTTGAACCCTGGCTGATGTGCAGGCACCAAATAGCAGGGCACGTGGTCAGCAGGCAGGCAGGCAGCAGCAGATGGCAGGTGGGAGCGTGCTCGGGGTCTGGGGGGCAGTAAATCGGCCTTCTGGGCAGGAGCGTGGTCTTCTGTGTTGTTGAGTGGCCAGCTTAATACGAAGTGATTTGGCACATGAAAATCTTGCACTTCTGTGTGTAATTCGAGGAAAGGCCCTTAGTGCGTAAGCGCGTCTGTGACGTTACGCATGCGGGCGTTTCCCTCGTGACGTGGGCATAGTGGTTCAGCCCACGTGAAAAAACTGCACGTCCGCGTGTGAATGCGTGTAATCCGAGGAAAGGGCCTATGTACGTCTGTGACGTTACACGCGCAGGTGTTACCCTCGTGACGGGTGCATAGAGAATCAGCACGTGAATACACCGCACGTATGCGAATTCATTGGACCAAAGGCCCTTTAGCGCGTAAGCTCGTCTGTGATGTGACGCGCAGGGGCGTTTCCCTCAACATGGGTGCATGTTCATCATACACGTGCAAAAACTACACGTCCGAGTGTCAGCTCATGTAATTGGAGGAAAGGGCCTTAGCGTGTACACGCGTAAGTGACGTTGTACGTGTGGGCCGGTTTAAAAGGTATGTGTAGGATGCCATTTACTTGTACGTGCTTTTCGTGGCGAGCGAGTGGGTGAATTTTGTACTTCTTGTCGGTTCACACATGATTACTTCACAGCGTTTCAAGTTCGTACTCCCTGTTACTTCTGACAGCGTTCTACTTTTTGGTTGGCCCTGTTTCCTCAAACAGAGTTCACTTCTTCTTTTGTCCTGTTTCCTCAGACAGAGTACAATTCTTCTTTTGGCGGGGGTGTTGCCAACACGCACACGCGCGTCTTTTTCCGTTCTTTTTCCAGGGATATGGTGAGTCGCGCACGTATTTACCAACTGTGCTTGCCCCGTTTGTCACGTACCCCTTCAGAGGTCATTGTAGGCTGCGTGTATTAGGCGTACACTTATTTTTGTGTTTCTGGGTGCCACAGCGTAGTGCGGGTTCATTTTTCCACACACGTGGTCTATGAGGGGTTGCGTGCATGTTCATTTTTGTTTTTGGGGTGCCTGTGTGTTGCGTGACCCGTCATCTTCCCCCAGGGGTCACAGACAGCCTTGCTAGAGCACTAGGGTACAAATTCCATTTAATACCCTACCCCTTTCACCCTCAATTGCCCAGGACAATAGTTTACTGGTACTCCCATATGCACAACAACATCAGTGCCATGGTTGGGAGGTGACCAAGCGGTAAGGGAGGCAAAGGTGGCCGACCTTCAAAAGGTGGGCGTGGTGAGTGTGGTAGGGGACGTAGCCAGGATTTGCAGGGTGCCCCTAGACCCCCATGTGTGGAGGACCAATCAGGGACACCCATGCCCCACCCCCCCATGGTTGTTGGAAACGTAGAAGACACCATCCCAGCTCAGCCCTTGTTGGACTGGCCCATTGTGGTACCTGAACCGGCACAGGAAGACTCCCAGGCTGACTTCCAGGTCAGCAAGTTTAAGCCACGTGTGGCGGTGCAAGTTGTTGTCACCAGGCCATGTGGATCTGGGGCAGCAATGTCATCTGCTGCCCCAAGTAGGCAGGGTGGGGAGGCTGCAGGGACAGCTGCAGCTCTATCCACCCCAGCTCTGAGTCTCCCAGCTGGGACAGTGTTGGTCCAGGTCCATCAGACAGACGTTGCCCCTGCCAACATCACTCTGCAGCCAATGCCTGGACCAAGACCTATGGTCATTGTGCCTTCACACACTCCTAGTACACAGTCCACCAGCGCTTCTGCCCCTACTGACCAGAGCAGCGTAAGCCACTCAGGATCCGCACCACCTTTGAAAAAGAAGAAGAAGGGTGCTCTGGCACTACAGGCTGAGACCCCAGACACGGCTACACACTCAGGCACGTCGAGGAAGCCTAGCTTTAATGACGCCGAACTTGATGCACTTGTAGCCTATGTGTCGGAACATAGCGGAAAAATGGTGGTGACTGCAGGGTGCAAGACCACACCTGGTCAACGTAGGGCACACTGGCAGACCATTGCGGACCACATTAGTGCCCTTGGATTTGTGAGGCGCACAGCTAATGATTGCTACAAGCGGTGGAATGACCTGAAACGCAGAGCAAAGAACAAGCTGGCCTCAAATCATGCCTCTACTCTGGTGACTGGCGGTGGGTCTCCACCAGAGGACAACCAACTCACTGAACAAGAGTCTGTTGCTGGAACCTTCATCACAGAGGAACAGATCCAAGGCATGGGAGACCTACCTGATTATGACGCATTGTCCGGTGAGTGCCCATGCATGTGTGTGTAATCCATGTGTATGTTGTTTGGGTGACGGGTTCTGATTGAGTGCCAGGTGAAGGTGTCTACTCCAGAGTGGTATGGGTCACCCATGTGCTTCCTCCAATACATTCACGTGCCTTGGACTTGGGTATGACAGTATCCCTTCTGCCCACAGTAGCCATTTAGCGCCACATTACTGCAGTTGCCCTTCACCTGTCATCTTGCAAAAACATTGTTCAGATTTTTTCAGTGTTCATTCTGGTTGATTGTTTCAATTCTCCCATTTTTGCTATGCATTTTTCAGCCCTAATGCCACATATGTGACATGCTTCTGTCATTCATTACACCCCACATTGGCCTACATTTGTTGCCTTGTTATGTGAATGATTAGACCATTCAGGCTGATTGAGTATTGGCCTGCTCACATTAATTTTTGGGGCCTGTTTGAATGTGGAACATAATAGTTGTTTGCTGTCATGTTAAAGTGACCAACCATTTATGTGTACATCTGCCTACAATCACTGAATTATTGTACACTTGATGTGTTCCAGTGTGTGGCACATGCATCTTTTGCCACACTATTTAGCATTTTTCATCTCATCATGTCCATCTCACATGGATGGGTGACAGTACTCATTCACTGACATATCGGTGTACTTGTGTAATGTACCATGGCTATGCTACATGCCATCTGTGTGGTGGCATGTGTCATGTATGTGTATTGGACATGCCACTCAAAGGCTAATGTGTGATGCCAGTTCTACCCACCATGCAGCAAGTGTGTTGCTTTTCCATCTTGGTGTCCTCAGTGTCTGCTTTTTGCCTCCCCTTCCAACTCATTGACAGTGCATGCATGCCAGGGTTATAGTCATGTGGGACATGTGTAAACCATGTACAGGATCTCTGTCTTGTAAGGCCTATGTGTGTGCTATGGTGCTCATGCCTGTTTGCATTTGTTGTATTTCATGTTTTTGCAGGTGATGACGCACTTGGTGCTGGTGAGGTTGAGGAGATGGTGCAGACCCAGCAGGGATCTCAGCCACGACTGAGCACCAGTGGAGGACGTTGTGTGGTGGTGGGTGAAAACCCTGTGTTACTGCAGACCATACTGCCCAGGGGTGCCTCTGGGTGCACCTCCCCAGACCTCTATTCAGGTGCTGAATCGGATGATGAGACTTATGTGCTGTCGCAGGTGAGTGCTTCTGACAGGGATTTTGTTCTGTCCAACCCACCTGCACCAGGGGTAGAACCCTCTATGGGGATGTCAGTGTTGGTAGGTCCGCCTTTGGCGGTTACAGATGCAGGGTCACACTCCACAACATCTGATCCTGTTCCTGGGCCAGCAGATCAGAGGGGGAATGCAGTCCTGCAGCCTCAGGCAGTGCCAGCACAGCAAGGTGCAGATCGCCTTGCCCCAAACAGGTGTGGTGCCCGCCGACGCGGTGGTCGTGCAACACCAGGCAATACTGTATGGGAAAACTCCATGTACGGTATGGCAACCAAACAGGCAGCATCAGTTGAAATGATGGCTCAGGCAATGGAGAGGGTGGCCACTTCCATTATCCCCCCTGAAAGGCAGATGGAGCAACAACAGCAGGCAACAGACTCCATTTGCCAATCACACAGGGAAGACATGTTGGCGTCCAACAGGGACCAACGGGCGGCACTGGAGACTCTGCGTGAAGCCATATCAATAGAGTCACAGGGCCAGAGGGAAGACCTCAGGGTAGAACTCATAACATCAGGGAGACTCTGCTTTAACTTGAGGCTTCCCGAGATTTTAGGGCAGAGCAGCAGCTGGAGCAGCTCACACGTTCGCTCTCAGCTGAGCTGCAGGCAACCCATGAGGAGATCTAGGCATCACGGGAGGCCATGTGTGCAGAAATGCAGTCAACCCGTGAGGTGCTGCATGGGGATCTCCGCACTATCATCCTCCAGAATCAGACCTTCCAGACCCGCATTTTTGCTGCCATGGAGGACCATACCAGGGCTTTGCGTGGGCTGCCTCCCATTGCACCACCACCTCCTGATGCAGCAGCAGAGGGTGAAGAGCCTGACAGCAGTTCTCACACAATGGCGTAGCCGTGCAGGCCATGAGCCCCTGGAGGTATTTTTTTTTGCCAACATCCACGCAGGTGGGTGTTGGTGTGCACCCTGTCCTCGAACCTCCTGGGTGGCCTCCCCCCCCTGGCCAGGGCCATTTTAGATTTTTTTTTTTTTTTTTTTTTTTTTTACAGTGTTGCCTTTTGTGGCTCCCGTGGGCATCCACTGTGTATTCCGGCTGGGCACATGCAGGCTTGTCCTGAGTTTGGGTTAGATGCTTGGGTTCATGACACACACACCCCTCCTGCTTCCCATTTCCATGGGCTTGCAAAAGGTATGACCAAGTGACAGTGACTTACACTGTGACATTGGGCTCCCATGAGCTGTGAGGGCAGTCTGAAGTCAATACTGTGTGGACATCCCTAGTGGGTATTGTTGTCGTATTGAACACTGCATGGTGTATTGATATGTGCTTGTGCATCCATTTCTTCCTCAAAATTTGCAAGTACCTTCTTCATGTTATCACAAGGCTGTCTCCTTTGCAGATGAAGTTCATGTTGTATGCAGTACACTGACACATTTGCGTGGCAGCAAAACTCTGCAGTTGGAAGGGGTCGAAGTGCTGGCTTATTCAGGTTGTAAGACTACCACTCCTTTGACTTTGTACTATCATGTTTTTGCAATGTTTCATGCTGTGTTGATGTATTGTGATGGCGGTAAGTATTTGGTCATGTGTGTTGTTTGTTATTGATTACTGGAGCATATTGTCTGTGGGCTGTTTCCATTTGGGAAAGTTCACTTTGTGACACTTGTGTCAGGTCTTGTGCATTGCTTTGTTTGCTTTCACATTGCATGACATGCCATGGTGTGTTGGGTGGCGGAGATGTGGAGGGGTTGGGTGACATGGCGCTATTTTCATGTTGTATTTTGCTAGGGGGTAGTCATTCATGCAGCATGAATGTATGTCTTTTAATGACACAGCATTGGTTGTCTTTGGGTAGGTAGGGATGCACACAATGTAACACTTCCAGGTGACCAATCTCAGGCTGGTATGGTTGGCAGTTGACTGTCCCTTATGTCATCATCATTGATTGTCAGCTGGTATGTACCAGGGCTGTGTGCACTCCACAGGGGTGTGATTTTAGGTGAAGTAATTAGCCACCAGCTGTGTATGGGCTGCCTCACCACGTGCCCTTTCCCCTCCCATGCGCAGCGGCCGTGCATGTGCTTGGGGATGTGGGGGCACCATCTTGTCCACCAGCAGGCCCCGGCGTGTTGCAACGTTGTGCAGGACACATGCTGCCACTATGATCCTGCACACTACTGGGGGAGCGTATAGCAGCTGCCCACCAGAACGGTCAAGGTAGCGAAAGCGTGACTTGAGCACTCCGAATGTGCGCTCCACTATGCCACGGGTTGCAATATGGCTGTGTTGTATCTTACCTCAGGTGGTGTGGTGGGGTTCCCAATTGGCATCATCATGTGGGCGATCAGAGGGTAGGCACTGTCCACTGGGGAGGTGATGATGGGTATCATTGGTGGGGTTGTGACATTACTCAGTATCTGACATGCATGCATTTGCAGTGGCATTTATACTCACCGAGCACCCATGTATCGCCATCCCGCCCAGCTTCTAGGTCCCGGTTTAGGGTTGACATTCTGTATATAAAACTGTCATGGGTGGACCCTGGATAGTTGGCATTTACTGAGGTGATGATTCCCTTGGCATCACATACTACCTGCACGTTAATGGAATTCCAGTGCTTGCGGTTTCTATAGATGTGCTCTGATGCCCTGGGAGGACAAAGAGCCACATGGGTTCAATCAATGGTACCTAGCACTTTGGGGAAGTGTGCCA
The DNA here is from genome assembly GCF_040938575.1 of Ambystoma mexicanum. Classification (NCBI taxonomy): domain Eukaryota; kingdom Metazoa; phylum Chordata; class Amphibia; order Caudata; family Ambystomatidae; genus Ambystoma; species Ambystoma mexicanum. Next base: position 195,349,447 of record NC_090933.1, on the reverse strand, counting down.
CCCCGTAAAAATCCTGGACAACAGCCTGCCTTTCTGAAGGTGTTCTGGGCAGGTATATGTGCCTGCGGACTGAGGGGCGTGCAGTCATGATGGCCAAGACCTGGTGTAGGCAACGTGACTGTGTGGCCTGTGACCCCCCCCCACTATGGCACTTGTCCGCTGAAATGACCCAGTAGCCGAGAAGTGCAGTACATTGAGCACCTTTTCTCCTTTGAGCACCTTTGAGCACAGGGTGGGTGATGTGAGGTCATCCTCCCACTCACTCACCAGGTTGAGTATTATGTGAGGTGTAAACCTGTACCTCCCATTTACCTGGTCATCAGGCATCCCAAAAAGGCTGGTTCTGGTTGTAAAAATTCTGGCCCTGACTATCCTCCTCCTCCTCCTGCGGTATCCCACGACCACTGCTGCGAGGAACGGTATATTCATCGTAGCGTCTGAGCTTGTTTGTGGTTTGCGCCACTTTTATGCTGCGCAGGTCCACGTACGCCTGCTTCCTGCTGGCGTACGTGTTTCCAGATTAGCGAGTCTTTTTTGGTGCACGCGTTAGCCCCGTTCGATTCCATGAATACGTCTTGGAGGCGCGCGTGTGGGCGTTCTGTGCATTTGCCTCCTGTACTTCCCCCGTAACACCCACAATTTCACGCGTTGTTCCCCATTCCGCATATTACGCCCGGTGTTCCACCTACTTTTGTTGTGTGCGCTGCGCTAAGTGCACTTTCGCTGTGCGCATAGCGCATGCTGTTTGATGACGTGTGCGCCCGCGTGCGCCACGCAGGATTTTAGCGCACATCCATGGATTTACACGTGCACAGACTTCCATGCATCGCTGTGCGCAGGTTTCGCTGCAATTTTCGCACTTGCACTGCGATTCGCACGGTTTCGCAGGTTCGCGTGGAAATTTTCAGCGCACATTAATTCCATGAATTGGCCTGATAATTTCCGACCTTCGCAACATTTGACCTATTTCTATGCTTGTGAAGAGCTTGGAGTGACCTCTAGAATTCCATGAGGCTAAACTGAGTGAGGGAGGAGCTAGAGTCGAGGCTCAAACTGGTCAGCATCTCGAGTACGATTTAGGGCTGCAGCAACCCATGACCAATCTTCTTGATCTCTTCCTCTTGCCTCCTCTCCCTGACAAGCAAAGGTTGAATTACTTCCTTGACCAGTACAAAAGGAGCGTGTGATTTGGGACGAGTAGTTTTAGACCTGGGGCATGTGCTTTTTATTTTGCTTGTCATCCTCTCCGTTTTATTGATCATACTCTGTATCAAGTGTGGTAATATTCAATCCTATCTGTGCAGTACTTGAACCTCCCTCAAGATAAGATTGTACACCACTCTTGACGACAGTGCCAGCACCACTTTATCGGTTCGACCACCTTCTGGGAAATCCACACTCTTAATATCTCTGTTCGAGATCCTACTCAGACAGAGGTTTTCTGAGAAGAAGGACAATACTGCAGAGTGATTTAGGACAAGACCTCTCTCTCTGAATAAGTTACCTTCCAGAACTAGATGGTAATGGTCACAGTTTGATTCTTGCCTTCGTTGTGCTCCAACTTCCACTCTGGTTGCAACGTGTTTGTGGAATAGTTGAGAGCTCTTTACAGCTCCAGATTGTTTTATCTCTGTGCCCATTGCTGCATTTAGCACCCTTCAATACTCAGAGCACAGGCATTCATTCCCAGGGAGATTTATCTCATCTGTCCTCGTCCTGCAAAGTTTCTCATAAATGAACTGAGGCCCATTTATGCCAATCGAGTCCCACCAAAGCCATTCCATTCAGTTGTGTGAATTATTCAAGCCATCTCGTGTAGATTGCTCCAACAAGGGCAGGTTCAACACCAACCTCCTCTCGTCCATGTGCTCACTCACAGCCTGTCTGGGCAGACCAATCGGCATTGGCTGGAATGGCATTGATTTCCTTTTCACCCACAAGATATTGGAGGTGTCAGTCCTCTCAAAGCATCCAAATTTCACCCTACATAGTTCATCCTTTTTACGAGTAGGTGGGCTCTCTTTAGAGGATCGTCATAATGCTGGCCCATACCATTGATGTTTGATTCTACTTCTTGAGGGCTGTGTAATTCGTCCGTCTGAGTGGATTTTACTGTTGGAGGAATGGCCTTACTTGCCTCATGGGCCCGTAGGGAAATGTACCCGGTGTTTGCTGGTAGGAGATGGACTTTCAGTATTCAGAAAACCATTGATTTGGGTAGACATTGTTTTCATAAAAGGAACAAGTTGTAAAGGTTGAACCGGAAGCAGTAATCTTTCTGCTGTCGAGCATCAATTGAAGTCCAGATTGCTAGTAGTAGCCAAATTGTCTAGTTCTGTTACTTCATCTTCTGACTCGATAATGGTCACTTGCTGGTGAATACTTCGATCCACCAAAACAGGCGCAATGCTCTTGTTCTTGTGGAGTGCTAGCAATTCAGGTTTATTGTGGTTCCTGAAGGGATTCTCAGCTTCACCTGAGCATGCAGCTTGCTTTCCCATTCCCTTTTTCATTTTATTTTTCCTCTGGTTACACATTTCTTTCCCCAGGTCTGAATGCAGCTCCTCTTGTAATGGAAAACAGGGCTGCCTCAATGTCTCAGAGTCATCCTCCTTGTTGCTCTGATCTGCCCGGTTTCCAGTAATACATCCATGTATGAAGTCTTCATTTGGCTTATTTAAGGATTTGGCTTGGGCACTGGCTTCTTGTTCTATAATGGCCACTGCTTGCTAGATCTGAGACCATCAGTGGAGTATTCAGGCAAGGAGGGTGCAGCTGTATGTCTGTCAAACTCTTTGCCATTATGCCATCCAGTTTGGTTAGAATCAGGTTTAAAGAATTTGAGTTTGAACATACTTCGGCTTTAATTTCATTGTAAAGCCCTGACAGGTTGGAAATCACTTGGTTAATGCAGGCTAATGTGATGAGTGCTTGTGCATCATTCAATGGTGCTTGGTGTGTGGATGGACAGTATGAGCTTCGTCTTGAAGCTAGAAATGAGGTAGATGCATAAGAGGTGCTTGAGTCACCCTCTTGCTCATCCTCTGTTGATTCTGAGTAGAACGAGGGAGAGAAGTGTCCACATTGTTTACGTGCACTTTTTTTGCCTCTGTTCTACCATGCTTTGCTCGCTTTCAGGGCTAGAATCTTAGTCCTCATCTCTGTTTCCAAAGGGAGAGCTCCTCTCATGTGAGTGTGTATTAGCTGCCTTATTCAGTAATGAGCCTGTTGCTGGTTCCAAGGGGGAGGAGTCTGAGGGTTCAATTTCGACAACCGAAGCACTGGCCGGTGGTGAATTGGGGAGAGGCATCGCTGTAGCCATCTCAAGCATCTGCTTGTGAAGTGATTGATTACTATATTTGGAGAGACTTCTCAGGCCAAGCATATTCTCCTTTTACCACCGACAAGAACACTGTGTAAACACTTTACACTAGAGTCAATCTAGACTCGCTCAGGGTTGCACTCCTATGCAGAGTTTAGGATCCACTGAGTGATGGTATAATTCAAAGTTACTCACCGCCACGACCCATCACAGTCAATCTAGATATTCTTTTATTTAGTATCTGCTGCGCCAGTCAATGATGCAATCTGAGGAGCGGTTGTGGCAGTGCCTCCCGGAAACCCTCCTGTTTCCGTCAACTCCGAAAATACGCATCCGCTCTGCATTAGGCAGGGATTTTAATGTCAAGGTTTTGTCTTCTGCCAGGTACACGGCAACTGAAACAGCAAAAAGACTGCTTCGAGGAACTCAGCAGCAAAACAAGACTTCCAAAGACTCTGCGCACCACTCTTCCTTTCTCTAAGAATGGAATGCAATTTGGTTAAACGAGAATGTGGAGGGCGATGGAAGGAGCACTTGCCACTGGAACACTGTACACTACTGTATTGACTTTATTTCTGTTTCTCAGTGTTTTGAATGGTTTATGTAATAGGCACTTCAAAGAAGATCCTATAATTTTGGCTAACATCTTAAACATTCTCTTCTTCTCTATCTTAAAAGAGAAACAGATTCCAGACACGTGTAAATCCTCCCACATTGTGCCCATTTTTAAAAGAGGTGATAAAACCAATCCCATGAGCTGTCGGTCAATTGCCCTCTTAGATGCTGATTCAAAATCTTTGGTTCCTTTTGCAGAGAGAATTCAATCCGTGGGCGTCCCTGGATGATACCCTTAAAAAACAGGGTTTCAAAGATGTAGAGAGTCCTGAGAGATCTGGCCAGTATTGACCTCTCATTCGCTTTTGGTAAAGTTAACAGGACTCATTTATGGCCAGACTGGATTTGTGGGTGCCTGCCGCCATCTTTTAAGTCTACTACTTTAACTGCATATGGCCACTAATCTAAACATCACATTAAAACTTTCTGGTTGAGTTTCTTCTCCAATAACTACGCATAGAGGATTACATCAGGGGTGTATTCTGGCCCTGTTTAATTTATACCTCCCAGATATGGGAATTCTACTATCCAGGGCTGCTTTTATTTCTCCCAAAATCTATAACACAAATTGAGCATGGAATTCTTATGCCGATGATGTTTTTCTTTTAGATTGCACCCAAATAGGTTTTCATCACTTACTCTCCACTTTTGAACAATATACAGTGGCAAATGACCTTGGCGGTGCAGTAAAAATGCAGGTAAAACTGCCAGTAATTCAGGCACTAGCACTTTTACTGTACTAGCAAAACCAAAGTTTGCAGGTGTGGGCACACTTTTACCTCCAGGCAAGAGCTGGATGTAAATCTTGCTCCAACCAGCAAATACATGCTAGAATTACCAGCACTGGTAATTACAGTGCCGGTAATTCAGTCAATCCCCTCCATGGAGTCCAATTGGGCTCCATGGAATGGGGATTTACCGGCAATTCCGCCTCTTGGAATGTGCTGGTAATTCCGGCATTCCCAGTGGCCTAAATGTTATTACCATTTCGGTTGCATCCCACCGGATTTAATGGCGGGATACCACCAAAACTGTAATGACCCCCCTTGTCATTAGTGTTAAGAAGACTAAGGTCTTCCACTTTGCAACTGGAGGAAAGTGGAGTAGATACAATTGGAGGTTGTTGGGGCATAGATTGGAGATTGTTAATCATTTAAAAGATTTTGGTTTTGTGTTTTCAGCTCAACCAAACAAAGGGTTTCTTATGAACCACTTGAAGAGTAAAGTCTCCCACCTGTCATCACGAATGACATATTTTCAGAAACAATTTGGCAAGTTCTCACTTTTGCTGGTAATTGCATTTTTAAGAAATGAAACTTGTGCCCTTCCTAATCTATGGACTTGAAATCTACCATGTATTACTGGACTTCGAACTGACACCGCTGAAGGGTTTCTTCAGGAAAAATGTTTTAATGTTGCCAAAGGGAATGCTAATGCCAGCAAGCTGCTATGAATTAGGGATTATTTCCTTAAACATGTGTCATTTTTGGCAATGTATAGGTATGACAGAGAGGACCGAGGTTCACACTACAAGCTCACTGTTCAAGGCACCCAGTGCCCAATGAAACCTACTCCGGCATACAAACAGAGGACCCAGCCAAGGGTGAGTAAGAACTGTCCTTTATTTTCCACAACAGACAGGGATCATACAGGAAATAATTCTTTGTTAATCACAGCTCCTGAGCCATGTCAGGAGTTTGTGTGCCATTCTGACATCTCAAATCAGGGCTCTTCCTCAAAAACCTAAAGTACATGATTGGATAGTCGGGGTGGTAGTGCCTATACTCGGCACCTATAGATGTAACAATAATGGCCTTCACATGTCAAGTGGCTTGCCTGACTCTGCCCCAAAAATTATCTATTACCTTGTTGCAGGGTCGCAGGATTACCTTTGGACCTTGCCCTCTGCCATCCACCCCTGGATTTGTGTTCCCTGATTGGCTGGAGCTGATCTCCCCAGGCCTGGGACCCAGCTCTGTTCTCAGCGCTCAGTACACCTTCTCAAGGTGATGAGAAAGACTATGTATTCCCAGTGTTGCAGTCAGTATTATCACTTTGCCTTTGAGAGTGCCTTCAGGGTTGCAACATTGTAAAACACTGTATGTATCATTCCGTGTCTGCTTCGATGGGAACTGCTCTTCTTCTCACCATGTGTAAATAGCCATTGTTCAGCTTGGCTGTACCACATGAGTGAAGAGCACACAATCAAACTTTCTGCTCTGCAGTTAGTGATGGTTTATTCTGTTTTTCTGCAGATTGCTCCTTGTCTCTGAGTTGAGCCCTTGCTTGATGCTTCGTGCAGCCTGATTCTGCTTTGCTTTGCTTTTCATTCTGAGGCCTGTGGCTTCAAGTAACTCTACTATAATTATGCTATGATTTCTATATGTCTATATTCTAGTATTCTTCATATAGGTTAGTAATTATTGGGCTCTCCTGGGTCCTTATATGATCCTGTAGTTCTTTGTGATTAGTTGCAATAAGCGTCAACAAGCTTGCTCTGCATCTCTTCTTTGCCCTGCGTTCTGCATTTCAGCATTTGGCTAATGAAAACATAATAAAAGCTTTTGACCGTATGTATATTTATCAGTCCTTTACAGAAATGTGTAAGCATGGTCATTGTGTGTGCAATTGTGTGCCCATGTAATTTTGTGAATGGATGAGATAGTGCTTCATGACTAACGTTACTATGCTGTGGTGTCTATAGTGACATAAGTACCACAGAACATTTGTCATTCAATCGATCATGTCCATCGGGGCAGTTAGATCCATGATCAGTGTTGGAGCACCTGTATCCATGATGACATTGGCAGGATAGGGTTTGAATGGCTGTCTGAGAGGATATCTGTTTGCATATGTATTTGTCAATGGCCATCCTGGGGGCTATCCAAATAGAGACTGGCTTCTTGCATCTCTGACTCTTTGGGCTGTAATTCTTATTGGGGTCAAGAGGTTCATTCCAAGGACCCTCTCTTCAGCAGCGATTGCTTCTGTGTAGGACATGTTGTGAGCCTCCTTGCCTTTCAATGTTTGAGGATTTTTCGTGTACTAAGGCCAATTTTCCAAATCTTTATGCAACTAAATGCCATGATTTATTGTCTATGAGTGGACTAAATTTGGATGATGTCATGGCAAATCCTTTCATGTACAAAAAAGAGTTTCAGTTGTTGACCTGAAGTGTGACTTGTGAGATGTTAGGGAGCTTGAAGTGCCTTTTAAATCTAGTGGTCACCCATGAAAGGTTGGGCCAACAACCTTTATATTTGGTACACTCTCCTTCTCCAAGCCGAAGGACAACATCTTGAGATTCAGAATAAATCTCTTGCATACCAAAGAGAACTTGAGCTGTGAGATCATTTCAATGTTTAGCGCCCTTTATGTTGGTACTGCTCACAACACATTAAAAAATCTGAAACACTTAATTCTGATCTGCGAAGTTCTCTCTTGTGTTTTGGTGAATTCATTAGAAATCTCAGGTGTGAGGAAATGGTTTGGGGAGAGGATTTTCAGTGGTCATTCTTGATTACTGAATATTGATTTCCCTAACACTATTTTGCATTGGATCAACTTAAGCTGTTTATAAACGATTTGTGAATTTCACTTGTTACAAAATTTAGAAGGTGGAAAAAATGTACTTTTAATGTGAACTTTGTTAGCAATCTCATATGATTTATGTTGTATAATGTCTATGAAATGTTATTGTTGTTAATTGTGAATGGTTTGATTTTAAAACAAGAACACAAAAATAAATAAATTAAAACAATCAGAACACCCAGATTGCGAAGAGAAGTTGAAAAAGCGATGGTGGTGGGACGAAAAAGAATGAGGGATTTAGGAGCTCGGACAGCAGAAGCAGAAGCAGCGCATGACCAAACCTCACCAAGGAATTGAGGTGTAGGAAGTGAGTGTGTATATAACATTGGATTGCAAGGAGACAGGTAGAGATTGAAGCATGGGGAGAATCAGAGAAATGTGAGAAGAAAATACAGATCTGATAGTGTCATCAGTGTAAAAGTAGGGGGAAAGCAAAACAAAGAGATAATATAGGAAAAGGGCAGGTGTAAAGGTAAAAGGGGCTAGTGCCCAGAATTGAGCATTGAGGAACACCATACAACAATAAGTAGAGGCATCAACCCATGAGATGGAAAAGAATTGATCATGCACATGCTCATTCTGCATTGAGGAGACTGCTGGTGACGTGACCAGGGCCCTCCACTTAGTTGCTCTGCCCAACACCAGTTTTCACGCTTTCAAGGCAGCTACTTGAGTACTCCAGGCCAGCACCAGGCAGACTGCATTGAGGAGGCTATTTGAAACATGATCAGGCCCTGTCAGACAGTTACTCTGTTCACCCCCAGTTGTTGCACCTTCCAGGCCGCTACTTGAAAACTCCAGGCATACTGCATTGAGGACTCTGTTGGTCACATGACCAGGCTTTGCCCTTCAGTTGCACTGTGCATTCCAGGCAGCTACATACAGCTACATAAGGACTACAGGCCAGCTCCAGGCATACTGCATTGAGGAGGCCGCTGGTCTTGTGACAAGGCCCTGCCACTTAGTTGTCAGCTCACCACCAGTTTCGCGTCTTTCAGGTAATTACTTAAGGATTCCTGGACGGCTACAGGCAGACTGCATTGAGAAGACTTTTGGTCACTTGACCATGACCTGCCACTCAGTTGCTCTGCCCACCATCAGTTTTTGCGCCTTATAAGTAACTATTTAATGACTCCAGGATAGCTCCAGGCATACTACATTGAGGAGGCTGCTGTATACATCACTAGGCCCTACCACTGAGTTGCTCCGCGGACCACTAGTTTTTGCACCTTCCAGGTAATTGCTTAGAGATTCCAATTACAAACATCTGGTTTATTGGCAAAATCTTAGAAAAAGTAGTCACTACACAACTACTTTCCAGACTACACAACTACTTTCCAGAATCCAACAAGACCTCATAAACAACTATCATTCATGGTTCCATCCAAAGGGTAGCATCATGACAGCCCAGGTATGGGTGATGCCCCCACCAAATAATGGAAAAGGTAGATTTGCTCCTCCTTGTCCTTCTTGACCTCTCAGCTATTTGACACCATCAACCACTGCATAATCCTCTTCCTCTTCGCGGACAGGATAGGATTCTCTTCCACTGACCTGAACTGGTTTACCTCTACCTCTTGGACAGATACCAATCCATCCAGATTAACATGTTGTGTTCTAACCAACTACCAGTGTTCTGCGGAGTACCCCAAGGCTCCATCCATTCACCAATCTTTTTTTTGTATTCTTTGCATGGAGCCCATGGGCACACTCTTAAAAGATCCTGACACAGCCATCCACCAATATTAGGGTGATAGATGAGAGTAAAAAGCCTACAGGACATCAGTCATCTCCACTTTTACATTCCCCTCATCCAGTCTTGAATGTCCACAGCCTACATCAAACTTAACCCATCTAAGACCGAATGTGTCTTCATCGTCCCCCCTCCCCCCATTATCTAAAACTTGTCTGACAATCACTCAAAGAATATGGCCCAGAAAGAATTGAATTGAAAATTCCTTAGGCTCAACCATTGACAGTAGTCTGTCGTTACAGAAATATATAGCCACAAAAGCCCAAACGGCCTGGCTCCAAATCACCACCCTTTGCAAAATCAAACCCTTTGTACTGCCATAGGACTTCCGGACCGCACTACAGGCCCTTGTGATCTCATAAATCGGTGGTAGAAATGCTCTCCTGCCAGGGTTCGAAGCTGCTCAATTAGCTCCCATAAAAGCAGTCCTCCATGCTGTGGCAAGTCTTATTACAGGTGCACAGAAAGTTGACTGAATCAGAACTATTCTGTGTGAACAGCACTGGCTTAATCTCTGGGCCAGGATACAGTTCAAAACGGCAAATATCATGTCCAAAGCAGACACGAGTAGCACACTAGCATACCTGGTGTCTAAGCTCCACATATCTTGTGTCACACATTTCTTTGCCAGTAAATGAGCCAACCAGCTTGAATCACAACTAGTCTACAAAGAGAGTACCAGCTCTCTTTGTAGACCACTTTTTTCCTTCTCTTTGTAACTGTATCTGTAACATCTCTCTGTAACTGTAATAATCTTCTTATATTTAAGCGCCCAGATACCTCAGGGTTAGGCACGCTCTACAAGTAATAAACTAAACTAAACTAAACTAAACAATCCTTCTCTTGTCATTCACCTACCCTCTGGAAATAGATCCCGGAAGCATCTCGGAATGCCCAACAATTCTCCAATTTCACAAATCTCTCAAAACATCGATTTTCAACAATACCCGGCCATGGTACTGTGTTACTGTTAAAGTAAGCCAGCTCAAATGCTGACTACCCTCACACTGTACTGCGCTTCGCTGCTCTACATCTAGAGTAGTGCCATAACCAATAGAATGACATTAAAATAAATCGATCAGACAGATACCATTGTAACCACTATAGAACAAAGCCAGAAATCCCAGAGAGCCCACAGAGGAAAGGAGAATGGTATGATCAATAATATCAAAAGCAGCTAAAAGATGAATTAGGGAGGGAATAGACAAGTGCTTAAGTTGGTGAGCAAATAGAAGTGCTGAGCAGGGCTGGTTTTGTCAAGTGAAGTAGGCAAAAGCCAGATTGGGATTGTGATAGAAGAGAATGATGGACAATATAGGATGGGAATTGGGACTATATGGCATGCTCTATATGTTAAAATGGAAGAAGGGAAAGAGGGCAAACAATGGAGGGCAAAGAGGGGTTCTAATATAGGCAGGATCACAGCATTCTTAAAATCTAATGTGAACCTAGACGAAGAAAAAGGCACGTTAATAAGACCGGTCAAGAATGGGAGCAAGAAAGGATAAGTCTTATTGATGAGAGATGAAAGGGGATCAAGAAGGGAAGAAGTATGGTGAGCTCTAGACAGATCAAATGCCTTGCCTTAGTCACAAAGGGGAGAGAGAGGGGCAAAAGAAAAGAAAATGTTGCATGGTGGTTTTTTGGAGCTAGACAAAGATGAGTGAAGTTGAAAAACTGTGTTAATGAAATAATTAGCAAAATCAGTCGGGTGAGGAAAAGGGAAAGAGAAGGAACAGGAAAGGAAATAATGTGGTTAAGAAGTTGAACGAGATGACAAGGAACGAGAGAGTGAGAAGAGAGAAATATTGATATTGTTTTTTGAGAGTAACATAGAAGAGTCGTAGTTTGAATGAATGGCAGATAGTGATGCTAGACCAGTGGAAGAGTGTTTTATTTTTCCTGCAACGTTCAGCTCTACTTAAAGATGTGCATAGGGAGAGGAGGTCTGCTGTCAGCCAAGCTCGTGGGGTTTTATGAGCAGACAGAATGGGCAACAAGGGTGACGAAAGTGTTTCATTGTAGTGAGGATCAGAAAGAGATGGAAGGTCAAAGAAAAAGAGTCAAAATACAAGTTGAATTGTCAAATGTTCAGAGATTCTGACAAGTAAAGGCAGTGAAAGATAGAATTATTCATCTTACTACATAACAGAGCAGGGGGAGTATCCAGCCCCCTTTGTAATCTCAGCCCCATCACACACACACACACACACACATGTAAAAATCTATACAAACAACTTAATAGTCGGCTCAAATAACAAACACACTTGACAGTAAAAAGAGCACCATGCTTTGACTTTATGAATCCTTGCCTGCCTACCAGTCATATCCCCACTTAACTTCTGCATCTCTCATCCTTCTCATCCCCTCCCTTCCTCGGTGAGTCTACGTGTCCACACCTGTGTTCGTACAGTCCATCTTTCCCACACCACCCATCACTATATACCTTTCCCATCCCATTCGTATCCATCTTTTTATATAGCTTTCTATTTCCTCTGCAAGTGATATATGTTAGAATGCCTTCTGGTAGGAACTTGTACCTTCTCTTCCCCCCATATTTTCCTTCATCTCATTGTTGTTATCAACCTCTAAGCTCTCCCAACAAAACTCTCCATCATGAGACCCGTTCCATCCCTCATGCCAATCTCCACCAGAATGTCCAAGCCACATCCACACTAGTGCCAATCCCTGTTCCATGGTCCATTCCAGCTCTGTGGCCCATCCCTCCTCCAAGACCCATCGCCAGTCCATGACCCATCCATTCTAAAGGCCAAATCCCACATCAAGGTCCATCCCATCTTTGAGGTCAGTCCTGGCCTGGTGACCCTCTCTTCCGCTAAGCCTATTCCCACTCCAAGGCACATTCATATCCGTTGCAATGGATCATTTTAATATTAATATTTCTTTGTGTTATTATAACAGAGGATATTGCCCCATGTATATTGCATGTTTATGTGTTTGCTCACAGTTTTTTTAAAGTGCCTACATGTGCTTCTTCTTGGAATTTCACGAAGGAATGAACAAGGAATGAACAGAATAAAATAGGAATGCATCATTTAAAATCAAACCACCTAAGTACAGAAGACAGAATCATGAAGAAGGAAATAATGCCGGGATCCATGTAGTCTCACTCAAATTTCTGACCAGTATGATTACTTCCTATGGGCCCTACAGAAGAAGGAGGGAAAGACAGAGGAGGGAAAGAAGCCAGAAATAACTATATGAAATAGTCCAGCATAGACCACTGGACCAATGTCCATTAACCAATGGTTCAGCAAAGGGCTATGTGGGGGAAATGGACGGCAGCCATTGCATGCCCCCAAGTTGCTTCTCCGCCCGAAGAGGCAATTGGGCTTGTCAGAGGTTGGGTGGTGGGCATGCAGCGAGCTGGTCAAAGGTGAAGGTTCCAGAGACATTGGCACTGGTGGTGAAGTGGTAGGTAGGACAGAGTAGAGGTGAAACAATGGTCACCCTCACTTCTTGTCTTTCAATGTCTAGAAGCAGAGGGAGATAGAGAAGGAAGACAGGTCCACACCATTGTAGTTGTAGACATGGCATGACCAGTCACTGTGTGGGAAGTCCATGAACACTTCCGGAGATCATCAGCTCAAAGCTCTAAATAAGCACTCACCCCACTGAACAAAACTTCAGGGTTCAATTGTCTGTAGGCCATTCTTCCTACAGAAACACACAACTACCACCTAGCTTCTGCTCTTGCAGCTTCCCCGTCCAGCCATCCCTGACCTGGCAAGTCATCACGCGTCTTAGGGTTTCAGCCCTGGCCTCCACCAGCCGCCAACTAATAAACACATGCACCATCAATGAAAACGAATGCCAACAGAGAGTCTTGCTGAGAGGACTACCTAACGTCGCATTGGAACCTCACACCCCCGCCAACACCCCCACCGCCCGCACACCACCAATGAGGAAATGATGTCTTAGGACAAGAGAGTTCATTCATGGAGTGGCAGGAATAACTGTGGGTTATAATTGCATAGCCTTCATCTTTCCTGTGAGCAAGGCTTGGAAAGGTTATATGTTTCTTATTTCATATCACGCGGCGTCATTGTCGGAGTGAGGTCCTTCTGAAGAAATCCTATTCATATATGATTTCCGTGGTCAAAGTCCACAAATGAAACAGAAATGGACATTTAACTGTTTTTAGCTTACAGTATACACACTGTCATCAAACCTGTGCAGAACAACACAACCATTGAAGGATGATTTTTGTTCAATTTGTTGTTATTTCTTCTTGCAACACTAACCTCATTATGTATTCCAGTGCTCCTCTATTTTCTTTCCAATCTTTTTTTGTAATCACTCTTGCTGTGCCCAGGTGTTTCAAGCGACGGAGACCTGCTGAGAAAGCTCTTGTTAGGGGTGGTGATTTTATCTTTGATTGCCAGGGTACAGTTGTTCACTGAGAGAGTGTCAGTCTAGTCCATGGCCTTGCTACCGTGCCAAAAACAGCAAGACAAATGATCGTATTTTTTTCACTTTTAAAGCAATTCCAAGTCTAAGCAAATCAATCAGAAATAAAAACTTGTCGGTGATGTGCTCTGCCACCTGCCAAGAAATGCTTTTGTAGGTAATTAGGTACAAAACGAGCCTCTTAAATGTGACTTGTGGCAGGTAGAGCAGAGTTTTTTGGCTTGGCGTCTCTCCAACATGAGCATATGTGATACAGGACATCCAAAGCCGCAGAAGCAGGACGAATGCCACTCTGTTGATTGATTGGGACTGCAGTTCAGCTGAGGAGGGAGGCAGAGGGCGAGGAGGGAGAAGACGCGGCACGGTCCAGGCGTCATGCAGAATTCACCATCAAAAGTAATATTTACAAGCGGCTGAAAGTCATCAACCAGAAATGCCAACGGAGGTAAATAAAGTGGAAAGAAAGAATCTGAAGTCTTCTATAAGCAGTGCTTAATTTCTTGGGGTGTTTGCCAGGGCTGAGCCCTGGCACTTCTTTCTGAGCCCCGGCACTTATTGTCTCAGACTCAGTTTGATTATGATGTGGTGTTTTGGTAACGTTGTTATTTCATCTGCCAGTCACATAACAAACACCTACAGGAGCAGGGCAAAATGTAATGGTGACTGTGTTTAAAGACACACTTAAACATCTCTCGCGCCTTGAAACACTTGTGTATAGGCGCGTTACAAATGCCATATCATATCATATCATGACGCAACGTGTTTGTTATTTTATGTATATGTTGTTGGGTATTTGTAAATCACACATCTGCCGCAGTGAGTACATCCATCAACCAAACTAAGCCGGTGGGATTTGCAGCTTTAACCCCATATATGTTGACAGCATGGGGAGCAGCCGCGGGTGGCGGCAACAGTGGGCGGGGAGCTGCCCATCCTGACGGGTCATGGGCATGTCAGAAAATACTTGAGCCCCGGCACTTATTTTTTTGTACAAATGAAGCACTAGCTTTAAGAATGTCAGATGCTGCGGCATTCGCCACACTGCTACTTCAGAAGCATCCACGTTGTTGGCGGGTTGAAAGGTCACGTCAAGAGCCTTTGTTTACGCTCCTCCTGTTACCCTACTCTGAGGCCAGCAGACGAAATGGTGTGAAAATCTGACATGCTCCCCGCAATTATTTACCACCCTAATTCCAAACGGGTGTAAGAAGTAGAGTAAAGCAGTCAAGTTCTCCATGGTGTGAAAGTGGAATAGGTTGGGGAGGCGGGAGCTACGCCATGCCGGTGTCACTTCTGTATAAGTCGCACAACCTTTCTCATGTTTCAAAAGAGTCATAGAGCTTTCAAATGTTCTGTGACATTTTTTGGTATAGAAAGCGGTGTAGCTTACACGAAAGTGTTGTTGAGATGTACTAGAGGGCGCAAAAAACGTTAATCGCATTCAAATGTTACTTTTGGCGGTACGCGGCGGGGCCCAATGGCTGTGCTATTGATGCATCCGTGAGGCATAATGCTAGGTGGAGCCCATTGGTGCAGAGGCGCACACACATCCACATAGATGGCAATTTTACACAGTAGCCTCGAGGGTCAGGTGTGCATTCTTTCCCACATTCCTTAAATTTTCATAATGTATATTGCGTCACCCTCCTCACCAAAAGAAGAAATGGGCTGTGAACCCACCACATTTAGGACAATTGCATTAGAATAAGAAAGACACACAGTTTACCTTTGCTTGCCTTTTTGTAAGTGTTTAATCATGCAAATAGGTGTATTTGTTGCAATAACGGGACAGTTCCTTAGTTGACTGTGATTTGTAATTAGTTTGAAAGGCAAACACTTAGGGCCTCATTACACGGTAGGCAGTAAGGGTTTACCGGTACCGGTATTTTACCGGTACCGGTAAAACCCTTACCGCCTTACTACGAGGTCCCTTTGCGGGTTGGGGAATTTAACGCCTGCTTTTTGCAGGCGGTAAAAACCAACCCGGAAAGGGACCAGGTAACTAATTACGGTACCTCAATTTACGGTACCGTAATTAGCGCCTTCCCCATTCCCATAGAGCCCTATGGGGCAAAAATGAGAATGGGGAAGGGCAATGAGGGAAGGGGGAATTACCGCCCCACCAACCTTGGAATAGGGCGGTAATTCCTCTTTCCACCAAGGCGGTGCCGGTATTTTACCGGCATGGACCAAGGTGCTAATAGCACCTTGGTCCACCGCCATCCGTGTAATGAGGCCCTTAATCTTATCTGCATCACTCAGCGGAAGTGTGTACTGCATTGTACATTTGCGTTACCCTTTAAAAGGCATTGAGAGGTGGTGGGATTGCACTGGAGTACTTTGTGGTCTTGGGCAAAACTGTTCTGAGAACGTGTGTCCACTAGTAGTGACTTTCTTGACAAAATGAAAGATCAGTAATTGATATATGTAGTGATGAAGAAAACACAGGTATATGGATATATACAATTAACACATTGTAAACATGTGTATATCTGTCTCCCATTGTATGATTTATTTTCAGAAATTAGCCTTATTTTTAACCAAGCCCTTCCAATACATTTTGTGCCTGACTCCAACACACAGAAATTGCCTTGTTTTGGGCGATGAGGCAGCAAGGTTATACTTCTTTGTGTTCTCTGCTGTGAAATCTGCACACTTTAAGAATTCACATGCATGTTAAGCAGTGTTCACAATTACAATTAAACCCTGCCCAACGTTCTTGCACTGCCTGCCATGCAAGCATAGGAGACATAATGTACAATGGATCCCTATGGGGTCTGCCTGCTTTAAACTGGTGAATAATGCTGGCAGACACCATAGGGATCTTCAGCATTTGTGTAGGCATGAAAATCTGTGCAGGCCAAAACACTCTGGAGCATTTGTATGATGGAGATGGCAGAAAAGCCAGTAACGTTCGTCACCTTCTCTCCGCCATGCAAATGACTGAATATGTTGCGTGACGTGAATGGAACGCATAAAGCCTTACTCAAGTCTTCTACACTTTCCATTCATTTTACGCAACTATGCAAAATTATCTCCACTATATTTTAGAGGGAAAAAAATCTTTATATAACAAAAGGCAAGAGAGAAAAACTAAATTAACAGGTATGTAAACTTTACAAAATAAATGTGGAATACTGTAATAGGTAAGTAGAACACTTTCAAAAGAATGCCTAGTCTTCAGTAAAGAGTCGTTGCTAAGAGGGAAAAGATATATAAATACTTTCTCTAAATAGGCCAGAAAGAGTTTTTCAAGAAGACGAACAGAGGCCATTTATGTGGTTTTTGTCTTGCTTCTGTGGAAAAGTGTTACCTTTTGTGAATATGTCTAAAGAAGCAGTGGCTGGAGTTAAAGTGGATTTTTTTTAATCTACAAAGGACCTTTGGTAAAGAAGAAGTAATCCACAGATGAAGTTTCAAGTTAGGAAAGAGCTTGTCAGTAGTCCGGGACAGGTGGGGGAGTAATCCCGTGGGTCAAGAAAGCAGTTCTCCAGCAGGTGGTTTTGCGATTTCCAGAGGCGGTCACGTGCATGTTGTTTGGTGACCTCGTAGATTCCACAAAGACATGCTGTTACAGGAAAGAACCCAGCACACTTGGGAAGTGCAATTATTGATGATTCTGTGATTTCTACGTTGAGATTCCAAACTCAAGGAGTCAAAAGGTGAATCATCTGCAGTCACAGTAGTCAGAGATTCAGGGTTCCGCTGTCGTCCTCTTGCATAGGCTTCAGCTTCTGAGACTGCAGTCATCTTTTGAAGAACCCTGGGATTAACGATTACTGAAGATTTACTAGCAAAAGCACACCACAGAACCACAGAGAAGGCAACCATGGAAGAAGGACTGGGAGATGAGTTCAGAGGTGCGGTTGTAGCACAAAGGGCAGTAGAGGTCCCTGGAGCTTCCCAGATAGGGGAGGTGAAACCAGGTTGCTTGCCTGATGTCCTGAGATGATGAAACTCAGGTCCAAAAATTGGAGAGTGTATTCTGGGTCATAGTAGCGAAGGGGCTCCCACTTCTGTATTCAGCAATGCTGGCATACCACAGTCAAGAGTGTCAGGGAGGCCCTAAAGCAGGAGCTGTAATCAGTTGCCCAAACAGATCTGGGGTAAGGAGTGCCAACTCAGTTCCTTTGTTTTCTGAAAAGGCAGTTTTGACTTCGGATTTGTTGAGGTGTCAGAGGATGCTGGTGCAGACCTTCAATCTTTCTTCAAGCATCAGGCCTTCAGGGAGTACAGATTTAGAGTTCCAGCAATAGACAGGGTGAACGGGTAAAGGTGTCTGCTTTTATCCCCTTCAGGTGGCAATGAGCTAACACAGCATGCAATCACACACCAAGCATTCTTTAAATAGAAGGGTGGTTCCCCCGTGGCTCAGCATCATTTTTCAAGCACACCCATTAAGGGCTGACTCAGATAAAAGAAGGGAATCCACACTATCCCAGACTGGCATTTTCAAAAGCCATTCAGAGCTGCTTTAAACCTGACTGTGGCCTCCAGTCCTGGGATATAGTCATGCAGCGGACAAATATGGCTACCTAGACACACCCTCAGGTCTTCAAGGCAAAGAAAGACAATCAACATTTTGTGAAATGCATGAGGGGGCTCAAGAAGGACTCAGTCATGGAAAATGGTTTCCACCAAGTGGAGCAATTTTACATAAGCCAAAAATTAACATCCTAGCCCCATGACTAACTGTGAGGGGTTATCCCCATCTGAGACACTGTGGGGTACCCTTGGGTACCTCTGCCTTGGGAGTCATAAATACTCTAAAGGCAGAGCACACAAAACAGGCCCACTGTGTAAGTCAGGTTTTGGATTACGCCTGGCTGGGAGAAGAAAAGGCCAAAATATCAGAAAGCCAGCAGAAAGTGCAGGGGCCTACCTCTTTAGGTAATAAGAGTGCGTCCTACCTAAAAGCTACAACACACATTTGTTTTGGTAGCTCCAGGATCACCGGCAAATGTTTAAGTAAAAGAAAGAATACTGTAGTTCCTGGTGCGGGATGTTTGCACTTTTCTTCTGTGTTGTAAGGGGCATTGGCTGAGCAGAATCTCCACTCATTTGGACTGTAGTTCCTCTGGTGGTATCTAGGGTTATTATTTATGTATTGCTGTTTCATAAGACCAAATGGCCATAAGGCCACCACAAATGCAGTTACTTCGTAGCAGCCAAGTTGTAAGGCACTGACCACCGACATGACCCAACACCACCACTTTCTTTAAAGAACAGAGAGCATTACTTGTAAATGTAACACTGACCTTTGATTCGTGCCCTGAATGTCTTAAGATCGCAGGAGCAATTCCACATTTCTTTTACTTGAGCTTCCTGTTAGAGCAACAGCTGTGGGCTTGATTAGGAGTGTGTTGGTATTATCTGCTGTAATACCACCAAATGTAAATATTGTTAATGCATGTGGTATACATGCTGTAACGTGAAGGGTCTGTGTGATTTTGAGTCATGCAGATTATTCATTTAGAATTAGTTCCCAAGTTGGATGTTCATAGGTGTCCACGATGATTGGTAATTACTGCTAGCAGTCATTTCCAGATGTGGTAATAGTTTTGAATGGAGGAATATTTGGCTTTGAGTGGAGGACATTTCCTTCACACAAAAACAGGCAGTTACAGGAGCATTTCAGATTAATATTCTGAATTTAGTGGCACATTGAAAGTGGTGGTAATTATTTTTCCTACCACAGTGCCAAACTATAAATAAGGCCGCATGAATGAATCCCTGATTTACCAATGATCCATCATTTTTTAACTCTGATTTTCTGTGGTGCTGGATGAGATCTCGGGACGAGCTTGCAATGAGTCTACAATTTGTGATGTACTGAGATCTTTATAGGAGTATTTAATACTTGCGCAGAAGTCAAATGTTAATGTATTTGTGGATGTGTGGATATGTGATTGTATGTCTATTCATTGTTATGTGCAGCGCTGCCTTATAGGCTTGATTTAAACTGGTACCCGTGAACAGAAATACATACTTAAATAAATAAATAAATGTGTCCCTTTGTGACAAAGGGGATTGGTGTCAGTAGAGGGAGGCAAAAATACACTAACACAGGTGATGTTTACTGATCCTGTTGAAGTCGATTAATTTTAATCCACTCTCTAACATATTCCTTTTTGACCGACTACTGAGCTGGTATGGTCAATATTCCAGTTGCCTTTTGAAACTGATTATTCATGACCATGGTAGTTCATGGATTTCAGGTGGTATTTTTATAACCTCTAGAATGTCTGTAGGGAAATGCTATAGGGACATAATTTTCCCTATTCTGAATTTCAACTAGGGTAGCTCCATTTTCACTAGGGTCAAGGGTGTGAGACTCATGTGTGTGACTCAAGGTTGTGAGACTCAGGTTGAAACTAATAGATTCCAATGTTGGGAATGCACAGAACACATGCTAGAAAATAATCAATTTGCTCCACAATACCACAGTTATGGGCTGAGTTGCACTAAATATAACATGGAACTAACATACTAATTTACCCTATCCATGTAACATATAACAAATTCCCATACTAACATTTAGTGCAAACCATTACATGTTGGTTTTATAAACTTGGTGCAGATTGATGGAAATGCAGCTAAATGTTAAATGTGCAGGCTTAAAGCCGCACTGTGTCTGAATCGGGACGTGACAAATCAGAATTGTGGAATGTGAGATCCATTCTGCTAAAGACATTGCACTGTTTAAAAAGGTTTCAGACCAGAAAAACAGCACTGAAATGTAGCTAATATTTCCACTTATAAGCAGTGAGGATGGACATTGTCAGAATCTTCTTGGATTGGCTGACTGACAAAAAGAGAGGTGGTTTGAATGACACATGAGGTCCTAGAAAAAGGCTTGCAGCAGAAAGGGCAGGGGCATTCACTCAGTGGCTCAGGAGCTGGCAGCTGTCTGAAGAGGGTTCGTACCAGGCACTCTTTTCTCTGACTGGATTTGGGAGCAGAAAGGCTGGCAGCTGTCTAAAGATGGTTTGTTCAAGGCGAAAAGGGAGTGGATCAGATAATATTATTCTGTGAAACAACTAGTTTGGGGTCGTGAGCAGTTCAAGACACACACACAATTAAAGATTTCTTTGGGAAGTTCGGTCAATTTAAGGAGTGTGCTGATGAGTGAATGCTTTATATTTAGGTAGTGTGGAGTAAGTCATTTCATTTTTAGGTGCTGCATAATAACATTTTAAACGTGGATGTGAAACTGTGTTCAATTTTCTCCAAGTTTTACTGAAATAAAAGTCATATGTGACAAAAGCCTGTGCTCTGCCAATTCTTGTTGCGAAGTCCAAGGCCAATGTTGGCTTGGCAGACCTCTGGGCATTATCGCAAATAGAATGTTTTGAAACCCATTTCAGGAAAGACTTTGCTTATATTTGAATTACAACATAGATGCACATGCCATTCTGTGTAACTTGCATATTTCTAACTTCTGATAAAGAATAACAATTCAAAAAGGTGAATTAGCCTCAGTGTACTTATTCTATGCTCAGCTGTATTTGGTTGACATACAGAGAGATGTCGAAAGTGCGGGGAAAAAATGAAAGCAAAGTTAGTCATTGTAAATTTTGTTGCTCTGAGAGGCTCTGAGTGAGTGGCTGTGTTTCTTGTGCATGGCAAATGTATTCTGGGATGCAAGCCAAAAGGGCATAAGGTGGTATTGTAAATAGGATGCCACAGGAGGGTATGAGCTAATTGTTTAGAGTGTACTAAGTCCAGTATGTGATTACTGTTAGTGATTCTGGTAAAATAACAATTATCAGGTGGCACTCTGACGTTAGGTTCACCACTATATCAAAAATACCACTATACCAAAAATACCACGAGATATCAAAACTATAGCCAAAATGATCTCTAACATGTCTTTCTTTTCATAAAAATGTGTATTGTGTCATTCAGTTTACAAAAACGTTAACGCCTATAAACGAATGATAACACACAAAACACAAAATCACACATTTTCATTTCATAATTTCTGACCTTAAAATAATCTATTCTATTACATTCATAAATAAACATTTTCCCCCAAAGTAGAGTGAACACATCTTAACAATCTTACTAGGACAAGTAAAATTGGCACCATTCTCCCATCCTTTCTCCTTTTCCACAGGACATATTTAGCTCAATGACCAAAAAAACCATTTACAGGGCAACGGGATAAAATAATTTGCTAACTTGCCAACAGGATTTTCCATCAGGAATCTTTTGAGCTTCCCCAGTTGTGTTCTCTGATTTGATGTGCACAGCAATTGCGCCCCAGGCACTGCAACCGTATCCATCAAATCGAGACCTTATCAGCCCTGAAGGCTTCTACTTTAATCACTGGAACATTTGAACTGTGTCAGTTTAAATGCGTTCTTTGCTTTAAGTAAATACGGTTGTGGCTCCTGTGGTGTCTGCAGGTGTCCGCAGGGGTTGCCAGGTGCCAGTAATCACCATTGTTAGCTACACCTGTTCTCCCGGCCCACCCCTCCTACACCTGTGTTACTTAATACGCGTTGTACCAATATTTATTGCTGTTTCTTGCACTGTGGTGAACTAGGCCTTTCCCCCCCTCTTAGGATTCTCAAACTTAGGTGTCCTCTCCACCGGTTACCAAATACGCATTTATTGTTGTTCTTGCACTGTAGTGAACTAGGCCGTTTCCCCCCCTCTCAGGATTCTCAAACTTAGGTGGCTTCTCCCTGGTTCCATATTGAGCACTGTGAGATCTTTAACCCTGAAAGTCTGTCCTACTACACAACTGGATTTCCGCTCGCTATCTTGTCCGTTTTCTCTCGTCTGTCTTCCCCCCTCCCTCCCTTCCCCCCTCCTCTCCCACCTATTCTGTGGTGCTCTCTATCTCTCCTATCTTCTGTAACTGCTTCTCCATTGACTATCCTGCTCCCCTCACTAAATCTGATAGGAAAAAGTTTAAAAAGGACATCCTGGTCTCCAACCCAGGCTTCTCTATCGCTGACACCTACACCAGTGCCCCCTCCAACGAAACTCTCACCTACATCCTCTTTGTCGTTCCTTCGCCAGACCTATGAATCCTTCATATGGTCTCTGTGCTTGCTCCTTTCTCCTCTTCTCCCATTAATGGTGGCAGCCCAAAGCCAAATGTAACCAATGGTATGATTCAGATCTCGTCACCCTAAAACGCAAGTGCAGGGTGGCCGAGAGGAAATGGCGTGCTTCATGTTCATCCTCTGACAAACTTGCCTGCCGCATGCTCCAAAGGCAATACTGGCTCTCCGTTCTCACCAAGAAGAGAGTCCATATCCAAGTCTGCATCTCTGTGGCATCTAACAACCCAGCTGAACTCTTTTAAATCTGCAAGGAACTGGCCAATCCTGCCGCAGTCTCTATCTCTCCTGTCCCCTCTCAGGCCCTCTGCACGGCACTGGCTTCTCACTTCATTTAAAAAACTCAGGACATCCTGTCGTCACTCTCCTCCTATCACCTCCCTCTGTCTATTCCCTGCTCTTCCTCTGTCCCTTCTACAGCCACCCCTCCTCCCTCCTTGTCTGCCTTTACCCTTTTCTCTGCTGACGAGATTTCCAGACAAGTCCGATCTATGAAAGTCTTGTCAAAACAGGTTCACCCCTGTTCCTCCAAAACTATCAAGGACCACATCGACTCCCTGGCTCCTGCCCTTGCTGACTTCTGCAATCACTCCTTCGCCACTGGAGTCTTCCCCTCCCCCCTTAAGCACTCCCTTGTGCACCCTCTTCTGAAGAAACCCTCTTCTGACCCCTACTGCCCGGCCAACTATCGCACAATCTCCATCACTCCCTTCCTGTGCAAGCTCCTGGAGAAACTGGCCATCTCCCAGCTTAATCTCCATTCTGAATCTGTGGGTTGTCTCCATGACCATTAGTCTGGCTTCAGAGCTGCCAGAAGCACGGAAACTGCTCTCCTGAACATCCGTGAAGACCTGCTCTCCAACCTTGACTCTAACACTCTGTGTGTTCTCATCTTGCTTGATCTCTCTTCTGCCTTTGATACTGTCAACCATGCCATCCTGCTCAACCGTCTCTGTGATAACCTGGGTATCACTGGTCAGGCTCTGGCGTGGCTGACTTCTTTCCTCTCCAATCGACCCTCCCAGGTCCAACTTGGGTCCTTCCTCTCTGACATCTTTTTCTTTACCTGTGGTGCCCCCCAGGGATCTAACCTCTCTCCCTGGCTGTTCAACCAATATCTGCTACTCCTTGCCCACCACATCGCCGCTCTCTGCCCCAATTTTCAGTGCTATGCGGATGATACCCAGCTCATTTTCAGGCTACCCTCGGCCTCCTCCTCTCCTTCCCTCATCTCTGACTGTCTATCTGCCGCCAATGACCTCTGCCTTAATGCCAGTAAGACTGAGATTCTACTCATTGGCACACCCTCTCCCTCCGTCCCTGCAGCTCTCTGGCCGGCCTCTCTTAGCCCTCTTCCTGCTCCTACCTGCCAGGCAAAAAACCTCGGGGTCATCTTCGACTCCACACTCTCCTTCTCTCCTCACGTTCCTGACGTCTCAAAGAAGTCACACTACCAGCTGCACCTCCTCAGAGGTATTCTTGCTTTCCTCTCCTTCCCCCAGAAGCTCACTGTCTCCAGAGCCCTGGTTCTCTCTAATCTGGACTACTGTAACAGCCTCTATCTAAATCTGCCTGCCTCTACTCTCCGCCCTCTGCGACTCATCCAGAACAGGACTGCGAGACTTGTCCTTGGCCTCAAGCCCAGGGACCGTATCTCTCCAGGACTGAAATCTCTGAACTGGCTCCCAGTGGCTGCGAGGATTAAGTTCAAAACCCTCTGCATTGTCCACAAGGCCTTCTAGGGCCTGGGGCCGAAATACCTTTAACTCTTTCTTCCTAAATATCTTCCTTCTCGAGCTCTTCGCTTATCCGCCTCCAACTCCCTCAGGGCCAGCTGCTTCTCCAAGCAACGAGTTGGGGGTAGATCTCTCTCTGCGGCAGTGGCCTCCCTCTGGAACAGCCTTCCTGCCTCCCTGAAACTTGAGGATAACCATCTCTGGTTCCGGAAGCACCTCAAAACCTTCCTCTTTGCTTCTGCTTTCTCTCCCCCTCTCCCCTGCTAAATTCCTGATTGAAACTGCACTGAAACTGCACTGGGCCATTCTCACTGATCTCGGCCCCTGGCCCAACCACAAATGCCCCCTGCACTGCCTCCCTGGCAACCCCTGCACTGCGGGACTCTCTCTGCATCCCTGCAGCCCCCCTCCCAGCACTTGTCTGCACTTAACTTGGACTTGCCACCAGCTGGCCCTTTATTATTTATCTTGTTATTCTACTACCCTGGTACTGCACTTTCCCCTCTCCCTTTCCCCTTGCAATTTCCCTTCCCCTCTTCCCATGCACTTGCGCGATCTGAATAACACCTGGCCTAGTAAGATCATTGTCTGTCTTCCCTTTGTTCCCCTTCCCTGCCTCGTCGTGCCTTGAAACACTTGTGTATAGGCGCGTTACAAATGCCATATCATATCATATCATATCATATCAAGTATGTGTGCATGCATGTATATGTGTATGTATAGGGATACCTGCGATGTACAGGTAGATTTAGCGGGAGAAAGGAATGGATTAGTACACTCAGTATGCGTAGGTGGTAGATGCCAGTATTTATCATTTTATAACTGCACTAGCTGATATTCACTCATAGGTACCGGTTATTGTGCAAAATATGGTGCAGATTGGTGAAACAGTGTGGAATTGTATAAGGAACAACACTTTGCCAAGCCACAAAACCACAAACAAGTTTTGACTTTTGCAGTGGGGTGTCCAAATGTCATTTAGCAAGTAATGACTAGAGGGTTCTAACAGGTGACTGTACAAAATGTGGTGCAGATTGGTGAAATGGTGTGGAATTGTATAGGGAACATACGCACAGCCACAAACCCACACCCAAATGTTCACTTTTGCAGAACACCAGGGCAAGGGGGGGGTTTCCAGACGTCATGTAGCCAGTAATGTCCACTGGGTCCTAATAGGTAACTGTGCAAAATATGGTGCAGATTGGTGAAATGGTGTGGAATTGTATAGGGAACATACACATAGCCACAGACACACAGATTTTCACTTTTATATATATATATAGATAGACGGATTCTGTTTTTTCATGAAACACGTTGTTGCATTCAGGTGATGGAGATGCACAGAAGATTTATTATAGGTTTAGTAGAGGGTTTAGATTCTAGATGGTTGCTAAAAGTGTTGAATATGTAATCCTTTACAGTGCAGGTCCTTTTTGTTGGGTTTGGTTAATCTATACGTCATACCATGTGTAAGAATACCACATTTGGAATGCCATGTAAGGCATTCTTAGAACACTGACACATTGATCATTTTTGCATACGTTCAACAACGAAGTCAAAATATTTTTAGATGTATCTTTTCTGATTTTGCTTGCCACGTGTGTTGCCTGCTGCCTGCTACAAGTTGCAAGAGCAGGCGCCTTTGTGGTGCATTCACAAAGCTTAATTACCACCAAGGTTGGCACTTGCACCCAAAATATTTCCTAAAAGATGAGTACTTTCATCGACTATTGTGGCATTTTGTAAGTGCAGACATAGATCAAAAATCAAGTTCGCTGCTTAGGAGGACTGGCGGTCACTCCCCTGGGCAAATTGATCCCATCTTAATATCTCCTTACTCCTTACTGTATGCACATGCACAAAGTAGCAACTGAAAGTGTGCATGAGAAGCCTAGGATAATCCTACCTTTAAGGCTTCGTGTTCTAGAATGTGTGCAATGTAGCACATGCGGTGAGCATCTAGTAGTGCCACCTGCTGCCTAACACCAGAGTCACAAAACGTAAGCATATCTGCATATTCCTGGAACACCTTGTTTCGATGCTCGCGTGGAAATACAACTCACACAGATTTGCTCGAGTGCATCTCGCGCCAGCCATCTCCAGATTTCTGCACATTGTTGGCTCTGCGAATAAGGTACAAGTTAGCAGGTGCACAACTGAGATGCACTGAGGCGTCTCAGATGCACTCGAGTGCAAATCTGTGAGAATCAGTCCTTAACTGTTATGCACATATTGTTCATGCCACTGATGGCCATTCTTTAGTCAAAAGATGTGCAGTTTAGCATCTTTTCAAGAACATTTTGCAATTGGAACTGAAGGCGGTTGACAACACGGAGGACACGCATTGGCAAAGCCAATACGCTAACTTTATTTAATAAAACTTGCAGACTCATATGTGCAGCTACATCCATCATATGCCAAGGAACATATATCGAGATATTATCGTCAGAAGACAGGTTAAGCTTTGCATTCACACATACTACGGTCATATTAAAGGAGACACTATATATAGCATTCTACAGCTACCATGTAGCCAGGTCACGGCATACATTAACAATGATTACTAGTGGGCGTTGAAGCCACTGAACAGCCCTGAAATAGCACGACTTGAAAATAGGGACATTTATCTGTGCCAGGGTAAAACAAACCACCGAACAAATATGCCTGTAGTGGTGTATCATGAGAATTCCACAGCGGTATATGCACAGGTCCGGGCATACGGTAAAAATACACAACCACTGCACATAGATGCCACATCCAAACCTGATGAATGCTCATTAGTAACTAGGTGGGGGGAGCAAGCCAATCAGGTGGCTAGGAAA
Source organism: Ambystoma mexicanum (assembly GCF_040938575.1). Lineage (NCBI taxonomy): Eukaryota > Metazoa > Chordata > Amphibia > Caudata > Ambystomatidae > Ambystoma > Ambystoma mexicanum. Next base: position 195,322,100 of record NC_090933.1, on the reverse strand, counting down.
GCGGGTTTGAACTGCCGTTGTAAGCCCCCTTTCTAAGCCGCCTGACCACAGGCTCCCCCTGCCGCTATTTCAACTTACTTTATTGCGGCTCTACACCTTCCTCTCTGCACAGAATGGCCCCCATGGAAAGGGAAGAGGGGCTCTGTACAAAGCCCCTCTTCCCTTTCCATGGTGGCCATGTTGGTAAAGGATTTTTCGTTGTACAATTGGATGTCGCATGCGTCCCGTTGTAGAAAAGAAAATCCTTTTCTTTAATAGCACCCTGGGTTGCTGCTTTGGTAACCCTGGTTGCTAATGACCTTAACACTCAAACCGCCCCCCCGGACCGGGTGTTATGTTCCTGGGCTGTCTTTAAAGGCTGTGAGCTGATAATACCTTATCCAGGCCACTGAAACGGGTGTTAACGCCACATTACATAGCGGAACCTGACAATCTCACCACACAGACGTGTTGTTGGCACATAAAATAGTCCCTGGATCAGGTCTAGATTCATATATCAAGGTTCATGCAACATAAGCCACTCACAGCCTCATTTGAAAGATATCATTTTACATGCATTAACATTTTCAACAAGTACTTACAAAGTAAGTTGTGGCTTTAGAGCATAACATGCTACGAGGAAAGATGATGTTACATATGCGTGTTGTAGAGTAGTGAGGAAAAAGTAAATAGTGTTATGGTGGGAAATTACACAACTTGAAAGATAATTGGGTCAGTAGGCAAAGCAAAATAGATATATTTCTCCATTACTTCGTGAGGCAAGGAGAAAGCATTCCAGTGAGCTGTAGCCTGTACTACAAATGTGTGACTTCTGTGATGTAGCTCCTGGAACCTTGATATGGCTATCAGTAGGAGCATAGAGTATCAGAGTTCTAGAGGTTTGGCAGCTCTTTAATTTGGCTTGAATATAAACTAGACTTTGAAGCATAATGATCTCCAGCTAAACTGCAGGCTATGCCCCGTAACTCTCTAGAGGGGGCATAGAGGAATAAATACCCCAGAATTGACTTTGCCTCACTCAGTCGAATGCATGCCCACGCTGCTGTCTGTGTAAACCAGTGCATTGGGTACAGGGGACTGCTGTTTCTTAAGATTTTGTTTTTGCAACTTGCCCTCCATAGTTTTCCATGGAACCCAATTATGTTTCTTCTGTCTTTTATCCTGTCCTGTCAGCTTCACTTCCCTTGCCTTTTGCTCATCTGTTATGGCAGAAGTGATCAGTCCTTCAGACTATCAGTACTGGGAAATTGTGTTTCCTTTTTGAATTCTTGTATTGTAACATTGCACACAGCACCTTACAGTGCAATGGGGATACATTTGTATAACCCTAGATTTTTACACATTGGACTTTTGGTTACTTTTATATGTGCCTATAAACAAAGCTGGTGGCAGTAGTTCGATTTTTGCAATTTTTGCATTATTTCTGGGGTGCACATTTGTGTTTACCACGTATGGCTACAAAATGTGGCTAGTGAGCTAAATGCGCTGAGGCACAAGATTTTCCCTTGTTCTTTGGCCATATTGTAGTTTAGCCTTATTTCTGCCCTTTCAGGTCACAAACGTTCTTACAAGGGCATGCACTTTCCAGGAAAGCAGGCTAGGTAGCCTTTGCGTGTGTGTGGCCCAGGAACAGGGGCTGGGACTATCTAGTCCCAGTCCACATCACTGTTCCCAGAGAGTTTGCTACTGGCGCAGATGTGAAACTAGTAGTTGTCATTGATTGGATGACTACTTGCTGTTTGAATGGTGCAGATTATTACTTTTGGTGGGCTTACACTTGCTTACACTTGCTTCCAGCTTGGAGTTTGAATAAGAGGAGGACTTGGTCAGCTATACATCAGATCTAAGTTGGATCCAAGAATCCGTTGAAGAAGAGCAGCCCATTGATGAGCCAAAGATGTCTCCTGAAGTGGCCCAGCATCCCCTCCCTCTCCGCTACCTGATCTCTGAAGACCTTCTGTGGTGCTTCAGCCCTTGGACTTGTGGGGCCAAATTGTCTCAACACCTTCTCTAAAATCTAGCCCTTCAAAGCCTTCAAAAGTGTACCCGGACTGCCCAGTGGACTGACCAGCTGTTTTGTGGGCTATCTTGCCAGAACCATTGCTGTTCCCTGTTCAAGCCTGGAAATTTGGTCATCACCAGCTAGTGTCACAGGTTGCTTCACCCCAAATTTCAGCTTCCTGTCTTTAAGGGAACCTGTTCTGGTACAGCTTCTGTGACCACGACTGGAAGGACACCTTTTGGTGCCTGCAAACAGTGAGTGTCAGTGGAAATTGCCTACTTTCATCCAGAGAAGTGTACTCAAAAGGTCTGCGTTTTTGAGAGTCAGCATTTCTTCACCGACAGGGATTGCATCTTGCAGTTGCATCCGACCGGAGAAATCCTCAAACCCGCAACCCCTGGACACCTTTTTACTGAAACAAAGGATGGAAGACCATGCTCCCAGCAACCCCCAGTTGATCCATCATGATCCCGGGAAAATTGAAGTCAGGGGTAAGTAAACATAACTGATCCTGATACGCCCTGTCTGCCGTAGGATAACATTGGGACCAAATCCCTTTGTGTCTTAGTTCCCTCTCATTCACCTCTGCTCATCAAACCTGGGTTGGGTATCCTGCCCTTGGATTAGCCTTGGGTCTGGCAGAGAGATGAAAACTTACCTACCCTCTGCTAAATTGTAAGAGAACTTTTAAATAGTTTGAAACTAAACACCACCACAAGCCCACTGCATCCTTTCTGAAGTAACTCATACCTGTGAGAAACATTGGGCTTCATTACGAGTTTGGAGGTAGACATGCCGTTTTTAGTGGCATTGCTACCCCCAAACTCAGGTCCAGGTGCGGGTCCCGCAAAAGGGGACTTACTGGGCCATTCCGACCTTGTACGTCCCCATTCCCATCTGAGCCCCTATAGGGTTCAATGGGAATGGGGAGGAGGCTAACAATGGGCCCATTAATGATGGGCCCGTGATTAGCATCATGTACTGCTAGCGGGTCCCGCTCTGCACGTCTGGTCTGGTCTGGCCAGGCATCCACAGCGGGACCCGCTGCAGAACTCATAATGTGGCGGCCCGGAATGAGCGGTGCTGGTCCCTTACCAGCACCGTTCATTCCGTGGCTGCCACATTCGTAATGAGGCCCATTGTGTTGGAACCAGTGACCTTTGGGCACTATGCCCCATACATCTTAAGACTGGAGTTCTAAAGAAAGAGATAGTGTACTTGTGACCGATTCCTATCTTTTTGCTGCATCTCTGTTACTTACCAGCCAGCATTACTTGTGTATGTTACTTGATGGTGTATATTAAGGGATTGCATATATTTGTATTATAGAGTGCTGACTGATAATATTACCTGCTAGTATCATTTTTCAATGTATTGTAAAGGCCAAAATAAATAACTGTATTTTTATAACTGAATGTCTGAGCTGAATTATTGTGTGCCATTCTGTGTGGACCCATTGAGGGCCCCTGCCCTTGTTCACACTCTCCTGAGACTAAGCCTTGAGTACTCTAGACACTACCTTTATTAGGTTTTGGTAAAGTCTCAGAGCTCCATGTTCACCATAACTAAGCCAGATTCTAGAAATCCAACTTAACACTACACATTTGATATGATACGATACATCTACCTTCACTCAGGAGAGACACTTGCTGGAAAATATTCTGCTCCACAAAGTTCAGCATCTCAACAGGCAACACGATTACATATACTAGAATGCACTTTACCTCACTTATTAGAGTTCATGTCATCATGGTATATCTTCCATAACCTGTTTGTCAAAGGGTGACACTAAGCCAATGTGGTTGCTGTCAAAGTTGTACCATAAAGGGCCCTGCTTGTAAGCCCAGCCACTCAGACTCTGATTGTACGAAGCTTGAGGTTGAACCAGTGGTCTCTGCGTCTTAAGTCGGGCCTGGAAGCTTGCAAAGGAGGGGAAGAACTCCGGCAAGGGAAGAGTAGCCAGCATGCCACTGAGGAAGCCAGCCCCAAACATCCTCTTCCTGCCTTCAGAACATGCCACATACTTGCCAAAAGGACCCACATCTATCACAAGATGCAGATTCAGTAGTAGTGCTGTTCTATTCTCTGTCAGAGCCTGTTATGATGTGTTGAGCTTTTTCAGATGAATTTGCCCAGGCGACTTAGGAGGATAGCTCAGGGGCAACATGCTCGCTTTGGAAGCAAGATGACACGAAGCACCACAGGTTCGATTTAAACGAGTTATAAATAAACTATCATGTCATATCATATCAGGCTGAGCGTTAACGCCTATGCTTGACATAGTTTACAACAACAAAAGCAACGGAGCTGCTATATTTCCCACCCCACCAAAACATTTCCAATTGATTTTCTTTAATGTAGGATCTTATTAAAATCTGAGACGATCCTGCAACAATCTAATTTATTATGCTTTATAAGAATTAAATAAGGATAATTTTAGAATTGTTTCACATTTTTTAAGAGTTTCTCAGAATGTCTAATTATCTACTTGTATGAGTCTGGTGAGACAAGTTTGTGGTGGTCGCCATCCAGTCCTGTTTTTTCCATTGCATTCTGGCACTTGCAGTTTTGCAGTTGTGCTTAACCCATTTCAAATGAAGGACTACGAGTCTTAGAATGGCTACACAAACATCCTGACATGCAACACATGCTGCTCTGGAGGACGTGGCATAATAATTATTTTGCCCCCTGCATACTATGCAAAGTGAAGACTAAAGTCCTGTCACTTCCTTTCCCAACGATCCCTGACAGTGCTTCAAATACAGGACTGCAAGTCCCACAATCCAAAGATAATATCAGTACTGGATGGGCTACTACCCGCTGGCAGAGATTGCAGGACAGTGATTCCAACAGTGCATGCAAAGACCATGTCGCTAGGCCAGCATAAGTTGAAGCAGTCTGTTACAGAATGTTAAAAGCAAGCATGAAAACATGTTAGGGGTCAGTCGTTGAACAGAGTTAGGGTCTTTCATTTTAGATGTGATAATCCAAGAGAGCAAAACCTCTGTTCTTGCTTGACATCAAGCAAATGGTGCAGGCTGGAAGACATACCTTCCATGCAAAGCTACAAATAGCGAGAAAGTTCGAGGCAGCCGTCCTAAATCAACATTTGCAAAGCTGGCAAACTGAAGATGACTACCTGCTTTAAAGGTTTGCATATTTTGCAAACACACCCTCTCACCCTGCTGCGTCACTGGCTTTTTGCATATGCATGGTTGGGTTCAGGGGATGCAGAGGCAACACAGTCTCCCCATGTTGCATCTGCTGTTCTCCTAAGAACGTGCCACCATCGAGCCACCCCACCCCTCCCTCTCTGCCACATTTGCCAGGAAGAATGAATGCAGCCCTGCACTGAGTAAGTCCAGTTCCAGGGGAGCAGGTTCTGTCCTGGAAACCCACTACAGGATTTGAGTGACTGCTTTGGAGCTCAGGAGGGCATTTGCAAGGCGCATGAATGTTTGAGAACCTGGAACCCGATTCTGGACAGCTACTCACATTTGACATGGGACAACTCGTCCCTGTGTTCCCCAGATAAATCTGCAATCATTAACATAAAATACCTAATTTCTTGCCAGATGCATGTGGTAGCATCGCTCGGGGGATGCTGATCAGCAGGGCTGTGTGTCCAGAGGTGACACAAGGGAGAATGCAAACATGATCCTTTTCATCATTGGCATGTCTGCCCAATTAAGCTCTCCTTTAACTTGTACATTGACTTAATCAAATGTGTTTTACTAGGGCCAACCATGTCTATTATGGCTTTTCCCATATCAATGTATCACCTGATTATATTATGTATGTAAATTTAGGCAACTGTCATTGTTGAGAATGACCAAGTTGTCTCCTTTCCTCTCTTTCACCCCGCTTGAGTGCATCACCTGATAATTTGCCACCTACATCGAGCCATTCGATTGGATGATCTGGCACGATCAGGTGATCTCCCTTTGTTATTCCATTGGGCGAAATGGCTGGCATGCTCTGCTGACATCATGTCGCCATGCTTTGAAAAGAACCATTCAGGGCACATCCAAACATGGTGCTTTGTTTCAGCTACTGGCTATGACTTAATGTTTCTGAAACCCTTTATGAGAAAAAGATTTTCTGGACAAAATAATTACAAGTGGGGGCCATGGAGTTCTATAGACTATGCCATTGTGGCTCGGAGGAGTTTCAAAGTCAAAAAGGTTAAACACAGAAAAGTAGGAAATGTTATCCAGAGAAGCCATGCTAAAATACTCCCCGGGGAAGTAGTTCAGCAGAGGAAGCTCGAAACAGGAACGATAGCGCAAGTACTCAAATTAAAGGAATGCCAAAGAAAGCCCTGTAAAAATAGCAGTCTTGATTACACGTTACTGTATAATTAAACCACTAACAACCCATCCCTGCACGGGACAAAAACAGATGTGAAAGTCAAATTAGTCACTTCAACCAACTCACAAACAGCACAGCACCTCCCAGTAGTCGTCGATGGAAGTCCATTCCTCCAGTTCAGAGACAGGTGGGCAATGTGTTGTGGTATGCAGATTAGATCAAATGACAAGGCTACTCGGCAGGAAACAGCATGGCAAAAATACATTCTGCACAGTTCCATGAATCGGAGTTTCAGTCAGCAGTGCATAGTCACTTTGAAACGTGCAAATAATTCCATGAATCGGGCCCTAAGTTTATAAGGCAGTAATATTGTATAAAGGCATTTTATCTGCCCTGGTCATATATTTTCTACCCTTATTAGGTTTCATCAGTGCAGCTTAGTTTGACACCCTTGTCTTTGGAGCATGGGCCATGCTGAGCATACACCATCACGGTTAACTTAACTGTGCGACAATTGCCTCCCAAAAGTTAAGATAAAAACAATTTGCATTGACTCGCTGAATGCATTTGGATGAACTTTTCCAAATAAACTGTCTGGCAGCAGCATCCTCGTTGCCAATGTTAATAGTAGAAGCACCCTCTTTGGGTGGGTTTGTAGCTGGAAGGAAAACGGTGCTTGCTGTGGATGCGAGAGAGTTCAAGAGAAATCAGAATCTGTGGAATCATATGTTGCCTGTCTCAGATCATTAAGTTATACGTGTGAGTTTGAGCAGCTAGCAGATTCTCTCATCAGGGACCAACTAGTCAGATGCACAAATAATCCAAGAATTCAGGAGAAGTTACTTGCAAAAGATATGGTCCTTCAAGAGGCAATTGAGATGGCGAGAAGCATTGAACAAACCTCGGAGTACGTCAAGGAACTCAAGATTGACAAATCAAATTCTGATCAAGCCTCGGTGTGTGTGGTGGATCAAAAGAGGAGGGGTAATTCCTCTATGATAAGGAAAGGAGTTTGGAATGCAAAAGGCATGTGTTCTCGCTGTGGCAGCTCCAGACATGGAATGAATTTTCCCTCATGCCCTGCCAAGTAGGCAGACTGTTTCAGATGTAAAAGCAAGGGTCATTTTGCAAATGTGTGCAAAAATAAATCAATCAACTGTGTGGAACCCAAAATGTTGAATCATGAGGAGGGTGACATCAAGGCAGGATACCATGTTCATCAAACTTCTACCATACAAGAGATGACCCCTAAACATGTGTTTCAGATTTCGGAATTGTCCACTAATACTAAAGGCCCTGTGGACACGTTTTGGATTGATGGGGTTGAACTCTCAATGAAGGTGGACTCTTGTTCACCATGGTCTATCATATCCAGGGACACATTGAGAAATGTTCTAAAACAGGATGATGCCGTTATTCTTCCCACCAGCATTAGAGTATGTGGATATGGAAATTCTGATATAGATATCGTCGGCCAATTCTCTGCAGGAGTATGCTACAAGGGTAGAAACTGTCAAGCGACATTCCTTGTGGCGGAAAAGGGAGCTTCCTTACTAGGATGGGAAGAACAGAAGAAATTGGGTATAGTAGTACAAGCCAGTGCATCTGTTCCAGTTACAATTGCCGAAGTGGGGGATTTCTGGACGAAGGAATTCCCTGAAGTGTTTTCTGAGGGACTTGGCAAACTCAAAAACTTTGAGCATCACATTAGATTGAAAAATAATGCTCAACCTGTTGTGCATAAGGTTCGCCAAGTGCCATTGAAGATGAAGGCGCAACTTAAAGAAGAACTTGACAGCCTGATGGTCAAAGGTGTTATTGAACCCGTAGTAGCTACAGAATGGCTGTCCCCCATCGTTCTGGTTACTAAAGCCAATGGCAAAATGAGGTTGTGTGTCGACTTACGCATTCGCAATAGGAACATTGTAGTTGAAAGACATCCCTTGCCGAACATTTCGGAAATTCTGTCCACACTGGGAGAGCCTAAACTGTTTTCCATTATTGATCTTTCTTCTGCATACCACCAGGTCCCGTTGTCTGAGGAGTGTCAACAGTTAACTGCATTTATTACTCCGGAAGGTGTTTTCATGTATAAACGTATGCCCTTTGGCTTGGCCTCAGCGGCATCTGTCTTCCAAAGAGTGATGGAAACAGTGCTTAAAGGCCTTAGCAACGTAACTGTATTTCAGGATGACATTCTTATTTTTGCCAAGAATATTGTTGAACATGACAATGCTTTAAGATCTGTTTTAATTAGACTTAAGGATGCTGGTTTAACTGTACAAAGAGAAAAATGCAGAATTGCCATGACAGAAGTAGATTATTTGGGGCACAAGATTTCTTGCAATGGAATTTCTCCTAGAAAGTCCTTGGTGGATAGCATTGTGAGTGCTCCCCAACCCCTTGATAAGGAACAATTGCGGTCGTTCATGGGGTTGGCTGAATATTATCACAAATTTGTTGAAGGGTTCTCCAATATCTCGTCTCCTTTGAGAGATTTATTGAAGAAAGGTTCCAGATATGTGTGGTCGGATGAATGTCAGAAAGCCTTTGACAAAATTAAAGAGGGCATAGTAGAAGCACCCTCTTTGGGTGGGTTTGTAGCTGGAAGGAAAACGGTGCTTGCTGTGGATGCGAGCATGTTAGGGCTTGGGGCCGCCCTTTTTCAGTATGAAGGGAGCATTGAACATGTCATAGCTTTTGCCTCCCGGCCACTGAGGGGAGCGGAGAACAACTACTCTGTGGTGGAGAGAGAAGCTTTAGCAGTGTCATGGGCAATAAGCCATTTCAAATTCTTTCTATGGGGCAAATCGTTCACTGTAAAAACAGATCACAAACCTTTGGTTCAGTTGTTGGGCAGTGCCGACTGGACTAAAGGTTCGCCCAGGATATCCCGGTGGTGAAAATGTAATTGCTGATTGTCTTTCAAGACTACCTGTTCAGGCCAGAGATTTCAAGAATGCGAATGTGGAGTCTACTGTTAGCATTTGTGAAATGGTGCACAATGCGATAAGTAAAGAGGAATGGGTGTCTGCTGACAAACTGGGTGAAGTATTGGGCCAAGTAAAAGTCTGGGTCAAAGCAGGTTGGCCCAGAAAGGATCTGGTGGAGAGGAAGTTTGATGCGTTTCAAAATGTCAAGGAGGAATTGAATTTGTCGGAGGACGGGTCTCAACTCAGAAAAGGGATGAGGATTATTCCGCCCTATGAAATTAGATCCAAGCTAGTGGACATAGCCCACCAGGGCCATCTGGGGATGGGGGGCACTAAAAGACACATAAGGCAATCATTTTGGTGGCCAGAGATAGATAGTGAAGTGGAGAGACGTGTCAGAAAGTGCAAGGAATGTGAAAAGAGTGATAAAAGTAAAGTTGTCAGGGATACCCCGTTAAGGCCGGTTAGTGTCCCAGCAGAGCCTTGGAGGAAGTTAGCAGTGGATTTGATGGGACCCATTCAGGAATTAGGTGGAGATTTCAAATACCTCATTGTCCTAGTAGATTATCACTCAAAATGGGTTGAGTGGAAACCTATAAGGGAGGCAACTACTTCACAAATGATCACTTTCTTTGAGGAAGTGTTTTACAGGGAGGGGTTTCCCTCAGAGCTCATCTCAGACAATGGGGTCCAGTTTTGTTCGGACAGAATGGTGGAATTTTTTAATAGATATGGTATCAAACATTACAGGACAGCATTGTACCAACCCAGAGCGAATGGCTTGGTTGAAAGAATGAATAGGTTTCTTAAGGGTGGATTACAGTTGGCCATGGCATCTGGATTGAAGTGGCAGACGGTTCTTAGGGAGATGGTCTGGAGCTACTGTGTAACGCCACACTCTGTTACTGGTATCTCACCTTTTTCATCTCTCAAGGGTAGACACCCTGGGACAAGGTTGTGTCCGGGTTGGCTAAACCTAGCGAAGAGTATACATGTTGACAGAGAAAAAGTCATGGATCTAGTTAGGGAGGCTCAGAATGAGTACAAAGTTTGTTTTGATGCAAAAAAGTCTAATGGAGTAATGATTTGGTCTATTGGGGACTGGGCGTACATCAAAAATCAAAGAGTATCTCCTAAATGCATCACTAGTAAATTTATCGGTCCCAAGAAAATTGCAGCCATAAAGGGGAATGTTGTTATAATGGAGGGTGGTGAATGTTGGGCAATGTCTAGACTTGCCAAAAGCAATAAGGTTGTTAGTGAAGGAAGTGAGGAGCCGGACCAGAATTTGTCTTATGAGGAAGAAGCTCTAGTGCCTGGATCTAATGCAAGTAGAGTAGTGAATTTTGAGTGTGACCGCAATATTAACACTGATAGTGGTGTGAAAGCAAACAGAGTGAGGTACAGACCAACTAAGTTTAATGATTATTACTTGGGTTAAATGCTTCTGTTTAAGGGAAGGAGATGTGTTGAGTTTTGGTTCTTATTAACTTTAGAAAAGGTCAGACTTACTTTAAGTTAACACAGTGCAACTCAATGACATTATGATGTAACCAGATTCTAACTGGAATGTATTGATGTGCTTATTCTGATTAGAATGCTTGTCTAAGTTTTCTTTTGTATGTAAAAGCAGTTGGAGCCTGCCTCTTGAGGAGGGCGCCTGCTGTGTGTTACTTTCCACGATACTTATAATAAATCTTCAATCAAGTGTGCGTTTGGCCGTGACTTAACACAGCCCTCCACCCCAAACTGGAACTTTGAGGGAGAATATGTTAAATGGTTCAAACGTTATTAAGCAAAAAAATACATGTTATCTTGATGAAATTGATTTCTCTATTAATCTCAAGAGAAGGTGAAAAAGAAAAGAGCTCAAATTGATATTTGGATGAGGGAAAGAGTTAATTTCACACCAGAGTAAAGATGAGGAGAAGGAAAGAGGACCAACGAACTAAGAGGCATTTTTGGGGAGTGCTGGGGAGCCCCTTTTGAGTCCAATGATTATCATTTTACCGTGGAAATTACACAGAATTTCCAGAGGATTCCAATGGGAACATCAAAAGAAGTGGCTAGGAAAAAAGTGCAACATGGCAAAGAAAGAGAAACATTGTATAACAGGAGAGGGTCAGGATAGATATGCAAAGTGGAGGCAGTGTGGGGGCTTTTAAAAGGTTGAGAGATGTACGTGGATAGTGGCGGTGGAGATGGCAAATATTTATTTTTAAAATATAATCCCATTGCCTTGGCGATTGGCAAACATTGCATTACTATGGGAACATTTACCACAGCATTTAAGGGTCCGCCAAATCAAGGATTTGGCAGCTCTGAGCTGGGTGTAAATGCGCCGGGAATTTGCCGATCCAATGGGTCCAATGGCGAATGGGGAATTCCGGAATGGGTCCAATGATGAATGGGGAATTACTGTTCTGCCAAACCTGTGATCCGGCGCTAATAGCTCTGGGGGTTTGGTGGTAACGCTATTAGCCCTGGCGGTATCCTGGTGGTAATACTGTTGGGATACCGCCCAACTCTTGATGAGGCCCATCCCATAGTCTTTTATGAAACGTGGACCATGGAAATGGCTCTATGACCTCCTGTTGTTAATTGCTCCTTTATATAGATGTCACCTTCTCCTCTACCCTGTTGCCACCTTTCTAGCTTTGTCCACAACCTCAGTCTCCAGCAGAGTCACTGCAGCTCTCTCTGTCTCTGTTGCTCTATAATCTATAGCCTTCACCAAAGACAATTCTCTTTCTCCTGCCACATACACTGCCAGGCTGAACTTCCTGGATTTTATAGGACAGTAAGCCCTCCACAGGGGCATCACCACAATTCAGTGGCTGCACCTATGTAGTGCGGCTTTGATAGAACCATGTGTCTGATCTCATTTGTGGTGAGAGATACACAGTCTAAATCTACATCACACCCTGGTAGCTATCTGGGATTCTTTCTTCTGCATGTTGAGTGTCATGGAGAGCTGCCTGTGAGCATTGATAGGAGCACAACAGGGACACCAGGGATGTTTTCCAGCTTATTTTCATGTTGGATGTGCTATTTGGAGCATTTTAGCAGCAAGATCTTGGATGTGTGGATTTCGTGAGTCTAACTGTGTCTCTAGCAACTCCTGCGATCACAAGGGACATGCCAAAACTTCCCTGTGGGTCCATGAGGTCAACCAAAGAATTCTGGGGCCACTAGTTACATAAGGGGACTCTAAGGTGTCTATCTATTTTGAGGGAAGGGCTTGATAAGGCTACAGTGACTGGCCTCAGCCAAGCAACACAAAACATGGGCGAGTGACCCAGTGATCCACCCCATTCTGCCCCGGGCCCAGAATCTACTGGCTCTGGGGCACTCAGCCCACTTAGTGAATCTCCCAGCATTCAGAAGAGCCAGGCAGGTTATTGTGCTGCAGGTTTTAGTATTCATGTGTCTCTTGGTCCTTTGACATATACATAAGCAATGGTTGGGTTAAGATACACAATTAAATCTGCACCACGTCTAGTTATGTGTATAATGTTCACAAGGACTGCTGGGTCTACAGAAGAATTGAGTGGCTATGCCCAATTGCACAGAACAATGAGATTTGATACATCAGCTATTACAGGTGTTCAAACGTGCAAGATATACACTGGTACAATCTATCAAACTGTTGTGAATCACATCAGTCTTAAGAGATTCATATTCTCATACAGATTGTAACAGACAAGTACTCATAAACATGTTACTAGATGCTGCAGTTGGATTTATTCAATTTAGAAGTCAATTCCAAGCCGACACATGTTTCTCCCAATAGGGTGTTCTTCAAGGCAATTATTCAGTAGTAAATAGCTTTCTCTGAATCTTTGATGAGGTCACACTCGATCTGAGCTTATTAATGCTGTTGGATTTCCTGGTTGGGAGTTCCTTGCCATGTATCTTTGGGTTTTCTGTTGCTGTTGCAATTGTGTGTTCCCATTATTAAGCAGTTGCTTTGTTGTCCTTTTCATTGTTCTTCCATTGTTCTGGAGCCTGCCATGTCCCTCATCAGCGTCATACATGCTGTGTACCCTTTTGTGAGGAAGGAACTGTTTTGGTCCAGGATTTCTCTTTGTGCTCCGTGATCCCTATGACTTCTGGTTGGGGTATGTCCATCATCCTCTACAGAAGTAGAGTGTGTCAAGATTCTTGTATGTGTGGATTGGTCAGGATCCAGATTGCGTGATGGTTCTTCATCATATTCAGTCTGTTTTATTGTTTTGTTGTTCTGTTCTACTTTAGATGCCATTCTTTGTGATGTAGGTTGGTCATGTCAATAGGTTGAGAGGCACCACAAGTTGCAGATAGGTTTTTGGCTCTCTCTCTGCTCGTTCTTTGGCCACAGCTTCAGCCTTTCATTTCTCCAACATCTCCTTACTCAAAGCCTCTCTTTTTAGTATTGCTTTGTTTTCATGGGCTAGACCTTCTGTCTGTTTTCTTTTTTTTTTAATGAGTTCCTCCACTCTTCAGGTACACCCATTTACTAGACCTTTACCCAATCTCCAGATCTCCGAGGCTGTTTCGCCCCACTCCTCTGATCATCCTCTGCTCCATTTCAAAGTCCTTGCCCCTTCATCTAGCAGTTCCTTAACTTTCTAATATTAAAACGTGCCAACTCTGCACTTCTAAACTGGCTTTCTCTGCACTCTTGGGAGCTGGCATTTACATATCGCTTGGACTCAATAGCGTTATCTGAGTGGCTGGAATGGTGAGGTGTTGTACCTGAGCAAGCTCAGTGGCAAGATTACTTTGTAGTTTTGAGTTTGGGACAGAAGTCTCTAAGTAGGTCATTCACTAATTATTTTCTGTGTGGAACTGTGAGCTGATATGGTGATGATGATGTCTTGACTTCCCCTCTAGTTTCTTGGAGTCTATTCTGGATGTCCTTGGATTTTGGCAGGTCAGTTTATATGATACAAAGACATGGAATGAGAGTTTGTAAAAGCATGTCCCATGTATTCTATATTGGAGTTGTTCTGCCAATTATTTCAATGGAGATGTTGTCTGCAGGCAACCTGCTTTCTAGTGGAGCTGTAAATATGAGTTTTTGTTTGTTCGGGTCACTCTCTGTAGTGGGCAAGAAGTTGAGTCATGTCTGTGTGTCCAATTGTTGCACATAAAGTGTTTTGCAGCCTATCATACTTGGTGTTAAGCAGGTGATTGTTTTCTCCACGGTCTGGGACACACTTGTGTGAGATGATTTGGGTTATTCCATAGTCTTCCTTAACTTAAATCTGTAGGTGAATTTCAGAGATCTGCTACACGTTTTCCCTTTCCAAAAGAAGGGGATTCTGGGAGATGTGGCCCTTATGTGTTTGGTCTTCCAAAATGGTCTGAAAAACGTGTCCTTGTGGTATGTTCTTAAGAGCCCTTCCTTCAATGTTGGCCTTAAGGACCTGGTGATATCACTTCCAGGTCCCTTTGACAATGACCGGGAGATCACTTTCTTACACAGATTTCACATGGTAGATTTTAATCCACCACATGTCCCATAGCTGCAAATGGTGGGCATATGGTGCTCTACCTTCTTGCAGGATCAGCCTCATCATTCCAGCAACTGACTGAGGGACCCAATAGCACCAAAGTATTGCGAAACCTCATGCAAGTTGTCCATCTTTAAACACAGTTGAGAACCGGACCATCACATTTCCCCTAGATTTCCAATTGGCACAGCAATGGAGCCTTTCTGGTGCTCTAGATGTTCAAGATCAACTAACGCTATCCCTTACAAACCTTTCCAACTTCAAGGTCTCCTTTCCCCTGGGCTGCCCCAGAGTATGTTCTGTTATTCTCTGAACCGGCCTAATATCTACTTTCAATTTTGGTGGACTATCACACTCAGTTTCCCTGTCTCTATGCACTCCTCCATCCCTTGGCATACAGTAAAGGACAGGAATGGAACAATGACTGGTTATTACTTTCGTTGGGGCCTTCCATGACATTGAGTGGCATAAACCCAAGACAGATACTTAACTTTGCATTTGGAACAGGGTTGGTTGGGACAAATTACTTTTTGCCCAAAACAGGCAGCATCGATTAATTCAGTCAAATGGTCAGGATGAATTCTCCTTTGGTTGAACCCTTTGAATCACAGCCTTTGAACTCTTAATCAGGGTTGCCTTTCCAGCTGTCATATGCATTTTAAATTGCTCACAGTCCAGTGGTGTTTAAGTGTGCCTGCACTTCTTTCTTGGTGCTGAAATCCAAAAGTTTCATTACTCTGCTTCTCATCCTCAATTGTGTAGGGTCCCCTCTCTCCGTACCGTTGGCCAATGAGCATGTTTTGCTCTTCCATAGGTACACCTTTGAATTGTGTAAATGGTCCGTATTTCCTAAAGCCTCCAAAAGGGAATTAGGAGCTTCTATGTGGGTGTTTTGATTCCTTTGTCTTACTGACCACCTCCATGTTTCACAATCCTGACTCTGTATACCAAGCTTTTATCAATGTCTACCCCTTTGACTAAGCACAACCATCGCATTTCGATAGGATTCTCTTTCTCTGATCCTATCCTCATATCACCTTCCTCTTCTTTGTTTTCATCCATTTCGTCAATGATATGATGTATGATCTTAGCCTCTAATGTCCCTTGATCACCATGTGTAAGCGTAGAATTTGCCACATTACATCATGTCCTTTCTTCTCTTCTTTCTTCTAGATGTTCTTGGCCACTTCCTCAAATCACAATCTCACCTCTGCCTTTAATTTACTCCAACATCCTCCTTAATGCTTCTTCGATGCTTCTATGCCTTGGAGGACTGTATTACTCTATTGGAACACAATCCAGCCAGCTATTCAAAGTGGAGAGAGAGATGATATTGCTCTCTCCATCCTCCTGAGCAGGTCTTTTTGGCAGGGGGAGGAGGAGGCAAGCACATAACTCAAGTCCCCAACTTCCATTCCAAAAGTTTTCCTTAATTTAATAGACAATTGCAATTGGAACAATGCCATCCAGGCTCAAAGCTAAACTTAAAATGACGGGGTCAGCAGATGGGTTGATAACCTCTCAGCCTGTAAAAAGATGTGTTCTCATTTTATTCCTCCAGGCATCATATACTCAAATTGACATGATATTCCTGTGAATGATTTGACTGTCTTGATAACTTAGTCAAACCATGCCCCTTTCTCTATTGGCGTTACTATTGGCTGGTCTAGTGTGGAGGAGTGGAGTTTATCACTATGAAAAATACATATTTTGGGATCCACTTTACATAGAAGCCATAACAGTTGCTCTCTTCATTTATTTTAATGAGAATGATCTGACCAACACATCTCCTTAAACAAAGTGGGGCTCTCTGCACATTGTTGTAAAGGGTAAACAAATTGAACTATCTTCTAATGCTAAAAGGCCATGTGTGCTCCTGATGGGGGAACTGAGAAAACATAGAGCCGACTTCGAGAAGCAACAGAAGGAAGACCAATTGACATCAATCCAGCAAAAGCTAACAACAACCAGACACAATTAAACAGTCTAATCTCAAATAAAATGAAAAGTATGCAGGTAAAGATCAAACCGTTTCTTTAAACATGACACAAAGTGATGGGCGCTGCTACCCAAGCAACTTCAAGCTAGATGAAATGGGGCATTCATTCAAACTACAAAAAGGGAGGATGCAGCTAAGTACAACCTGAGAAGTTGAAGTCTTTATGCTTGTGGCACTTACATCTCTTTAGAGTGTGGATGCACACTTAGTTGCCAAGTAGGAGCAGATCCATGGTGATGTTCTGATTCCCACTTTCACACATGATCAGAGAAAGATAATCGAGCATCCTAGAGTGCCAAACAAAATGTCAAGGACTCTCAAATCTCTTGAATCAAATGAAAGCCCAGGCCCCAATGGCTATAATGCCATGTCATACTAAAAGTTTGACTGGTCAGTATTCCTCATGTGACAGCTCTCTTGTATCACCTCTTGACAGTGAGGACTAATCTCTTTCCACAGGCCTATCTCCTTAATAAAGCTTGATATTAAAGTGTGCATTAGGATATTAACAAATTGCATCATACCCTTAGTTTATGTCCTATATTCCATGTTTCATAATCTAGAGGAGTGCACCAGACAATACTAGGTTGAACATAGACGCAATTGACGAGACACATCAGTTCAAAAAACCATCAGTCCATCTCTACTTAGAGATAGATGACACAAAAATGCCAATGAGAGGGTTTTGAGCAAACATTTGGGTAAGCCATATTTTTTACTGTTAAGGCGAATTATCAATCTCCAGGGATAGACGAGGTGTGACTGGGGCTCTCATATACATGTTTGACCTTCACAGGGGTACACAATAGAGGTGTGAGCTTCCCCCCTCTGTTTTGATTTCACCATGAAGCTGTTCACAATTAACATCCAGCAGTAGCCCAATATTCACATGGGAAGATGGGGGAAAGAGGAACACAAATGATCTCTCTTTTCTGTCAGTGTTCTGTTAGTTGTCACTAATCCAGATATCTGCCTTCCCTTAGTCCTTAATAAGATTGGGGCATTCTCAGAATCTCCAGGATTGAAGGTTTATATGGCTAAATCTGAACTATTCAACCTAATGTTGTCGGATGTGGTGCGCTACTAAATAACTGAAATATATATAGGACTGCAAATAACAAGCAAATTCTATTTTTTGTTCTGCCCATTTGTCTCAGACTATTTGAATCAACGCAACAGCATCCACACAAGCGGAGGGATACCTAATCTACATGGAGAGGGAGAATCGATATTATTGGAATAAATATTCTCACCTGATTTCTTTACTCATTCCAAACGCTCCCGGTTATGGTCACCAAAGAAGAAATGATCTTCGTCTAGATAGAGTTAATGTGGGGTGACAACCTAAACATTACTAGAACATATAGGCTAAGGGACTGCTATTAACATGCGTGTTTTTGCTATTATTATTGAATTAGACCTTGTTTCTTTATCACTCTAGAGAGTCCATGGACTGCCAATTACGTAGCAGAGTAAGATTGCAGCACAAATATTAATTGTAGTATGAGACGTACGCCTATGAGCATGCAGCCATTTTATTTTAGTGTCTATACCATGTTGAATAAGGTTTTGTTTCTGCTGCATCCAGGAGAAACAACGGGCTGCTGAGTTTGTGGCTGGATGGCCTGAACGCACAAATATTAGCTATTAGTCTAAGAGTCAGGCCTCTTTACACTTTCTCATTAAATCCTTTCCAAGGGAGTCGGCACACTATGCACACTATGCAATCATGGTGTTTGTCTTTGGCATAGCCAAACAAGTATGCAACAGTAACGAGGACAGGTGTGGGAGAACTTCAGATGTGGGGAGTAGCAAAGGATTCTAAGATATTTGGTCTTGTGGAGAAGAAGGGCCTTGTATTTAGTTTATTGCTCGGCATGGCAGATTTCTCTCTTCACACTGACTGCGCAGGATTAGGTAATCTGAGGGAGAGTGCACATCTATATGTACCTGTTATTGTACTAACCAATAAGAATAGGGCAATGTACTAACCAATTAGAATGCATTTTGACTTAGGTTTTATACAGGCAGTAGCAGGGGTGCACTGGCCTGTAGGGAAATCTGGAGAGTTCCAAGTAGGTGTCTGCACCCTGGACCTCTTTTGTGTGGTAACCTATTTTATTTCCAAATGTTCTCATAGGAAAATGTTTGGGCTTGCTGAAAATATGGAATATGGGGCCACTTTAAAAATTATTTCCAAGGCCTCTTTTAGTTCCCAGTCCACCCTTGGGCAGGAGGCAATAGGATGCTCACAATATAATTACAAATAATGCTTAGATTATATACAGATGTATTCATATGTTGCGGTTTTTGTGTTTAAAAACTACTGTCTGATGTTGGCTGCGGAGTTCTCAGCTTTTCGGTCTCACGAGACTGAGTGACTCTCCCGGAAGTTATTTTGCATTTGCAATAAAGTTGTGTTTTCTACATTCGACCCTCTCATCACTGTTTGGATTTTTTGAGGGTCTACATACTGGTGCATTTGCAATGAAGAATTATTTAGGTGAAGCTACGATTTAAAGGGAAAATCAACCTTATGTAGTGACAAAGTACTGTGAAGAACTTCCGCTGTAGCGATGAAAGACGTGTTGTGTAGTGAATTATTGTGGTGAAGCTCCTCCTAAGCGAAAAAGACAACATTGTATGGGATATATCTATCTCATTTCCATAGAAGGAAATGTGAGGAGGTTTGAATAGCCTTGTTTTGAGGTGAGGGGACAGAGGAAGGATCTACATCATTGTGTAAATAAATGTGTTTTATTGTAGGTATCATTGACCATTGCGTAAATAAGGTGTTTTTGTCATCAGGTATTGATAGCAATTGGACATAAATAAGAATATTGTCAGATGTACTTATCACTTGTGGTTAAGACAGTGTTTTTGTTGAATGTTGTCAGTAGGTGTCTGAATAAACAGATTAGGATTGTGAGTTTTGAAAATAGGAATGTATGGCGTTTTTGTTAAAGGAGCCGCCACTAAGAAAGCTGTCTTTTGAACTCAGAGCATTTGCGACAGTATGGATAAGCCATTGGAGCATATGTGTAAAGTGCTTCCGCAATATAAAGACAAGATTATGGAGGGGTTGGGGCAACTGTGGACAAATTTGGTAAACCATGGCCTGGGGAGGGCAAGAATGACACGACTATATTATAGCATATGCACACATATTTATTATCAATCTATTATGGGAAACAGTTGAAAGATAGGCAGAGCATACTCGATTTATTGAAAAGGAAGAGAGTGTTTTTCATAATGGTGGGGAGGGATCCCCCCAGCAGTGCAAAAGATCTACTACATCAGCACCCCCATATGGGTCCTGTCCTTTAGAGCCTGCCATGGGCTCACTAACCTTCAGTTTTCTTCCTCCCCAATGTAAGATTGGAAAGGGGCATCAGGGAAGCCTGGGTGTGCAACCAAAGATCCTGTGATTTTCTCAATTGGGGACAAGGCTTGCAAGCAGGTGGAGGAAGCATTACAAATAGCAGAGCGAGAGCTGCCACAGGCCTTGCAGAGCCAAAACAGACAGCTGGGGAAAGGGAAGGGACAGAGCATGCCCATAAGTATTGATGAATGGAGAGAGGGACAGATCTTCTTTTAGATCAATGGCAAGGTTGTAGATGAGCCCCAGAATTCAGTAGATCAGGCCACCCTATGTGAGAGCATGCCATGGGGCACCAGTGAGGAATCACAATTCCTGGACGAGGACCGGGGTGGGACGGACATACATTTATCTAGTGTAGGTGAAATCTAGTAGGAAGACAGCTCTTGGTGGCAGTCAGAGACCTCACAGGAGGTAACACCCTGGAGGCACAAACTTTAATTGCGGCCTAGTTCAATGAACCTGGCTAAAAGCAAGAAGTGAGTGAGTGCCTCCAATCTTAAACAGCGGGGTACCCAGTTCCTATTGTTACAAAAGGGACCGGTGAAACCTAATTATGTGCTTTGACCCCACATTGGATTAAGGCGCTATATAAATAACACATCATTATCATTATCATTATCACATGGATCATGTCAACATAATGCAAGCCTTTGTAAAGCAGTGACAGGGGCCCTCTTAGTGGTTACCTCAATTAGATGCAAGATGGTACTTGGGCCCCCGAACTTCCCCGCTACAATAACGGAATACTCAGACCATAGGGAAAAGTTTACTGTCTTTATTATCCATCAACATGACAGGGATTGCAATTGAATAGCATAATGATCCAAAGAGTTCTCATCCTCCAAATGTGTGTCATACTTTTCTAACTGCCAATGATGTCACAAAAACAAGTTACATCCCAGAAAACCTATCAGGGAAAGGAATTGGTTAGTCCAGGGAAAATATATATGTAAAATATAGGTGTTAGTATAACCATTGCATAGTTATCTGGTGGCTTCTCCTAGGACCACCTCTAAGTGTTACATATACAAAGTTGCAGGTTAGAAGAAAAGTAATTGGCTAAAGCAACATAGTGTGCTTAAAGTGAAAGGTAGCTAGGGATTAGGCAGAACAGGTCTTCTCATCCTTGGGACCTTGGACAGCTACCAGGCCAAGTGAAACATCTCAAGGCAGTGGTAACGATCTCTGATCGCCCAGGCCCTGAGACAAAACATCCATCTTTGAACTTGTATAGCAATTGTATCTCTCCACCTTTGGTTCAATGGGAACAGCTTTCCCCCCCGTCTACCTCGAATGAATAGGCTCTGTCCTGCTCTTCCAGGTCACGTGCTTAGGGTCCACAAAATAAAGCTCTCTTGCCTGTAATTATGAGGATTTTAGCCTGTATTACTTCCAGGTGGTTTATCAACATGGTAAACTGAATGCTTTCCCTCTCTGCCTGTATTTGGCAAAGCTGTGCACAGTGTCTAAGCTGGAGGCCTTGCCTGTCAGCCTCTCCCTGTATTATGGGGTTTGCCTTGATTTCCCCAGTCCCTTCAATGCACCTATGGATTCCATCTGGGGAAACCCTGGACCTTCTGTCCACCCTCTCGTCCTCTGTTCCTCCTCCCTGTACTCTCTCCTCTACCTCCATCCCCCCTGTGGCCACCTCTTCTCCCTATTTATCTTCCTTTCCTCTGTTCTCCCCTGACCAGGTTTCTGGTCAAGTCTGATCTATGAAAGTCTCATCAAAACAGGTTCTTCCCTGTCATTAAAAAAAACATCAAGGATCATATTGACACCCTCACTCCTGCCCTGGCTGACTTCTGCACATCTCCTTCACCACTGGAGTCTTCCCTTCCCTCCTGAAGCACTCTCTTGTGCACCATCTTCCCAAGGAACCCTCAGCTGACCCCTCCGGAACAGTTAAATATTGCCCTATCTCCATCACCCCTTTCCTGGGCAAATTCCTGGTAAAGCTGGCCATCTCCCAGCTTAATCTTCACACTGAATCTGTTGGCTGTCTCCACGATCATCAGTCTGGCTTAAGAGAAGCCAGAAGCACTGAATTTGCTCTTGTGAACATCCCTGAAGACCTGCTTTCTAACCTTAATCCTAATCTCCGATCTGTCCTCATCCTACTTGATCTCTCTTCTGCCGTTGACACGGTCAACCATGCCATCCTGCTCAATCGTCTCCATGACGACCTGGGTATCACCAATCAGGCCCTGGCCTGTCTGACCTCATTCCTCTCTGATTGACCCTCCTGGGTCCAACTTGGGTCCTTCCATTCCTCTATTCCACTCTCTACCTGTGGTGTTCCCCAGTGGTCTAACTCTCTCCCTTGTTGTTCAACCAATACCTATAACCTCTCGCCCACTGCATTGCTGCTCTCTGCTCCGACTTTCAGTGCTACGCAGATGACACTCATCTAATTGTCAGACTCCACTCTGCCATCTCTTCTCCTTCTCTCATCTCTGACTGTCTGTCTGCTATCCGGGAGTGGTGTGCCGACAACAATCTTTGCCTTAATGCCAGTAAGACAGAAATTCTCCTCATTGGCACACCTGCACCCTCCTTTCCTGTCACTCTCTGGCCGGCCTCCCTTGACCCTCTTCCTGCTCCCACCTGTGAGGCTAAGAATCTCAGGGTCATCTTCAACTCCACACTCTCTTTTTCTCCTCACATCCCCGACATCGCTAAGAAGTCAAACTACCAACTGTATCTCCTCAGAGGTATTCTTCCTTTCCTTTCCTTCCCCCAGAAGCTCACTGTCTCTAGAGCTCTGGTTCTCACTAGGCTGGACTACTGCAAAAGCCTCTTTCTAAATCTGCCTGCTTCTTCTCTCCATCCTCTGCAACTCATCCAGAACAAGACTGCAAGACTTGTCCTTGGCCTCAAGCCCAGGGATTGTATGCCTCCAGCACTGAAATCTCTACATTGGTATGATATGATATGATATGATATGGCATTTGTAACGCGCCTATACACAAGTGTCACAAGTGGCTCTAGTGGCTGCAAGGATTAATTTCAAGACCCTCTGCATTGTCCACAAGGCCTTCTGGGGCCTGGGTCCTCAATACCTCAATACCTCAATAGATCTCTTTCTTCAGCTGGGGCCTTCCTCTGGAACAGCCTCCCAGCCTCTCTGAAACTCAAGGAGGACAATCTACGGTTCTGGAAGCACCTTCATCTTTTCTTCTGCCTTCCTCTCCCCTGCTGATTTCCTGTCTGATACTGCACTGGTCACCTGGCTACCCTCTGATTTTGTTCCCATGTCCCTACCCGCTGAGTTGCACTCCCGCACTGCCTCCTGGCAACCCTTATACTTGGGTCTGTATCTGTAACCCTACAGTGCCCCTATCTGCACTTTTGGACACCTGCTGTCTGCACTTACCCTTGCACCTGACACCTGCTGGCGGCATTTCTTGTTATTGTTTTGATCCCATATACAGCACTGCCCCCTCTCCTTTTCCTCGGTACTTTTCCACTCCCTCCTCCCCTGCACTTGTACAATCTCAATGTCACTTGGCCTAGTAAAAGCATTGTCTCTGTCCACCCTTTGTTCCACCTTCCTTGCCTCGTCGGGCCTGGAAACACTTGTGTATAGGCTTGTTACAAATGCCATACCATATCATGCCATATAATATCATCAAGTGTAAGGGTAAGTGCAGACAGCAGGTGTCCAAAAGTGCAGATGCACTGTAGGGTTACAGATACAGACCCAAGTGTAAGGGTTGCTGGGAGGCAGTGCGGGAGTGCAACTCAGCGGGTAGGGACATGGGCCCGAAATCAGAGGGTAGCCAGGTGTCATTTGCTGGAGGTAAAAATGTCCCCCTTACTGGCCATTTTCAGCCATTTTCAATGCTATTACTACCGGCGCAATTACCGTTGGCAATAATAGCAGACCCCAACCCCATTGGGTCCAATGGGCACAATGGGGAATGGAAACTTACCGCTATACTGCTACTCGTGATCCGGCGCGAATAGTGCATGGCTGAGTAACGCTATTTGCTCTGGTGGTCTCTCTGTGGTATTGCTGCTTGGATACCACCAGACTCCTGATGAGGCCCAGTGTGCCTAATCTAGCTCTACATTTTGTCCTTCCCTAGTTCTGGTCATAGACCTAGTCAGTCTTTGCTATGGTGTTTCTCATTCTCTTTGTTCTTCTTCCTGCATCAAATTGTCTACGTGCTGGCAGGAGGAGGTCTCACCTTGGCAGGGCTTGATGTCTCCAATGTAGTTCCAGTCCTTCGTTCCAGTGATTTACACCACCTTATCGGTGGCCTGCTCTGTGTGAAAGGTTCCCTCACCCTAGGTTTGAACCAAGGCCTAAGAAACATCCTTAAAAAGACAGAGCCCCCTGGATAAAGCAGTTGTTGCTTGAGTAACTCGATGTTCATTGCTGGTGTGTTGTCTTCCTCAACCTTCTTCGACCTCTCCCACAGGGATTGTAGCTGTCGAGAGCTAAAGAGGCATTAGCCATCATCAAGGCAAGGTAATCATGCATTTCGTCACCCAAAATAACAGCAGAACTATGGTCGTCTATCAGTACTCTAGTGGGAGGAGCAAGTGGGAAAAAGGGAATACTACTATAGTCATATAGCGTTAGCCATGACAGACCTGAATCATATCTACATAATCAACATGGAGATGTTGGAAGGGCCCAATTGGGTGGTGTATTGCTCCTCAAACTACTGTCAACGTATGACCCACATTGAATCTTTTACATACAGTACAATTTTCCATAAATGCGGCTATATGCTCTGCCATATTTGGACAGAACCACTCTTCTCCAATATGTACAGCAAGTAAGTCTCTACTTAAATGAGTGTGATGATGCAACTCCATGAGTAAAATTTGCAGCAACTCTACTTGCTTGCCTGTGCTCTCCTCTTGACATAATGTATCTGTAGGGGATATTGAACAATCCCTACTTGCCCATAGCTCCTTCTTTTCTAGTGGTGCTCTTTCCTGAAATTTCATAATCTGCATGGCTGGTAGTGAAGTATACCCTTCCTTCAGAATCATATTACGCACACGTATGTGTGTGTTTGATGGGGTGTCAAAAACATTTATCTTTGTATGAATCTGCACCTTGGTTGCCCCGAGAGACCAAGTCCTCTCACTTTGTGTGGGCTTGGCACTTTACTACTGCGTGGCCAATGTGAGTTGTTGAGTCTGCTCAGAAGGGGTGCATACTACACCTGTGTGCTGTCTGCACGTCGAAAGACCCTTCTCTGCCATAGTGACAATTCAGAGTGTAATGTATATGTCACGTGTGCTGAATCGGAGTACACTGTAAACTCCTTCTCTTGCATGATTCTAATGCCATCATGAGGGATGCTAATTCAGATGCCTGCATGAAAAGTGAGAAGGCAATTTCATGCTTGCTACTACTTCAGCTGTCCTGTCCAATTTCATCTTTACTACTGCTGTCCCTGTACGTTTTTGTCCCGTCACCTGGTTTATCATTGATGAACCATCAATGAAATGTACCCCCCTTTGAGTGCATTCTCCCCTACATTAGGAATGTTGTTATATTGTTCCATGTATGTAGTACAGTCGTGCACATGGTCGCCCTCCTCTATTGGTTCAGGTATAAATGTTGCTGTGTTTACAATTCTGCATATCACTAACTTTATTGCTGGATTCGAAATGATCACCTCATGTCTGGATGCTCTCTGCTTAGTCAGTGTGCTCTTGGGCTTTTTGAGGATCGCAAAGAAGGCATAATCCACATAAAGTGTGGTACTGCACCCCATTGTGATACTCGCTGATGTATCTTCTGTGAATGTAGCAGCAGCCAGTGCCTGTTCACAAGGAACGTGTCCTCTCATCACTGGGTTTAAACGTTAGCTGTTGTAAGCCATTGGTTTGTGTCCTAATGTTGTCTTCGGTTTGAGTACCGCGGTTATCACTACTGTGTTGGAGTTTGAGAGCAAATTAAATGTGCCATTGTAGTTGGGAATTCCTAGCAGTGTGGCTGTGCATATCACATTCTTCAATTCTTCAAATGCTGCAGTCATTTTGTGGGTCCATGACAGGTCACCACCCCCCTCTGTGCATCACAAAGCCTGCTTAATAGGGGTTTCATGTATGTGCTATATTCGAATACCCAGGCCCTACAATAATTACAGAGGACTAAGAATTGCTGCATCTCCCTCAGTGTCCATGGTGGCGGCATTCTAAAGATCGCCTCTGGCCTTTCTGGGGTCACCTTTCTGCCCTCCTGTGATAGCACCTGTCCAATGTACACAAGTTCCTTCTGACAATGCTGAAATTCTGCCTTGTCTACCTCCTAACCCTTTTCTGTTAGCACTGTCAGTAGCTGCAATGATGCTTTTTGGCCATGCTGCAAATAAAAATGTCATCTGCAGACTGAATGACGGTACTCTTACTGTATATTTCCTACGTCCATTTGGAGGATGCTTTTGAAGATAGAGGGTGATTTACAGTACCTCTGTGGTAATCTCGTATGATTCCACTTCTGGTTTCATATAGGAAGGAGGTCAAGTTCTGTGACTCTTTGTGAAGTGGTACAAAGAAAAAAACATTTGTCAACTCTATTACCGTGAAGTGGGTAGCTTCCTGCGAGACGCTATATGTATTGTTGCTGAGCTGGGAACTAATGGGATTTCTGCCTCCACAACTTGGTTCAGAGGACAGAGGTCCTGAATAAAAAGCCATGATCCCTTGTCGCCCTTTTCAACGGGCACACAGCTGTGTTACACTGTAAGAGACTAAAATTCCCTGCTTCACTAGTGCAGTGATTGTCTGATAAATGCCTTTGTCTGCCTCCCTAGAAAGGGGGTATTGTCTTGCCCTTGGAAAGATAGCATCTGTCTTGAGCTTAATTTTGCCCCTCCTACTCCCTTCAACAGGCCAATGTCATATGGACTACTAGTCCATAGAGCACTGGGTGCTTGCGCTAGGTTATCCTTGAGAAATGATTGTGGTGCCTTTTTCAATAAAACCATTCTTTGGGGCACTTCTCTGTAATGTATCTTCATCCAATAGGTAATGTTCATGGGAAACACTGTACTCTTTCGTCCATTACTATGACTGTCTCTAGTTCTATTGACAACACCTGTCCTTCTTTTTCATCTAAAGGAACGTATGGTCTGAACAAGAACTTGTTTGTTATACGTAGCAACTTGCCTTGTATCGCTGGAAGCCATGCTATCAGCACTTCCACCCCATACAGAAATAGCTCTGGGTTTCCTGGTACCTCTTCTGCACATTCTGTCTCTAATATGCCTAAATGAGTTCCCTTGCATCCATGTAGTGAATTCCTGGAGCCAAACATACTATCCCCTGATCAGTGAATGAGATGGTCATATTAAGTATGCTCATCATATCCCTACCCATTATGTTTACTAGTGTCTGACAGGAATATAACAATGGCATTGTCAGGTCATGTTCTCCTTTGGAAATTGGAGGCTCGTCAGTAAAAGAAACCAAAACTGTAGCCCCAGAGAATGCCTCTGCATTCATGCCAATGCCTGACATCGGGTATCTCTCCTCCATAATACAGGATCGAGAATCCCCTGAATCCACGACCAAATAGAAAGTCTTGTCACATATTGTCACCCCTATATGTGGTTCCTCATTCGGGTTGGGTGTAACGGATAGGATCAAACACACCAGGTTTGTCTGTGGGCTGTTTTATTGTAGGTATAATGTCATCCCTGTCCGGGTAAAAGGGTTGCCCCCTACTACAGTCTCTCGCCACAGCTTTCGTATGGAAGTCTGCATCGTGGAGTCTGTGTGTGTCGTGGCTACAATGTTCTGATGCATCAGTACTTGCTGTGCTTGTTGAGGTGGCTGCACATGTTCCTCTGCTTGCAGTGCATGTATTATGGACTAGTATTGCTGTATTGGCATGCTTTGTGCTTTGCATCAATTGTGGCGTGTATGTCTGCGTGTGATCCTGTGCATAATAGTCAGCATACTCTGTCTGGTATACTGGATGGTGTGTAATTTCCCCATTCTGCTACATTCCACCTCTGCTTCTGCACATACGCGATATGTGACCTATCCATCCGCATAACCATTATTGTATTGGACACCCCCATTGGTCTCAGCTGTCCCCCAAAAATGTGTTTCTACCCTGCTGCATCGGGTGTCTGAACCCTCCTCCCTGGGCACTCCTCCTCATCCCCTTGGCCTGCGGTTTGTGTCGCCCCTTCCTACAAACCCTCCTTCTACTGTCTCCGGTCGATTTAAACATTTCTGGACAACTGCTCCCTAACCACTTGTCAACATCTCCCCTTCCATTGTATATTTTCTTCTGCACTAAATTCACCTCTTCCCATTGTCTTTCCTCATGCTTCTTCCTGCATTAACCGACAAATGTGTTCCCTAGTTAGCTGAATCTCTGACCACAGCTTAGCCTCCACCCACACTAATTTCTTCAGCTGCTTCTGCACCTGTTCTGGCAGCCCTTGGCATAGTATTTGATAAAATAACCCCACAGTTTTATTCCACGGTTCCCTCGTCTCAACACACCAGTGCTCATGCATCTCTTGAATGTACTGAATTGAGTCTTTGTCCAGATGTGTCCATGTACTGTACTCTTAGAACTTGGCTGCTCAGCAGTTATTAAATGGTCCGCCATCATGTGCGCTATTCTGTGCCGTCACTCCAGGATACCCTGCCCTTTTCCAAACCCTGCCCTTTTCCAAACATTGTCCGCTACCTCCCTAAGAATGGCTGAGAGTAAACACTTCATGTCGCCCACTGCCAGTGTCATCCCTGCCGTCAGCCTTTCTAACTCATCATTCCATTTCCCAGCCCCTGCAGTCAATGAGGGTAGCTTACCCCTCAAAGTATCTTTGCCCCCACCACTGACACCTTCCTTTGCAGTGATTCGACCTAAGAAGCAGGTGTCAGTTGCTGCTTTTGACTTTACTTTTTCTCCTCCTCTTACCCCTGTGGCTGGCTCCCACTCTGACAAAGCCCTCTCCAACCTTCATCTCTCTATCTCCAATGTTCTCGATATCCTTGCCCCTGTCATAGGGATCTGTCTGAAGCCTACCTCCAAGTGCAATTCTTGGTATGACTCCGACCAAGTGCAGAGCGGCCGAATGGAAGTGGATAGCCTCAGGCAGATCCTCTGACAAACTGGCCTTCTGCATGCTCCAAAGTCAATACAGACTCTCCTTCATCTCCAAGAAGAGAGTCCACATTTCAGCCTGCATCTCTGTTGCCTCTAACAGCACAGCCAAACTTTTAAATATCTGCAAGGAGCTGGCAAATCCTACTGCAGTTTCTACCACTCCTGTTCCTTCCCGACCCTCTGTACGGCACAGGCTTCTCATTTTACCACTAAAACTCAGTACATCCTGTTTACACCATCCTTCTCTCCTAATCTCTCTCTATTTATCTCCCTCAGGCCTCCTTCAGCCTTCCCTCTCTGCTCCTTCTCTCCCCTCTCTCTCTCTCTCTCTCTCTCTCCTATAACACCTGATGATGTATCTAGACAAGTCCAGTCTATGAAAGTCTGATCCAAAAAGGTGCTCCCATGCCCCTCCAGAACCATTAAGGACAACATTGTCTCCCACGCTCCAGCATTTGCCGATTTCTGCAATAATTCCTTTGCCACTGGTTCTTTCCCCTCTCTTCACAAGCACTCCATTTTGCAGCCCCCTTCTGAAGAAACATTCTGCTGATCCTTCTGACCCGGCCAACTATCAACCAATCTATATCACTCCCTTCCTGAGCAAACTCCTTGAGAAACTGGCCATCTTTCAGCTAAACATCTACACTGAATCTGCTAGTTATCTCCATGACCATCAGTCTGGCTTCAGATTGGCCAGAGGCACAGAAACTGCTCTTGTGAACTCTTGTGAAGATCTGCTCTCCCACCTTGACTCCAGCTCTCACTATGTCCTCATCCTCCTTGGCCTCTCCTCTGCCTTTGACATGGTCAATGACGACACCCTGATCAACCTTCTGAGTGAGAACATTGGCATCACTGGTCAGGCTCTGCCGTGGACTCCTGTGAAGATCTGCTCTCCAACCTTGACTCCAGCTCTCACTATGTCCTCATCCTCCTTGGCCTCTCCTCTGCCTTTGACATGGTCAATGACGACACCCTGATCAACCTTTCGAGTGAGAACATTGGCATCACTGGTCAGGCTCTGCCGTGGCTGACCATCTGCCTCTTGGACTGAACTTCTCAGGTCCAACTTGGGTCTTTTCTCTTCAACACCTCTCTTTCCTCATGTTGTGTTCCCCAGGACTCTATCCTCTCATCCTGTCTCTTCAGTGTCTATCTGCCCCTTCTGGCACACCTGATCTCTACTTTCTCCTCTAACTTTCAGTGTTATGCGGATGAAAGACAGCTCTCTTTCAGGCAACCCTCAGCATCCTCTCCCACCTCTCCCTCGTCGCTCATTCCTAACTGCCTATATGAAATTCAGGGATGGTACACCTCTAACAACCTCTTCCTTAATGCCAGTAAGACCGAGATTCTTCTCATTGGGACCCCTGCTCCCACTTTTCCTCTCTCCCTCTGACCACCCTCCTTGGGTCCCCTCCCCTCACCTTCCTGTGAGGCAAAAAACCTTGGCATCATCTCTCTTTCTCTCCACAGATCACTGACCTTTCCAAGATGGCCCACTTCCAGCTGCACCTCCTCAGAGGTATCCTATCTTTTCTTACATAACCGAAGAAGCTCACTGTCTCTAGAGCCTTGGTTCTTTTCAGGCTGGACTACTGCAACATCCTCTTTCTCAATCTTCCTAACTCTACTCTTCTCCCTTATCAACTAATCCAGAACAGGACTGAGCTACTTATCCTTGGCCTGAAGCCCAGGTGCTGCATCTCTCCAGCTCTGAAATATCTCCACTGGCTCCTGGTGGCCATGAGGATCAAGTTCAAGATCATCTGCATCAAGGCTTTCTGGGGCCGTGGTCTTCTCTATATCCAACACTCTCTTCCTAAATACCTTCCTTCTATATCACTCCCCTCAGCTACCTCAAACTATCTGTGGGTCAGATGCTTCTCCAACCAGAAAGTGGGAGGTAACTCTCTCTCCTCTGCAGGTGCTTCCCTCTTGAATGGCCTCCCTGCCCCTCTCAGACTTGAGCCGGATCACCTGGAGTTGCAGAAGCTGCTCAAGACCTTCCTCTTCTCCTCTGCCTTCTCTCTCCCTATCCCCTACTAATCTACCTGTCTGTTCATCCTGACTGATCGTGTGGTTGCACTCAGAGTCACCCAGGGTACCTGTCCCCCCATTGACCAGTCACCCTGCACTGCCTTCTGGCCTACCCAGCACTTCCGGTCTGGGACTGCACCTGTGTAGTCCTCTGCTGTTCCTCGCACCTACTCAGAACCCTGCTGCATAGACTGCACTTCTCCTAGTTCCCCTTCCCTGGACTTCTCCCCACACCCTCTCCCCTGCACTTCTCATTGCACTTGCATGATCTGAATGTCACAAGGCCTAGAAACATCATTTGTCTTTTCATCCCTCTGTCTACCCTCCTCTGTCTTGTGGCACCTAGAAACACTTGTGTAAAGGTACGTTATTAATACCAAATGATATCATATCATCTGTTGCCACAGTATATACTGTGATTGTACGCCACCCTTCTCTAGTAATGGGAACTGTGCCAGTCTCATTCCTCCGTAATGTCTCCCCATGTCTTAGGTGCCCGTGAATGCCCTCATCATCTCTGTCATTTTCCATCCTGGCAAGGCTCTGAGCCTCTGGGTATATGGAGCAACTTCGTCTGCACTTTGCGATCTGTCACTGGGACTCTACAGTCATCCTTTGGGCTCTCCTTCGTCTCTTCCCATGTTTTCCTATACTCCCCATAATGTGTCTCTGTCAAGGTTAAATTCCCTGGAGTGGTGGTGAGGCCTCTCACCTTCGTCATCATCACTTTCCTGATGGTCTTCGTCTGACCCATGGTCCCAATACTGTTGTCACTTTCTTCTTCCCTCTCATCCTCAAAGCTGACCCTCATTTACATCAGCGACCCCGTTGTTTTCCGTTAGCTTTGTGTAGAAAATTGCATTCCCACCTCAATGGAGACCTTGCTGTATTCTTGTTTGCCATCGGGGCAGCTGCACTCTCTCCTGCTCCAATAAGGTTGCCCTATCCTTCTTCGTACTCCCTCTTCCTCATCATCAATAAACGTGTCAATTCTGGTTTAGTGCCCGCTGCTTTCTTAGCATGTTTCTCTTTTTTAAATTTCTTTTAATTGCTTATGGTTTCAAAAAACCTTTGCAATAAAAAACAAAATTGCAACTGGAAAATTTTTTTCTATCACCTGCACACTTCTCCTTCCCTCTTCTTCTTCTCTATGTGCTCTTTAACAAGTCACTCAATTTCCAGCCTCCTCTTTTCGCTTCATGCTTGCAACTGTCTCTTCTGCTCTTCCTAAGTCGTTCTCATCGCCACCTCCTCTACCTCTCTCTGTCTCTTCCTCTCTCTCTCTTCCCCATTTTTCTCTTCTGTTTGTTCTCATTCCATTCTCATTTGGTCGTGTTCCTCTTTCTCTTGTCTGCACTTCCTCCATTATCTTTTCCCACTCTTTAGCTTCTACCTTTGCATCTTTACTTTTTGAGTCTTCCTCTCCCGTATGTCCTAGCTCTCTTGTAGTCTTCCCGTCCAGTTTAAGCAACAGCTGTCCACCTACCCATTCGTTGGTCAGGACTATCGTCTCATGATCCCCCCCTATGTCTTGTCCACCCCTCATCGTCTTTTCTCAGTTTCACTTGCAAATTATTGCACTCCTTATGCTCACTGCTGATACCTGGTGCTTTGTTATCTGCATGCTTCAGGCCACTAGGTGTGTCTTTGTTGCTATACGCGGGTAGTGCATAAATGCGGTTGGTGTATCCTGCTGCTGCTTTCACTTCTTTCAATGGGAATCCCAATCTTTCTGCTGTTGGGTCTGCGTCTGCAGTTGGAGGAGGAGAAGGGGGAGCCGTAGTTGATTCACTTCCCGCATCGTATTGGCTCAACATCCACTGTTTGTGGGTGGGTCCCCTTCCTCATCCTGAAACATTTTCCAAAGCTCTAATATAGCCGATTCATTACTTTATTTCATTCCCTTATAGGCAGCATGTCCATATGTTGTCATGTATTGCTGCACATATTTGGAAAAATTGCCATCCCTGGGCCATGGCTTTGCCATGTTGCCCTCTGTATTGCGACTCCATTCCGTGCTATACTTGCCTATTTTATCTTCATACCACGGGAGGGAAAAATGCTGAATAGGTGAATCTCTCATTGTGACAAGTTATTTTGCACTTGTCAATACTTACTTGATCTCAAATCGGGATGTTGACATATGCAAATATACCTTTATCAATTCACAATTCACATACATAATTATCATCACATTTCGACCAAATTCTCAAAAACCACAGCAATCCAAGAAAAATCAGTCAACAGCCTCTCTGGCTCACAGCCACCACCAGGAGCATGCTCTGGGTACCGGCACAGTGCGTTTTCAACGCTAAAGGCAAAACCATAACTTCCCTCATGTGCTCCTCAAGCCCAGCCCAAATGGCACAACACTTTTCACCAATTTCAATCAACATTTCACCAAAATGAAGCCCATCACCTCGTAAGCATTTCAAGTCCTATTCAACTGAAAGGGGCCCCTAGGGGTCCCTAACGTCTATGGAAACAAGGCGAGTCACCACACACGATAGATACGCCAGACACGAGCTTGTATTCCCAAAAGCTAGGGTTTATTGCAAAGCAAAAGTCTCAGTTGGCCAACTCGGTCTCATGCCCCGCGACGTGTATCTCTAGACCTCGAGGGACGCAAGAGAGTGAATTATGTACATCAGTTACATATATACAAAATGCATATCGAACAATCAGCTATGACATGTACAACACCCCCCCTTTATTGGGTTTCTTTGAACTTAGTGTGATGATGGACATCTCCGACAACTATGACACCTTCAAACATCTATTCTAGTAACAATTTGCAATTTGTGAGTGAGGAGGCATCTTTCAGTTGTTGAATAGAACACAGCGCTTCTGTTCTTAGAAGCAAGCTACATACGGGGGGAAGAGTTGCATTCCAAACCTTGCTATCTATTAGGTGCTATTCGTGTCCTGGGAGCCGACACGCTCTAGCGGGCTCAGCAAAGGGGGGCCGTAAGAAAAGCATAATTCAAGCCTTTAGCTGTATTATTCTAATATATTCTACCATATAACGAGACTGGCTGGCAGCTGCGAAATTATTAAATGCACTGCAGCTCTGCTTCAAGGCTACATTCGGGAGGGAGCCGGGCATTCTTCCTGGCGCTGCCTACATTTGTGTTTCAGCGAACTCTTGTTATCCTCACGGCCCTGCGGCCTTGTCCTTTTTACGTGCAGACAACAATGTTTTACAGTCGAGTAGTGCAAGTGGAAAATATACTGCGAAGCAATAGGAACAGAAAGCAATGAGCAATGGTTAGAAAACAAAATGGTGATTCTTGTTACATAAAACTGGCCGTTCAGTGAAAAACCCGAAAACCTATATTCTGTCATATCGTGCATGAGACGGTTGGCCCACGGCCACCAAAATGCATTTGCGGTCACACAGTAGAGGTATCCATTTTTCTAGACTAACAAACCCTCCTTTGGCCGTATGCCAAACGTCTCATCTATATATTGAAACCTCCTCTAGTGATGATGAGTCTGAAGTACTTATGTCTGAATTTTGCATGCTATCGTAAACATCATCGTCTTCATCAATATCTATTGCCATCAACTCTTTTACTGTTCTCATCTCATTTGGGTCTTGGTCAGTTCGACCAGGAGGTTGTTTTTTCTTTGTCATCATATGCATACATCCTTCCGTACATCCCTCAGTTACCTCAGCGCAAACTATTGGTAGGCAATGTATGCAACAACAGCACGTTAGGAATATTCCAAACACCACTACTAATATTGAGATCAACTTCCATCCCCAAGAACGTAGTATTACCCAAAACCAAGATCCTATTCCCCAGCTCCCTTCTCCAGTAGGGAGTTCAGAGCTTAGGACATGCATTTTCTTTATTGCTTCAAAGATCATAGGGGAATAGTCATCGATATAGACGCAACACGCTGATTCCACTATTTTGCAAATTCCCCCACGATCAACCAGGATCACATGGAGAGCCATCCTATTTTGCAGCGTCATTAACCTGATTCCTCTTTCTTCCAACGTCATGTTAAATAATATATCTGTTGTTGTGTTTATGGTATTTTTTAGCATTCTGGACAGCTGCCTTATATTATAGGAGTTCACTATCTGCCCTAAGAATGGAATGAATGATTTTGCTACATCAGTTGCTATTAAAACACCTGCGTCAGTCCTTTTGACCCTAGTTCTGGATAGTCTGGCCATGTCTGCTGTTTCTAAGAGGAATACTCCTGGGAAGAGTAGACCTAGGTAACATGTACCTCCCCAGTTTCTGGGCAACCAAGGATATGCTTTCTCTCCACATATAAAATAAACTGGATCACCTACATATACTGGTTCTATTTCCCATTTTAATACCACTGTATTCATGTATCCAGTATATGTTCCGACTGAAAAAGAGCCTTTCTTTTTTAGACAAAAAGGGACAGTTCTTGGGCTATAATTCACCATGTAAAATGGGAGTATTGTGTCTTTGTCCCCTTCTGTTCTTACACGAAACGTCATTACAGATGTCTTTTCTGGTGGGGACAATCTATCTCGTCTATTTTGTCGTGTTATCTTTCGTGTACTTTTCCTCGTGGGCTCTGGGGCTATTACTTGTGCTTTATGGAAAATGGAACAACCCACAGGCTTCATTAGTATCTCCTCAAACTCATTCATGTTGGTTCTGTCTAATTGACCCGTACTACTCTCATTCCATTTCCCATAAAACATTGCACCTAAAAAGCACTACACGCAGAACTTAATGGTAATGGCTGTACATACCACCCTATTCCTTTCCCAGCATGCTGTGGTAAATGGGCACATACCCAGCAATATGTTTTCTTCAGAATTGCATGTGTCATGTTCATGATCAATAGCAAGGTATTATTCCCAAAACCTTCCCTGTGTCTTTCTTCCATTGGGGGCAGGGAATAGGTAATCACCTGAACCGGGCTTTCAGTAGTGGATATATTAACTATTGGTAAAAACATTTCTAATGGGTGTATCGCTTCCACATACCATAATATTAGGGCTGTCGATATTGGTGCTACCACACTCATAAAGCACATTATTATTGTCAGTGCCAGGATACAATTCGTTTTACCATGCGTTTTTCTTAAGCTTACAGTCTTTATAATTGACTCATTCTCAGCAGTGGTGGTGCAGGAGGAGGCTGGGATCGTGCCCGGCATGTTTCTTGTCGTCCTTCTTCTTCCTTATTCCAGTTCGTCGTGGATATCTCTCTTCGTCGCGCTTACTCTGGTGTCAATAAGTTCAACGAAATTGTCACAGTTCAGTTCTGCCTGTCCTTATTAGCCTGGATTTGTTTATTCGTTTTTAGGCAAGATCACTTGTCCTTTCTCATACTGCTCAGAGGACCTTTGATCAGTTATCTTATTACCTTAGTGCCATGTGCGCCCAGCTTGTCCGCTCTGGTTCCTGACACATGTACTTGTATGATCGCACCGAGGAGCTGCGAGTCTTGAATTGTCCGACTTGCACAATTCTCATGCTTCTCTCCTCTACACCTCTAGTTCCTTCTCCGTCCATAAGCTGAACCAGAGGTTGACATAAACATCAAAAAAGAACTGCGGATCACTTTGTCTTTCGAGGCCGTAAGTTGTATCGCATTACTCCTGGTATCGTGTGATCCGCGAATAGTGCCGGTGCACTTCCAGATTCAGGCTCAAAGTCAGCCTGTGGCGATACTGCAGGTCCTGGTGTGCGCCGTGCCAATGATGCAGATCTGTTCTTTGGCGTGTTGGCAAGTGCTGGTGGGCGCAAAGGGGTACACGATTTGTTTCTGCTGGTATTTGCAAGGCAGATTTTGTGTCGGTCAGCAGTGATGTCGATTCTGCTGGGCAACGTTGGGGCACTCTTTGCCCTTCCCCCTCTTTGGCAATCGTCTCAGGCTTTGTTTCGAGTTTCACTTCTCATTTT
Organism: Ambystoma mexicanum; assembly: GCF_040938575.1. Taxonomy (NCBI): domain Eukaryota; kingdom Metazoa; phylum Chordata; class Amphibia; order Caudata; family Ambystomatidae; genus Ambystoma; species Ambystoma mexicanum. Next base: position 195,284,924 of record NC_090933.1, on the reverse strand, counting down.
GGCAGATTTGGTGGCTGCTTACTGGCAACAGTTTCTTCCATTTCTGGGACCGCTGTCTCTTTCCGGTCATCAGGGTCAGGCAAGTCTTTCAGTGAAGTTGGAATCTTCTTGGCATGGGTGGCATGGATCCACAACTTCCTTCCATCCACCCGTATTGCCGTCTGCATCGCTAAGAGTACTTGATAGGGCCCGCGCCACCTGGGTGCCAATGATGACTTTCTTTCAAAAATGTTTAGCAGCACCCAGTCACTTGGCTCCAGCGCGTGCCCCGGACCGGTGTATCTCACTGGTAATGCCTCCTGCACCTTCTGATGAATCAAACGCAATTTCTGCATTAAAAGGCCACAATAAGTACTAAGCACAGGATGTTCTACCTCACTAAGTCGTTTTGGCTGTGGTGCACACCGTACATTTGCCGGCCTCCCCATCACGATCTCGTACGGGGAGAGCCCAGTTTTAGCCTGTACAGACGTATGCATGCATAATAGTTCTATTGGTAATGCATCCACCCAACTCAACTTGCTTCCCGCACAAATCTTGGTAATCTTTGATTTAAGAATCCCGTTGTGCCTCTCCACAAGACCGGCAGAACTCAGATGCCTTGAACTATGGAATCTCTTATCAATCTGAAGACCAGCAGATATCTGTAATACCACTGCGCCCACAAAATGTGGTCCATTATCGGACCATAGGACACGGGGCAAGCCAAATCTGGAAAAGTATTCCTTAAGCATTACTTCTGCCGTGCTCATTGTTTTGCAGTCCTTCAAGGGATACGCCTCCACCCACTTACTGAATGCACAGATCACCACCAAGACGTACTTTAAGTTTTGGCATCTCTCCATCTCTATGAAATCAAAATGGATCACCTCAAATGGCATAGAGGGCGGGACATAACTGCCTGTTGGAGTCACTGTTCCCTTTCCTATATTGTGTTGCAAACACGTGATACAGTTCTGCACCAACCTCTCTGCATTCTTTTTTATGTTTACATTCTGCCATACTGTAGAAAGGTGCTGTATTATCTTTTTCGCACAGATGTGAGTAGGGCTGTGGCCCATTGTGACCATTGCAGTCACATACGAATTTGGCAACATCCTGTTTCTAGTTCCCTTGTCCACCAAACAACCCTCCAGATCCAACTCAGCAGATCCCTCTGCCCACCCTGTATTTCATCGGCCGTAGCTTCGGCCTGCATTTCTTTGACAGTGGCAACTCCATTTTCTATCATACAGGGTACTTCCTCTGTCTGAAACGTCATCATTTTGGTATTTAAATCAGTGGCAGTTTGTTTCGTAATTCTGTCTGCAAACGCGTTTCCCTCTCCTACTTTGCATGTTACCTTTTTGTGTGCCTCGCATTTCACTATTGCTAGACGCTTTGGAAGCGTGAGTGCAGACAGCAATCGTACAATCAAAGGGGCATGTTGAATTCTGGCGCCATGTGATGTCAAAAACCCTCTCTCAGCCCAGAGTCGACCAAAGTTATGAACCACTCCAAAAGCATACTGGCTATCAGAATATATATTCACATTCAAATTGTCAGAAATCTCGCAGGTTCTGGTTAATCCTATTATCTCTGCGGCCTGTGCCGAATTGTAGGGAATTCTTTTGCTTTCTACAACGCTCTCTAGGGTAGTGATAGCATATGCGGCAGTTGTCGTGCCATCTGGTCATTTAAAACATGAGCAGTCACAAAATAACTCTCCATCTGTCTCTTTCTGTGGGGTATCACTTAAATCAACTCTCCCCTTGGTTTCTTCCTCAGTGACCATTAAGCAATCGTGGGGGGGTGATTCATCCTTCCCAATTTCTTTTATGGTTGGTGGCATTAATTCTGCAGGATTTAAAGCGCTACACCTCATAATTTGGATACGGGGCACGAACAAGATAATCTCATATTTTGTCAATCTAGCAGAGGTGAGGTGTTGCGTCTGTGTCCTATTTAATAGAATGTCTATGGCATGTGGCACCATCAAAATTAAAGTGTACCCCATTACCATCCCTTCAGTTTGTTTCACTGACGCAGCAGTCACCGGGACAGATCGCAAACATCGTGGTAGTGCGCGCGCTACAGGGTCCAGCGCAGAAGGAAAATAGCCGCATGGCCTATTTCTTCCACCTTGTTCCTGTGTCAAAACCGCCAATGCACATCCTTCACTTTCACACACAAATATTTTCTCATAATTCGGCGTACCCAAAACTGGAGCCGAGCATAATGCAGTTTTCAATCCATCAAATGCTTTCTGACATTCCTCATCCCACTGCAAAGGCATAACCACATCCTTTCTAGTCAAATTCACCAACGGCTTCACAATTAACGCAAAGTTACCAATCCATTGTCGGCAATATGAAGCCATGCCTATTATGGCTCTGACTCCTTTTTGTGTCTTTGGAATAGGCATACAAGAAATACTTTCTATGCGTTCTGGCGTTAGTCTTCTCCCTCCTTTCGAAAGTAGGTAGCCCAAATAGGCCACCTCCCTTCGATTATATTGAAATGTCTTCAAACTAGCTTTATGGCCATGTGCCGCAAGGTGTGACAGTAGTAATACAGTACTAGTCTTTACAAATCTCCTCTGTGTCAGCAGCTAGCAATAGATCGTCTATGTATTGCAAGAGTACACAACCCATGGGTAATTCTAGCATGTCTAGCTGCTCTTTTAATGCTCTACTGTAAATACTTGGACTTTCCGTGTAACCTTGCGGAATCCGTGTAAATGTAAATGATCGTCCTCCTAATGTGAACGTGAACAAATATCTGCTGTCCTTGTCCACTGGAATACTGAAGAACGCGTTTTTCAAATCCACTACACTAAAATATTCTGCTGAAACAGGTATCATTGTCAATATTGTAGTGACATCTGGCACTAGAGGAAATTGTGGATCTACTACCTTGTTCAGTTTGCGCAAATCAATTATAAAACGGTATGGTACCTCATTGCCTCCTTTTTTATAAACTTTAAGAATCGGGCTATTGCATGTACTGCCTGTAATTTCCTCGATTACCCCTAATTTCACCAAATCTGTAACAATACTCTTCAATCCTTTCTCACCTTCAGCCGAAATTCTGTATTGGGGTATTCGCGGTAGGGTAACACCTTCTTTTAAAATGATCTTTACTGGCTCTATCTTTAAACATCCTACATCATCGTCATGCATTGCCCATATACAGGTTGGTACTTTACTTAGTTCCCCTGGTAAAGTTTCGGACATGAATTCTGACACAGGGGCATCGTGCGGCCAAATCGTTAGAAACACTCTGTCTGCCGTGCAATGTATAACGGAACCTAGTTTTTTCAACAAATTTAATCCCAACAAGTTCTCCCCAAAATTTTCTGTTAAAAGGAAAGGACAATCTTCAGTAAATGGTCCTATTGTAACTGGGACTGGTTTGGACACTGGATTTATGACTCGTGTACCTGCGAACCCTACGGAAACATTGCCCTGACAGTGGTATATCCGGAACCAAGTGGTGGTCTATTGAACACTTCTGTGCTCCTGTATCTACAAGAAAGCGGTGCTCCTCATTCCCGACTCTCATTTCTACGGAGGGTCCTCTCTGATTCATTGGAATAGACACTAGTTCGACCCCTGTCCTGGGCTGTCCTATTGGGGAAATAACACATCGTCCGATGTGTAATCATTAATGTTACTGTAATATGTGTTTGGCTGTGTATCGAAAACGTTCCGACTCTTTCCTCTATTTCCCCCACTCTGGTTTCCATACTGTTGATTTTGCGGTCCCTGACTCTGGTTTGGAGCATTTTGGTTTTGGCCTTGGTTTTGATTACCTCCGTTATTGTGATGCTGCTGCATACTATTCCTATTTGGTCCATTTGCTCCTGGGTGTCCTCTATGCTGTCTCCTCTGACCAGACCCATTTCTATTCTGTAGATGCGGACATTGCGCTCGCCAAATGTCCTTCCTCCTTACAATACGCACACTGATTTGGTCCCACTGTTCCCCCATGCATATTTGAATTACTCCTTACTTGTGCGTTCCCTCTATTATGTCCTACTACTTGCTGCAGTAGTACCTGTGTTTTCAGATTTACCCTATCCCTCTCCTCTTTTTCTTTTGCCGCCGTCACTCTGTGCTCATAATATTGGGCCATGTGTAATACTTCGCCCAGTGTTTTTGCTTGCCATGCACTCTCTGATATCATTATTAGATCCTGGATTGGAAGTTTTAACCCCCTCACATATTTGTCAACAAATAAACTCTTCCACGCTTCCGAGCCCACATCCTGCCCACTGAAGTCTGTGAATACTTCTTCAAATCTATTAAAATAATCTGTAGCCAACTCATCCTTGCCTTGTACACATGCAGTCAATTTTCCCATTGAATTCTTTTTTCTGGGACAATTTCTTTTAATTTCTGCACTATACGTGCTGGTAATGCTACCAGGTTGGCTCCTGGTGTTCCTCCAACCTCTTTACTCCTGACTTCTATTATCAATTCCGCCCATGTGGCGCCAAAGGCCGTTGCGTCATCTACCTTCCTTATTTGTTTCCATATGTCTGCTGGCAGAATCACCAGGAATATTAGGTCTATGTCACCCATGGTAAGCACGGATGATTGCAGGCAGGACTCTACTTCCTTGTAAAACCCTGCAGGATTCTTTCTTATATCATTAATCGTCTGCTTTATGTTATTCACCTCCTGTCTGGAAAAGGGGACATGCACGTACTGGGCGGTCTAAAGGGCTGGTGTTACCTGCGCCGCTACATTGCCCACTGCGGGAACCTCTACTTTGGGCACAAAGCTAGGTGGGACCTCTCTCATAGGAAATGCCCCACTTACTGCCCCTGCCCCTTCTCTTAGGTGTAACAATATTCCCAGATCCAGCGATAGGGCTGTTTCTCCTGTCCCTCGCTCTAGTGCTCTTCTATCTATATACTGCCATTATTTTGGGTGGGCTGGCCTTATCGTTTTTTATATCTTTATCTAATAAATGTTCAGCCATCGACTGTAGTGCTTTTCTTTTCATGGGCATGGAATATTCATCAAATATCTCATGTATCTCCATTGTGGGAATACTGGGATCCGACATCCATCTGAACGCTTCTCGTATACATACTTTTAACTTGTCGCCCTCTGCACTGACGACATTGAATGTCGTCGTTGTATATACGGCTCTACAGTTTCCTTCCTATGTCTCCCGATATCCCTACTCCTGTACCCAGGTGTAGTAAACATTTTGGCATAATCATTATCTAATTCATCTTTAAGTTCAAAAAGTCCATATATGTTCTCTCACTTCTTAATCCCTCTCCCTACAGCGTGCTAATGCATTCAAATCTAACAATCGCTGTGGTGGTAATTTCCCAATTAACTGTTTCCATTTCTCCACCAAATATTCACCCATGCATTCCAACACTACCTGTCTTTTGTTGCTTCTTCGGAAGTCATACATCGAAGCCAATGCTGCCGTCCCATCATTCCCGTCTATATACATCTATGCCTGTTGCTGCAATTCCACCTTTCTTTGCTGATTGCACTGCGAGTTACCCTCGTGCATCCCTGTTGGTAAGTCCCACCTCTTGCCCCCGTGGTTTCAACTTCAACCCCGGGAGGAACGGACGGTACCGAGTCTGTGTCTAAGGTGGGAGGTGCGGATGGGACAATGGGAACAGGGAATGTCGGTTGTGGGCCTGGTTGGCTAAAAGGAAGTGCTACGTGTGCGGTCTGTGGCTGTGGGAGGGCTCGAGCTACTGGAGGGGGAGCTTGGGCTACGGGCGGGGTTTGGGCAATAGCTACTGACGTGTCTGGCCTCACTTCTGATCTTGGGCCTTGTTTTGTATGGGTCAGTGGGCCTCATTACAACCCAGGCGGTAAGTTCCCTACTTTACCACCATGGTGTAAACTCCGTTTACACCATGGTGGATGGCGGATTTACCGCCCCATTCCAAGGTGAGTGGGGGAGTAAATCCCCATTCCCCATTTACCCTTCCCCATTCCCATTTTTGCCCCATAGGGCATAATGGGAGTGGAGAAGGCCCTAATTACGGCACTGTAAAATACGGTGCAGTAATTAGCACCAAGGCGGGTTAGTGCCTTGCATTTTAACGCCTGCTAAAAGCAGGCGTTACAATGGTAATCAGGCGTTAAGGGTTAACGGCACTGACGGCGCCATTAAACCCTTAACGCCTTGGTTGTAATGAGGCCCAATATATTTTCTATCAATTCATCTACTATGTGTAATTCCCGTTGTGGATATATCTTTCCTATATTCAACTGGTCACGCCTACCTGCCCTTCTTAGACTCTCAGTCCACTCCTCCTCTTCTTTCTCTTCCGCTACTTCACCTTTCGATTTATGCCTGTGCGCATGCTTCGCTCTGCTTTTAAATCGGAGCATTGCTTCCTTTCTCCAGTCTTTAATAGTCTCAAATGCTGCAGGACGCGCTTTCTTTCTTATCAACACCCTTTCCAGGTTGTCTATCCTCGCTATCTCAAAACTACCATTTATCGGCCACTGATGGTCTTGTTGCTTTCTGGTTTGCCTATGCCAAGTCTCACAGAATATTATCGCACCCACTCCATACTTCACATACATCTCATACGCCGGCGTTCCCCCAGGTCATACAATTTGGCCATCTTCCACAGATTGTCTACCACAGCGGAAAAACCCCGCTAAGGTGGACAATACCCCAGGCATGTTTCAACCTTCCCCGTGGTTAATCAACCTTACCTAGGGCGTTTAATTTTGCAAAGTCAACTCTCAACCAATATCAGGATTACTTTGAATCGGGGAATGACTCACCTGATAGAGCAAGTCGTCTGTATACTGACACACCAAATTACGCTGTGTCTGCGTTTCTTGGCTTCCGCCTCGTTTCGGGACCCTCGCCTCCTTGTTCTCTAGCCAGGCACGTCGATCAGAGATCAGATGTGTGCAGATCTGCAAAGGAGTCTCTCATCACTTTTACAGGGCGCCCCGAACACCTCTTGATCCCGCCTCGGTCGTCCCGTCCTCGCCGTTCTCCGCCTTACTCAATTACAACGTTATGCGATAGAACAAGTGGGGGAGGGTCCCTATTCGGGCGCCATCTTGAAAGGGACCCCTAGGGGTCCCTAACGTCTATGGAAACAAGGTGAGTCACCACACATGATAGATACGCCAGACACGAGGTTGTATTCCCAAAGCTAGGGTTTATTGCAAAGCAAAAGTCTCAGTTGGCCAACTCGGTCTCACGCCCCGCAACGTGTATCTCTAGACCTCGAGGGACGCAAGTGAGTGAATTACGTACATCAGTTACATATATACAAAATGCATATCAAACAATCAGCTATGACATGTATAACACCCCCTTTATTGGGTTTCTTTGAACTTGGTGTAATGATGGACATCTCCAACAACTATGACACCTTCAAACATCTATTCTAGTAACAATTTGCAATTTGTGAGTGCGGAGGCATCTTTCAGTTGTTGAATAGAACACAGCGCTTCTGTTCTTGGAAGCGAGCTACATACGGGGGGGAAGAGTTGCATTCCAAACCTTGCTATCTATTAGGTGCTATTCGTGTCCTGGGAGCCGACACGCTCTAGCGGGCTCAGCAAAGGGGGGCCGTAAGAAAAGCATAATTCAATCCTTTAGCTGTATTATTCTAACATATTCTACCATATAACGAGACTGGGTGGCAGCTGTGAAATGATTAAATGCACTGCAGCTCTGCTTCAAGGCTACATTCGGGAGGGAGCAGGCATTCTTCCTGGCGCTGCCTACATTTGTGTTTCAACGAACTCTTGTTATCCTCACGGCCCTGCGGCCTTGTCCTTTTTACGTGCAGACAACAATGTTTTACAGTCGAGCAGTGTAAGCGGAAAATATACTGCGAAGCAATAGGAACAGAAACAATGAGCAATGGTTAGAAAACAAAATGGCGATTCTTGTTACATCATAATGGCCGTTCAGTGGCAAACTCGAAAACCTATATTCTGTCATATCGTGCATGAGACCGTTGGTCCACGGCCACCAAAATAAGTTTGCGGTCACACAGTAGAGGTATCCATTTTTCTAGACAGACACAATAACCTCACATGTTGTATCACAATCCCTCAAAAACCCTAATACTTTAAAATATACTCCCACTTTTCACAACATAGACACAATAACAAACAAAACATAACCCACGGCTATCTTCCAATCTCACCTAGACACAAGGAACTTCAAAATTGTGGTCCTTCTTCTATACCATTGCATGCAGGAATAGATCTCAATGAGATACATACAGGAAACCTTTTTGTGGTATTTTTCTATTTGTCCTCTGTAAAGTAAGGTGGCCGCCTAAGCAGACTGCCTAAAGAACGGGTAGCCTTCACAAAAAAACACAGAACCACAAAAACACAACACTAGATAAAGCTTTCTACCCCAATAGTTTCTAAATAGTTGAGTCTATACTTCCCCTGTGTGATCCACTGAAGCCCCTTGGACACCGACTCTCTCAGAATCTGCAACTCTGCCATCCGGTCTGCTTGGTGTCCTACAGGGAACAGACAGGAATTCCTCTAAGGCGGCTCCTAATGACCTCATCAATTGTTCAGATGCATTGTCTTTGGGATCTGGTCCTTTCGGGTCGCTGTGCAGCCTTTTAGGCATGCAGCAGGACAAAGCAGTTTAGTGCTGAAGGTCTTAGCAACCATCTTCTGCTACCACATGTTAAGGATCAATAGAGGCACTCTTAGTAGTTACCCCGTTTACATGCAAGAGAGTACTTGGGCCCCAGAACTTAGTGCCGCAAAAACGGAAGGCTCAAATCATAGGGAAAAGTTCACTGTCTTTATCATCCATCAAAATGACAGGGATTGCAATTAAATAGCATAATGATTCGAGCTCTCAGCCTCCAAACATGTGGCACACAGTTTTAACTGCCAGTGATGTCACAAAAACAAGTTACATCCCAAAAAACCTATCGGGGAGGGAATCGGTTAGTCCAGGGAAACTATATATATGTAAAATATAGTGGTTAGTATGACCATTGGATAGCCATACTGGTGGCTTCTCCTAGGACCATCTCTAGGGCCTCATTACGAATCAGGCGTTAAGGGGTTAACGGCGCCGTAAACGGCGCTGACCCTTAACGCCTGATTACAAGGTCCCTTAGCGCCATGGTGATATTAACGCCCGCTTTTTGCAGGCGTTAAAATCCATGGCGCTAAGGGACCATGGTGCTAATTACGCCACCGTAATTTACGGTGGCGTAATTAGCGCCTCCCCACTCCCATTATGCCCTATGGGGCAAAAATGGGAATGGGGAAGGGTAAAATGGGAAATGGGGATTTACCGCCCCACTCACCTTGGAATGGGACGGTAAATCCGCCATCCACCATGGTGTAAACATAGTTTACACCATGGTGGTAAGGGTACGACCCAGGCGGTAACTTACCGCCTGGGTCGTAATGAGGCCCTTAAGTATTACAAATACAGGTTAGCAGAAAGGTAATTGGTTGAAGCAACATGGTGTACTTAACATGTAAGTTAGCTAGGGAATGGGAAGAAATGGTCTTCTCTGCCTTACGATCTTGATCAGCTTCCAGGCCAAGTGAAACTTCTGAAGGCAGTGGGAACGATCACATATGTGCTGCATGTTCCCCATAAGTTGCCATCTCTGATCGCCCAGGATGTGAGACAGGACATCCATCTTTGAATTGTTATAGCAATTGTATCTCTCCACCTTTGGTTCAATGGGGACAACTTTCCCCCGTCTACCTCAAATAAATAGGCTCTGTCATGCTCTTCCAGGTCATGTGTGTGAGCTTTCTTGCCTGTAATTATGAGGATATTAGGCCGGGCTGTGCACAGTGTCTGAGCTGGAGGCCCTGTCTGTCAGCCTCTCCCTGTATTCTGGGGATCGCCTTGCTTTCCCCATTCACTTAAATGTACTTATGGCTTCCATCTTTGTTTCTATGGCGGTTCATATAAGTGGCAGTTAAGCATGAACAAGCTATGTATATGTAGCCTTGGCATCTTGTTGTTTCCGCATAGCAAAGGATATATGTGTGTGTGTCAGTCCTCTAACTCTTATGGGTCATACCCATCTGCTTCATGCCTATAAGCAATAAACTAAAAGTGTTCATGTAGCTCCTTGCATGGATGCCTATATGTTTCATGTCTGACGCATCTATGTCATGATGTCAGTGATGACAGTGATGTCAGCAATGACATCATCAGCTTCTTTGAGGTTACAGCCAGTCAACTTGTTCGTTCAATGACAATTGCGTCTATTCCATGTTGTCAATTGGGTATGGTTTAAATGGCTGTCTGAGTGAATAACATTTCTCACATCTGTGATACATCAGTGATGACAAGGAAGGGCCAATGAGTGATGTGCATCTCTGAATACTCTGGGCCTCATTACATGGTAGGCGGTAAGGGTTTACCGGTACCGGTAAGGGCACCGGTACTGGTAAACCCTTACCGCCTTACTACGAGGTCCCTTTGCGGGTCCTCCCTTAACGCCTGTTTTTTTCAGGCGTTAAGGACGGGACCTGCAAAGAGACCTTGGTGCTAATTACAGTACCGCAATTTGCGGTACCGTAATTAGCTCCTTCACAATTCCCATTATGCCCTATGGGGGCAAAAATGGGAATGGGGAAGTGCCTTGGTGAATGGGGAATTACCGCCCCCGCTCACCTTGGAGTAGGGTGGTAATTCCGCCATCCACCAAGACGGACACGGTAAAATGCCGGCGGCAACCATGGCGCTAATAGCGCCATGGTTACCGCCTACCGTGTAATGAGGCCCTCTGTCTTCGAGCTGCGAGTTGGTTGGGGGGTCACAAGGGTCACACCTGGGTCTCCCTCTTCACCTTGCCCTCCCTCACTGCAGGAGCTGGCAAGTAGATTTATGCCCCTGAAAAGTAAATAGCAGGCATCACCCTGGCTGTGGGGGTCATAAAGAGCATGTTGGGAGGCAGGCAGATGAGATATGGAGTAAAGCTGGGTACAAGGGTTAATGTTGAACAGTACCACCCATGAAGGTGCCCCATTTAATAACTGTTGAGCACAGGTCTGGGAGGTTTTGAGGAACATTTACCATGAAAGACATGATATGAATTCTATCACAGCTCACATAATGAGAGCAGATGAGGACCCCATCCTTTACATATAGCATATTCAGGAGATGAGGGGGTTAAAGACAGGCGGGGCTTGGGACAAAAACATTGTTGTTTTTTATCATGTATTATGGGCAAGTGGCTCATTTAGGAAGTAAAGGCAGATTTAAATAAGGTGGTTGGAATAGAAGCTAAATCATGGCCCAAGATACAGGCGCACCTCACACACTAATGTCAGGAGAGACAGGTAAAGGCTAAGGAGCGGATAGAACAAACACAGAGGGCTGAAGCAAAGTTGTTTCAGAAGAAGCAAGCAAAGCTGAGCGTAGAATGTGCAGTAATAACTAACATCATGAAGGGACAGCCTGTACACGGCCCCACACAAGGGTTGGTAGAGAGGCCAGCAGATGGTGGGAGAGGAGCGGGAGGTTTTCAGAGAGGGAGAGGACGTTTTTATAATCAGAGTTGGAGATATAGGAAACATGTGGGCCCAATCAGGACTGCAATGTTGATCTTGTGGGAAGATGGGTAATTTTGCATGAGACTGCAGGAGCAGGTTGACTAGCCTACTGCCCATACTTTAATCCACAGCCCCAATTCAACCTGTGTGCCCCGGGATCCATACAAGAACAGCAAATGAGGCCACAGGCATCATATTTAACCCTGTCCCCTGCCCGGCCAATGGAAAAAAAAACTCCCTGCCCCAAGGCACAGTCACCTACTGCAGGGGAGCAAGCGTGTTAGGGGGAAATCATTACCCACTCCCAGGATCGAACACTTCCCCTCAATAGGAAAGCCCACAGAGAGCACTGGCATTCCCAATACTATCAGTAACAACTGACCTGGACCAGGAACTGTGAGAAACCAGAGGGTGTCTCACCCACTAGTCCCCGAGAATCTTTCAGGTGGTCAGGGCATGGCCATCGCCTTTGGATCCAGACCCTGGGGGTGGACCAGTGTGGCAGGATCGCCTGGGTGAGGGGTCTTCAGGGACTGGGGGGGGGGGAGACAGCCAACAGTGAAACACAGTATTCCCCCTATTTTGTTTATCCAACCCATCCTTTATTTCAGGATGCTCAGGTCAGGCGAAGTCAGGCACTTAATTCTATGTGCATACACCTGATAACAATTAGCTCCCCTCACAGAATTAAAAGGCAGAACCCAAAGACACACTCTGAGCAAGGCAGAACACGGGAACGTGCAGGGCTTCAGAGACCAAGACAAACCTATTGGAGCAGAGCGACGTACCAAGGGGCGAGAGCAATGGGTTGGAAAACCCCAGATTTCCCCACTGGAGGTAATTGCTTTTAACAGGCCGCAAGAGATGCGTGAAGAAGGCGATATCCTGCAAGTGAAAACAGCAGTGCATTTCAAAGATACCAGAGATTCTCCTGGATGAACGGTAGAGTTGTGGAGGCGAGGCCAAGCCTCTGGTACTAACCTTGACTCGTCAATTGAATTTGTAAAGCAAAGAAGAAAGGCACACAGCTAGTGAGTTGGCAAGCAACCTGAAAGACTGATGTCTGTTAAAGTTTGAAATAGCAACATTTTATCACATGTGAAGTCTGCAGGCATGTGAATGAGACATGAGGAAAGGCAGACCTGTGAATGAACTTTGAAGTAAAAGGCAGCTGCAAATTCAGCGATACTAGGGAACGGAGGGGTCCTGCGAAAGGAAGTAGCCTAATCGAAAGTCTCTGTGAAGGGTAAATTGTTCAAAGCAAGAAAGTGAATATACAGCAAAAGTGATATGGAAAAGTTTAAATCCTAGAAAGGGGAAAGTAAAAGTTGAACCATACATTTTGACTCGAAGTGGTCCTACAGTGGACTGAAAAGTAAGCCACGTACACTCGAAAGCCTTCGACATCCAAAAGTGGTCTGAGCCCGACAGAGAGACATCCGAAGTGAAGTAAGCTTTGGGAACGGAGACCCCATTGCAAGTTTTGGTTGAACTTTATTGTGAGAGGTTTGAGCCCAGCAGAAGGGGACCTTTCTGAAATTTCTGGTTGAAACATTATTTGTAGAAGTTGAGAACAGGGACTTAAACGTGAAAAGTCAGATAGGCCTCAATCCACATTTCAGAACTGTATTTGTATTGGAAGCCAAGCCAAAGTGTGTCATCCTGCATACAGGGACATCCTTACTTCACGAGGTCTAACGTGGGGAAAAGAGCTAGTTCAACCACATTTATTCATTTGAACACTGATCTTTCCTTTTTCATAAATGTCTTCCTTGTTCACTTTTTTTGTACAAGAGATAGGGCAGGCATTAGGTTTTGTTATCGATTTTGGTTTGACAGCATCCTCTAGGACTGTTATTTTATTTATTATTTTGATGGTCAAGACTACTCCCATCTTTATTATAGGGCAGAATAGTAGTTTCTCCAACCCCAACCATTTCAATAAAGGTTTTACAAATTGTACCCATTATGTCAGTGTCATACTTGTGATACCATGCTCCCCTACAGAATCCAGAGTAGGATTGAAGATAGGGGATCAAACGTTTTCTTTTTTGGTCAACACAGGAGGTACTAAATCCTGTATTAAAGAATTGACATTCCCTATGTCAGACAAACAAAATGGACACGCAAAGGTTTTCTGGGGCTGTCAAATCTGTTCCGTCCACTGAAGACTTACCTATCACCATAGGCAGACACAAACTATCAGTCCCTTTATGTATTCAAGGGAGACCCCGGTTAATCTCATGAGTAGGTATATAATGAGCAAGTTGAACATAATCATTTTGTTCTCAGTGGAGTGTATAGTGTGTCCACACCAGGTACATACCATAGCAGGGCTGTCTCAGCAATACAAGCACTATGTGACCACACCACCTGGAGAGGCACACCACTTCATCTAGATGTGTTCCTTTATGAGATATAAATCATGTTAGGTGGGATGCCAGGGATACTGTCAGGACAATGCCTACCCTCCCAAACCTTCTCCTCACCTGATGCTTCCGATATGCTGTCCTTACGCTCAGAAGTTTTCTGCTGGCGAGGTTTTCTGGCATCTGTGTCCTTCTTATCCTTAGCTCCCCAGTCTTTCTTGTTGTGTAAGTAAGGTCTGGCTCCCTCAGAGGCCACCTTGGCAGAAATTGGTACCTGCCCTTGGAGGACTCCAAGGAGCCAAACTCCAGACCAGGGAAAAAGCCGGTTGGCAACAAAAAACCCTGGTAGAGGACACTGGATAGTCCTGGGATAGTAGATTATGATGCAATCTGGAGTTAGGACTGATGATGGTTTCCACAGACGGCAATAGGAAGAATGACCCACTGATTTCTGGGAGATGTAGTCCATAAACAGGAAGGAAATGTATCCGAATGTTCAGGCAGCACGAAGTATTCCACCAGGACTGCTTCAGGTTGTCAAAAACTCAGCGGAACAGAACAAGCAGATAAGAACCACCACACTGATTGTCCGCATCCAAGTGGAAAGTGAACTTACAACTCAGCAAGAACCAGGCTGTCACTCCACTAGGCAAGCGGACCAAGTCCTCCAGTAGGAGCCAAAGGGTAAGAAGAGCACGAAGACAGAAGCAAAGAAAAGAAAGGAGAAATCCAGAACAGACCCGTAACCTCAGAATACAGATAAGGAGAAATCAGAAAGGAAGAGCAAACCTGGCAGCGAGTGGCTAAAAGGATAGAGGAAAACAGAACAAAGTATAGTGCTAGATCGCAGAGGGTATGGTACAAGAGAGAGGAAAGAGAAGAACAGTGGAAATACAACGGAATTGTCCGCCAGGGAAAAATCAGAGTAAGGCTAAGGAAAGGCATAATCCCCAAGCAAACCGAGAGGCGGGCTGCCCACAAGACGGAAAACAAGAAAAAGTAGCGCGCAAGACCGCTGAAAAGCAAGAAGAGAGAGAGAGATGACAGAAGGTAGTCGCGGAGGTAGTCCGTGGCAAAACTGAAACCGAAAACAACACAACACCAAAGGAGAAAGAACCGAATGCGGAATACCAAGGAGAAGGAGGACAGAAGGAACGGTACCGACAAGGAAGTCGATAACAAGACGGTTTATTAAGTCTACAATAGGGTAAACAAGCAATAGGAGAAGGAACTGTCCGAGACACAGCAGCGTAGGCAGTCTAACAATGATACAACACACTGCAGAAGGGGAGTGGCTCTCAGATATACTTGTGGCGGCCATATTGGGGATAAACTAGAATGCACCGCCAGTTCTAACTGTGCAACCTAATGTTTCCAGGCCTGCCATAGCTTCCAGGGGCGAAGCCTGACAGATCCATGACAATTTTTTGTGTGTACCTGCAGGGTTCCTATTTCAACCAGCTGTCCAGCGGGAATGGGCACAAGGCACCATTATCAAGATATATTTGTAAGCAGTATTTACCAGACCAGATTCCCATACTTGCACCAAATGAACATTCCTAAGTTTAACCTGAAAACAGCAGAGGGAGCGAGTTTCCCTGTGCTAGCTGCAAAATTCTGGAACTCACTCCCTAGGGACATTAGAGCTGACTTTTCCTTTTGGTCATTCAGAGCTAAGGTGAAGGATCTGCTTTCTACTCAGTAATACTATTCCTCGTCGTCAGCCCTACCACCTCGCCACGGAGATACATAGCTTGCTATATGCCCTCTCTAACTCCTCCATGTAACTTCTCTGTACTCCATTGACTCAGACCATTCTGTAACCTGGTCCCCTATTGTATGTATTTGCATTTATTCCTGTAATTTGTAATCTCGTTGCATGTGTAACCTTTGTCTCAGCTCTACGTTGTAAACTATGTTGTACTACGAGGCTAATGCGCCCAGTTACCCCAGGGTTTGGCTGCGCTATTCAAATAAATAAACTAAACTAAACTAACTAAACTAATATGTGAAGAGGGAATCTCCAGCAAAACAATGTGGTTTACCAAAGTATGGCAAATAATAATGCCGGAAAAAAGATAATTGGTGACATACATTTCTGCAGCAAATTGTTATGTCATCTTATTGCCCTTCCTGGAGTTCAAACCCAAAGATTGCAGTCTACTTGCATGTCCACAAAGACACATTCTTTGGAATGTTTGAACATTTGAGCATTCTTGTTTCCATGTGTCTATCAAAATGAGAATATGAATGCAATGATGCCATATATCTTTTCACATTCAGTTGAAGGTTTGGTTGGGGAGGAACATGTGAGGGTGGGGAAAAAAGATTAAAGGTTTTAGCATAATTTGTTGACATGTTGATTGAATGTTTTTAAAATTTGTGTTTTACACATAAAGAGGGTTAAAAAAAGAGAACATAATAATAAACTCAGAACACCACCTGGTTTCCACACCATCTTAGACTTCCTGGAACACACCAGGTCTATCAGTACCCCAAAGCCTTGTTTTGTTCTAACCTGGATTTATAGGACCCTGACAGGTTGAAATGGGTTGATTACTGACAATAGACTCAACTCAACTTAATCCTCATTTTAAGCTTGCCGGTCCGGTAACAACGGTACCGGTAAGCTTGCTGATACCGTTGTTACCAGACCGGCAAACTACGAGGTCTGTTCACGGGTGCCTTTCCGCCCGCCAGGTATAGGGCGTACCGGCACCCACGAGTAGACCATGTCGGATGCACCGGCACCATTCACAAATGGTGCCGGTGCATCCGGTCTCCCCATTCCCATTGAGTCCAATGGGACTCATATGGGAATGGGGAGCAATATTTTACGGCATCCGGAAATGGGCAATTACCGGGTCCGCCGGGGCTGCAATGCCCCGGTAATTGCCATTCCCGGGTCCCGGAAAAAAAAATATAAAGGCGGCAGCCATGCCGGTTTTACCGGCACGGCTAGCGCCGGTCTCATATCTGTTATTTATTTGGAAATACATGGATCATATTCATATTTTCTGATGACTCATATTCATATTTTCTGAAGCCGGAAGCACATATTCTTCTTTGTCCCATCACATTCAATGGCCAATGGTAGGCCATATTTAATATTGCACATTGTCCAGCAGCTAATTCCTTCAGCTGATGTCTTATGAAAGTACCTCTGACCAAAGCTTTGTGATGCTTCAAGCAGTTCTACTTTGTTTACTGGTTTATGAACATGCTTCAAATAGCAGATACCATGTCAATCAGACTTTTATGCTGAGACTCAGGAAGAGTTTGGATCGAATCAAGGCCTTGACTCTCTGTGAATCCCACAGCTTAGGAGTTTTTTGATGTTTTGACTTTATTATCCTGGGTTTTTGGGTGACCATAACCTTCAAAGAAAAAATCTCTCCTAGAGGAAGGTTTATTCATGATTAATTCAACAATGACTTTTACTCCTGGGCTATATTTGAAAATTCCCCTGCAGACATGAACTTTCATGGGACGCTGTGGCTGATGTTTATTAGACAGGGCCCCCTCTTCTGAAATGTCATTCTGTTGAACCGCTCAAGTGCAATAGATTTTCAGTAGGTTTACAGCATATCTGTGAAATCTTCATGTCTCAATCCATTAGTTAATTTGCAACTCCTGCTACTCCAAGTATCATTGTGATAGCCTTGAATATAATAAGATGTTCATAAACAGTACATATAAACACTGCAAAAAAAGTAAGGTTGCTTTAGTTCCCCTTCAGAATACTGCCATATTACAGGCCAACCAACCTTAGTGTGCCTGTGTTCTATGACTTCCCAAACAATTCCCTCTGAAGTTACTACAGATGGGCGCTTTACATAATTCCAGCAAAGTCCCCAACTGAAGACTCTCTCCCTCTCAGGGCACCACCACTCCTATAAAGTCTGACTCACGTCCCAGTCTGCCATTTCCAACCCAGAACTTGCTGGGTATGTTAAATTATTCCGTTTGTGATTTGAATCCTATGCCACTCAGACACAATTCTTTTGTCATCCTTCTCAAACAGAAATTGAGCAGACTCACACAGATACCAACATGTACCGAGGAAGGAAGAACGTGTAAAACTACTGTAGTGTTCAGATCCAAACATACATTATTCAAGAGAGAGGTCTAAAGGGACATCAAACCCCCTCCCCCTCTTATAATACACTGTACATCATCCCAACAGCATTTATTCATCCGTATGCTTGAATATTCCAATCAGTGTGTATGCTGCCCCCTGGTGGATTAGTTTGTAGTCTGTGTGATGGAAATTATGAGATTTAACAGCCATTGCAGGGTTTCTTCTATTGTTTACCCAGCAGGGAACATTTCCCTCGGCTTGGTGCTCATCTCTGGGTTGTGATCATTGTAGGCAATGTAAAGTATCAGAAAAGTAGAACACTTGCAGTAGCTCATGAGTTTAAATGTAAAAAGAATGAATGCAGTCTTCAAAGGGCACACTTTAGAAGGATATGATGAGGAAGAGGGGACTTTAAAGGGATACGAGGAGAATAAGAGGGTCAGACAGTACTCACATGTCTGAAGTTTAATTATTTCATAGAGAACCAGGATGAGTACAGCTTTGAACATATGGCACTTTAATAATCACAGCCAATTGGCCTTTGCGCTCTCGGTCGGTAGACAGAAATTGCCCAGCTGAACATGTGCAAAGCAATACCATTCAAGAGGCCACAGGTGGTTTCAGGTGTTGTACAGGATGGTGCATAACACATAACTCCATATCAATGGGAAACACCTGTCAGTATTACAGTATCATTGGTGCAAAAGGGGAAAAGGGGCAAATAAAAATAAATTGCAACAGGCACTTAGAAGTCCAAACCTGTCAAATAGAAGGATCATTTCAATCTGTTCAGGGGGGCCTCTCAAATCTATCTACCTGCTTACTCAGACATGTCTCTGTACTCTACTCACTGTGATTATGTAGCCTGTATACGTGTTCATATGCTTCGGCACACCTTTAGCACAAAATGTGTAGGGTATGTCCCACGGCTGCATGTTTGTCCCCAAAGGGAAAAGTAGAAATAAAGATGCAGAGTCCACAGTGTTGGAAATAAAACACATTATCTAGTGTAGGTGTGTAATGTTTGGGTTTATTGTATTGGCCTTCCTGGGCTGAACTTTCCAGCCCACCATGGGGCTGGATGGAATGTTGAAGGAGAAGAATAGAAAACAAAAGACAGAGTTCCCTTGCCCAAGAATGGGCTGGTCAGGGGAGAGAGGATTATAAGAAAAAAAACATTGGATAACAGTTGAAAAAGAAGAGGCACGGGACGCAGCAGCGAGTGATGGCTCTCTGGAAGGGCTGTGGCTTCAAGCAGCGCCCCAGCGTAAAAAATACTTAATTCACTGTGCACATGTGGGGGAAGCCGGCATTGTTACTGTGGGCTGGGTGCTAGCCAAATGGCTATGATGGCTGTTCAACTGCCTGAGGGCTCTGCAAGGGTGAGAGCGGGTGGCACCATGTTGTGGAAGGGGCCACCCCAGAAGAGCAGCCAGAGGGGGAACAGCCACTCGTGCCATCAGGGGCAAGATCCCTGTAATCCCCATAGGAAGAATAAAGACAGGTACTGAGAAGAGATGGTTAACTGAGGCAGTCACCCCTATGTATTATGATATGTATTTATATAGTGTTTGTTGTGTTTGTGTATGTATTTGTATTTGTATTTTATTTATTTATAAAGCGCTCCTGGCCCTGGGGAAACTGGGCGCGTGTCTTACAGCTATTACAGCTCTTAATGCAGTACAGTTATGCAGGAGTATTCAGTTACACATTACAAGAGGTTACAAAAAGAGTAAACAGTACAAAGTATTGAGTTCAGACAGAACAATTGGGTGGACCGCAGCCGCGGTCAAGTTAGTGAAACCATAAGGGGTCTAGCAATCGAATTTGTGTAACTAGCGTGTGGATTTTCTTTTGAAGATATGGAAAGATGGCTCAGATCTAATAGTAGTAGGAAGCGTATTCCAAAGCTTAGCCGCCTGGACAGGAAACCTGGAACCCGCCCCCCCGAGTTCTGCAGCTTTTATCTAGGGATGGCCATAGTGTGGGCTTGGGCCGATCTAAGGGGCCTAGAAGAGGTGTGTGGCAAGAGTCTATTAGAGAGGTATGCTGTGGCGACGTTAGCTCTAGCTTTATGGGTTAAGGCTAGTGTTTTGAGGGCAATTCTGTGTTTGACAGATAGCCAATTCAGGTTACGTCTGGTGTCGGATATGTGCGACTTCTTAGGTATGTTAAGGGCCGCTCTGATAGCGTTATTCTGTGTTACTTGTAGTTTGTTCATGTTTCTAAGGCTAGTCCCTAGAAAGAGTGAGTTACAATAGTCAATTCTGTACATAACTAATGTTCCGGCCAGGATGATGCAGTTAGGCGTCGTTAGGAAGGGCCTGCAGGCAGCGATTAGCTTACATGTGTAGGCAGATGCTGCAACCACCGCGTTGGTTTGTCTGTTGAAGGATAAGGTATCGTCTAGGTAAATACAAAGAGTTTTAGTGTTATTAGAGGCCGTAATGGTGCTACCGTCAATAATGAAGGATTTGAATGAAGGGTCAAGTTTGTTCAGTCTAGAGCGGCAGCCAAGTATTAGTATCTCAGTTTTCTCATCATTTAGACAGAGTCCATGGTGTGCCATCCAGGCTTGGATTACTGAGTAGATGTCATTAAGGACTTTGGTGTCTGCAGAGTGGTTACCAGAGATTGGGATTAGTATCTGGGTGTCGTCAGCATAGTTAGCATACGATACATCCATTTGGTCAAGAATATTGAATAAAGGCTTTGTGAAAACATTATAAAGCGTGGGGGAGACGCAAGATCCTTGAGGGACCCCACAGAGAACCAGAGAAGGTTGAGCAGAGGCTGAAGATGAGAAGACTCTCATAGTTCTATTATCAAGGAAAGACCTAATCCACGAAGTAGCAGAGTCAGAGAATTGTGCAGCTTATTTAAGGTGTTGGCACAGTATATGATGGTTAACAAGATCAAAGGCAGCCGATAGGTCGAGAAGTAGAAGGAGTGCTAATTTGCCCTTGTCTTTCACACCATGTATTTGGGTTACTAAGTCGATCAAGGGTGTTTCCGTGCAATGTCTGGGGCGGAAACCGGATTGTCTAAGGCCCAGGATATTATTGGTTTCTAGATCTGCTTGAATTTGTAAGTAGGCGGCCGATCCAGTATTTTTAACAGGAAAGGCACTGTCGTAATAGGTCTGTAGTTCGAAGGGTTACCAGGGACAAGAGAAGGTTTAATGAGGAGTGGAATAATCCAGGCATCTTTTAAGTTATCGGGTACCGTACCTGTTTTGAAAGAGGTATTGATAAGGCTCGTGATGAAGGGGGTGAGGTCCTGTGCGGCGGCTTTAATGATTGGAGCGAGGCAGGGGTCACCTTGACAGTTGGATGGTTTTAGTTTCCTGATGATGTTAACTACTTCCCAAGTGTCAAGTGGGGTGAAGCTGAATGGTTTAAACAGTGGTTCAGGACTAGTGTTGTTAGTGGAGAGTAGTTTATGATCGTGGTCAGTCAGCAGGTGTTGTTTATTTTGGTTGATTTTAGTTTGGAGCATAGATATTTTATCTAGTAGAGCCTTCTGGATGTTAGTACACCATGTGGCATCTGTGCTACAATTGTAAATAGGGGCAATTGAAGATTCAAGTTCTGTTAGAATCTTGAATAATTCTTTTGTATTTGATTCAGCTAGCATAATGTGTTCATTGTAGTTGTTTTTTTTTGGCTTGAGTTATAGCTTCTTTGTAGTTAGAGGATACAATGGTCAATATAGTTTTGTTGTTAGGTGAATGGCAGTTTTTCCAACGTGCTTCAGCATTTCTTTTTGTTTTGCGGCGTTCTCTCAAATGAGGTGTGTACCAGGAATTGAAGTGGGCACGCGATTTGGATTTGCGCATTTTTAGTGGGGCAATGGTGTTTAATGCTTTCAGCATGGCCTGATTGTAGGCGTCCACTAAAACTGTGGGGTCTGCCGAATGTAGAGTATTGTTGAGGATGGGGAGAATGAGAGGGAGAAGTGTGTCTATAGTGATGTTTTTCTTATTACGAGTGAGAGTCGCTTGTGCCGTGTTGACACTAGGGCAGTATGGCGTAGCGATAATGGCAAAGGTTATTTTGTAATGATCTGACCAGATATACGGAGTGATGGTGGTCAAATCTATATTACAATTAATGTCCGCAAGCCAGTCTAAGGTTCTACCTTTGATATGGCTTGGTTCATGTATGTGGTGGGTGTAGCCTTGGTCCGAGAGCGTACTGGCTAAAACAGAGGCGTTGGTATCTGATAGGTCCTTAAAACCTAGGTTAAAGTCTCCTAATATTATATTTTGCGAATTGGGTTTAGCGTTGTTGGTGAGAAGTGACAAAATGTCCTCATTGAAGGTTAAAATAGGAACAGGTGGACGGTAAATAAGATGTAATTTGATCATCTGGTTGGAAGATAGTGGCAATTTGAAAGATAGTGATTCAGCAGATGGGATTTGGGTGTTAGGAATGGCCTTAATGTCAAGTGAGTTCTTGAAAATAATGGCATCCACCCCCTTTAGCTTGGGCAGTATTCCTGTCACATCTAATTATAGAATAGA
This sequence comes from Ambystoma mexicanum, assembly GCF_040938575.1. NCBI lineage: Eukaryota > Metazoa > Chordata > Amphibia > Caudata > Ambystomatidae > Ambystoma > Ambystoma mexicanum. Next base: position 195,262,430 of record NC_090933.1, on the reverse strand, counting down.
TGGCAGGTGTGGCTAGAGCCAGTGAAGGGCCAGATGCAGCATGTAACCATGTTTCAGTGACAGCTAAGAGGTCAAGGTTTTCAGTAATTATGAAGTCAGCGATGTCCAGTGCGTGGGCTGGGATAGATCGCACATTGATAAGGGCTGCCTTGATCAATGTTTTTTTTTGGATAGTTTTGTAGGAAGGAGTGTCACTATTATCAAGAATTATACTTTGGGCAGATGTGATTGAGGCTTTGGGTGTTGAATTTTTTAAGGTTTTAGATACCTGTTGCTGAGGGGCTTTTGTACTGAGTCTAGATCTTAGTCTGTGATTTCTTAGGAGGATAAAGTGTTTGTTAGGTGAGGGTTTGGTTGAAGGATTGTTCTTCGTGATAGTAGTGAGGTGAGCAGGAACTTTACTGAGTGACCTTGTGCAGGAATTGGTAGTTAATGTGTGAGTTCTGGCTCTCAGTTTGAGATTCCTCGAGGCTATAGAGCATGGTCGGTTGGGTGTGGGTTTAGAGGCGAAGTGTAGTAGCCATAGAGCAGTCTCATTCAGGTATGGGTTGGGCTGAGACAGTGCGTCAGAAAACCTATACTAGTGCGCGCTAAGTGGCGGGACTGTACTGGATGGGATGGGGGGTATTGAATATGAGGAGAGATTCTAGCAATATATTGAGGACTAGGCTGGTTTCTATAATACAGTGTAAGGAAGAGCATGGTCAGGATCATATACATAGTGGAAAAGAGTCTGTGTACATGGATGTCACTATAATAGCACAATGTGAGACCCCCAAGTTGTCATATGGAGTGAGCTTCTCCTGGAGGCGCAATTTATAGTGACTATTAGCCGGGTGTAAGGATACATAATGACAATCCCCAGTCAGAAGGTAAATAAGTAGCAAAGAAAAATCACAATGTGAAATCCTAAGGCAATAATAATAAGGTCCCAGCAAGAACACAACTCAAATTACCGTGGCTGATTTAGAGGTGTTACACAGTCACTGAATCAACCTGAAACAACATGTGTAATTATCTTCAATGTTGGCAGTGGCTAAGAGTCTTTTGTGATGAGGTAATCATGTAATATGGCTGCAGTAGTAGGGCAAACTAGGACACGTTAGCAACAAATGGGGACCTATACATAATCAACACAGGAACTTGGGGTTGGTCACCCTAGGTTACCTGGGGGCAACCAGACGTGGACTCCCTGCTCACTGTGCTTAGTGAGGCTCTGCTTCACCTCACTGATGATGCCCAACAAGGCTGAAACACGTGTATGGGGTTGCTGATGGTACTCTTGTTCAGAGAGGAATTGCCATAGCATTTCGGTGCTGGACTGCTCTTGTGGGCGGGACAAAGACTGATATGCAAATGGATATTTCCCATCTGTGAAGGTACAGTGAGCAAAAAGCAATGGCTGCGAACTCTCAATGTGGTTAATAACCACTGAACAGGTTATCATGCCTTGTTCTTTCGAGAGAGGGGCGCCTGCTACCTTTTTTGTATTTTTGAAAGGAACTTGGGGTTTGTCACCCTAGGTTACCTGGGGGCAACCAGACGTGGACTCCCTGCTCACTGTGCTTAGAGAGGCTCAGCTTCACCTCACTGATGATGCCCAACAAGGCTGAAACACGTGTATGGGGTTGCTGATGGTACTCTTGTCCAGAGAGGAATTGCCATAGCATTTTGGTGCTGGACTGCTCTTGTGGGCGGGACAAAGACTGATATGCAAATGGATATTTCCCATCTGTGAAGGTACAGTGAGCAAAAAGCAATGGCTGCGAACTCTGAATGTGGTTAATAACCACTGAACAGGTTATCATGCCTTGTTCTTTCGAGAGAGGGGCGCCTGCTACCTTTTTTGTATTTTTGAAAGGAACTTGGGGTTGGTCACCCTAGGTTACCTGGGGGCAACCAGACGTGGACTCCCTGCTCACTGTGCTTAGAGAGGCTCAGCTTCACCTCACTGATGATGCCCAACAAGGCTGAAACACGTGTATGGGGTTGCTGATAGTACTCTTGTTCAGAGAGGAATTGCCATAGCATTTCGGTGCTGGACTGCTCTTGTGGGCGGGACAAAGACTGATATGCAAATGGATATTTCCCATCTGTGAAGGTACAGTGAGCAAAAAGCAATGGCTGCGAACTCTCAATGTGGTTAATAACCACTGAAAAGGTTATCATGCCTTGTTCTTTCGAGAGAGGGGCGCCTGCTACCTTTTTTGTATTTTTGAAAGGAAATTGGAGTTGGTCACCCTAGGTTACCTGGAGGCAACCAGACGTGGACTCCCTGCTCACTGTGCTTAGAGAGGCTCAGCTTCACCTCACTGATGATGCCCAACAAGGCTGAAACACGTGTATGGGGTTGCTGATAGTACTCTTGTTCAGAGATGAAATTGCCATAGCATTTCAGTGCTGGACTGCTCTTGTGGGCGGGACAAAGACTGATATGCAAATGGATATTTCCCATCTGTGAAGGTACAGTGAGCAAAAAGCAATGGCTGTGAACTCTCAATGTGGTTAATAACCACTGAACAGGTTATCATGCCTTGTTCTTTCGAGAGAGGGGCGCCTGCTACCTTTTTTGTATTTTTGAAAGGAACTTGGGGTTGGTCACCCTAGGTTACCTGGGGGCAACCAGACGTGGACTCCCTGCTCGCTGTGCTTAGAGAGGCTCAGCTTCACCTCACTGATGATGCCCCACAAGGCTGAAACACGTGTATGGGGTTGCTGATGGTATTCTTGTTCAGAGAGGAATTGCCATAGCATTTCGGTGCTGGACTGCTCTTGTGGGCGGGACAAAGACTGATACGCAAATGGATATTTCCCATCTGTGAAGGTACAGTGAGCAAAAAGCAATGGCTGCGAACTCTCAATGTGGTTAATACTACTGAACAGGTTATCATGCCTTGTTCTTTCGAGAGAGGGGCGCCTGCTACCTTTTTTGTATAATCAACACAGTACATACAGTGCAAATCGACATGCTCATATACTGATTACAATAGATGGTGGTGTTGAAGCATCACCAAATCTAGAGGTTACTAGGGGGGGAGACAAGTCAGATAGCAGGTGGTGCTAATGAAGAAGTCAGGTGTTGAGAGGACACATCTACAAGTAACCCAGGCGAGGGTCACGGGAGGGCCTGTGCAAATGGTCCGATGCACTCACGTATGCTAGTTGGGGGTGTTAGAAGGGTGCCGGTGTCCAATTGAGTACGGTGCAGGTGAGAGTACAAGAATGGCGGACAATATGAATTATCTCCAATGGAAGAGGAGACTTACCAGACAGGGTACACCAATGGAAAACGGGGCGCGGGTGCACAGTGTTAGACGAAAGGGTTCTGGCCACAGCCACTGGAGTCACTGGACAAGCACAGGACAGGGTTAGTCCCTGTTCATGGTCCTTGGGAAGTGGGACGGCTCACGCCTAACGGCTCTGGCAGGGTTAACAAATGGTGCTGGCCATCCAATCACGATGCAGCGGTCGACGGCGTTGTCAGGGGGTGCACCTGGCTGGGTGTAGGCAGCTCACTTCAGTGGAGTGGCCATCTTGGCGTGGTTTTTACCACATGGAGCCAATGGTGGCGCAAGGAGTGCAACAAGATTGATATTCCGGCGGCCTGACGAGGTGAAAGAGCACATCAAAGCTCCGTTATTTTTAAATGTAGATATACGGCAAGCAATTTCACGGGTGCCGTAGAGGAAGAGACGGGTTGCACGACGCTTATCCTAAAACAGCAGCATGGACTGCATATAGTTCAGGATGCTTCGTGCTGGCAACACTGCTCCGGCAGTATCCGAGGCAATCCTTCTTCTTGTGGACAGCCACCCTGTTTAACGGAGACAGGCACAGGACAGGGTTAGTCCTTGTTCGTGGTCCTTGGGAAGTGGGATGGCTGACGCCTAATGGCTCCGGCAGGGTTAACAAATGGTGCTGGCCATCCAATCAGGATGCAGCGGTCGACGGCGTCGTCAGGGGGGTGTACCTGGCTGGGTGTAGGCAGCTCACTTCAGTGGAGCAGCCATCTTGGTGTGCTTTTTACCACATGGAAGCCAATGGCGGCGCAAGGAGTGCAACAAGATTGATATTTCCGGCGGCCTGACGAGGTGAAAGAGCACATCAAAGCTCTGTTATTTTTAAATGTAGATATACGTCAAGCAATTTCACGGGTGCCGTAGAGGAAGAAACAGGTTGCACGACGCTCATCCTAAAACAGCAGCATGCACTGCATATAGTTAAGGATGCTTCATGCTGGCAACACTGCTCCGGCAGTACCCGAGGCGATCATTATTTTTGTGGACAGCCACCCTGTCTAAGGGAGACAGGCACAGGACAGGGTTAGTCTTTGTTCGTGGTTTGCATGTAAATGTGTATTTATGTGCATGTGTATGGGTATAAAAATGTATAGTAATAATAATTTATGGATAATGTTCATTGTTTTTTAAATTATTTTACTTATGTAATGTGTTATAGTTTGTATACAAACGTTTAACATGTTATTTGTTTTGAAAAAGGTGCGTGTCCTTTAGATAATTACATCCATGTTTATCGTTCACTTATTTCTTTTTACATCATTCATTTGTCATAATTTTTCCCCTGAAATGTATTATCCTGAAGATAAGAGTTTTCTTTTTGCCAGATATTATCTGAGTCCATCTTTCAGTTGTGTCATATTGTATTCGATCAGGCTGTAGCATTCCTCTGAATACTTTCCTTTGATTGGAAAGTGTGGGTCAGTCCATTATGATGTGCTGTATCGATTCTATTGTGCTGGATTGTTTGTAAAATCTACCGTTTAAATTCTCTTTAGGAATTTGTTTGGTTTTCACAAGGTATTCTCTGGTCAGGAGGACGTTGAGGCGAAGTCTGAGGAAGGTCTCTCTCATTCGCTGGCAGGGGAATTTTGCTAGATATTGTGGAAGTTATTTTTATCCAGTAATTTTGCTGCATTCGTCTTTTGACCTCCATCTGTCTATTTACCAGTACTTCGATTGTTGTCTCATTTTCGTTTAGGAGTTGTTGGCATGCCGTTTTCCAACAGTTCAAAATATTGTCATTCGAAGATTGATTTATGGTCCTGAATATCCTGATAGCAGGGATATCTTAATCGATAATGGCCTTTCTTAGAGATCTAAATATTTCCAATCAATGATTGATTTGAGCGATTGGAAGGCCAGTTAAAATCGGATTCTAGGCATGGAGTATGACATTGAGAGAGAAAGCATCTTACGCCAAAAGATGCCTTTAACCATGTTCCATTTGTGGCGAGGTATGTTAAACATAGCTTCGCTTTCATACGTAAGAATGGCAGCCACGTTTTGCCTGTAGAATGCAATTATAGGCTTCATCGAATATTGGCCATACTTCTTGTGTATTATCAAGCCTTGTCTAGCAAGAGATCAGGCTTTGCTTTTCAGATGTTCCAACCATTGAGTTTCGATTTTTGAGTGATTAAGCCAAATGCCAAGGTATTTTGTTGTAGCAACTGAGTCTAATTCCTTCCCTTTTAGATAGATTTGTAAGTGTTTTGTTTTAGAGTTTTTCCGAGGTCCCATTGACATCACTTGTGATTTATTGGTGTTAATAGTAATTTCATTTTCCTCTACATATTTTTCTATTGTCCTTTTGTAACCCGATTTGGGTTTTGTCCAGCAGGACAAGGTCATCTGCGTAAAGAATATAAGGTATAGGTGTTGCGTTCAGTTTTGGGGGATTTGTTATGATATTGTTTTGATTTTCTGCCAGATCCAAAAGGTAGAAGTTAAAGAGTGTTTATGCTAGGGGACAACCTGTTCGAGTCCTCTAGTTGTTTGAATCTCAGATGAGACAACTCTGTCTTGTGTTAAACGTACTCTAACAGAAATATCCGTGTAGAGTGCTATGATTGGATCAAGAATTTCAATGGGGCAGTTCCATTTCTTTAGTTTGTTCCATAATGTTATTCTGTTACCACTGTCAAAGGCCAGTTGCAAGTGAAGGCAGCGTAGACTTGTGTTCTTGATCTTATTGTTTCTTGTTTTAGTATATTGAGAATGAATAAATTGCTGTTTGTTCCTGTGTTTCTCACAAAACAGGTCTGGCATGGATCTTGATTGCCATTTTTTTTTGCCCACTCTGTTAATGTTTTTAGTAGTATGCAGGTGAAAATGTTCCACATTGGATCAAGCATTGCCATGGGTCTGTAATTTTGTGGTTGTTTTCTGTAACCTTGTCTATATATAAGAGCTAGAGTTGCTGACCTCCATGTTTTCAGAACATACTTATGCTTTGAGATCAGAGTAAAGATTTGAACACAGAGCTCTGCCCAGTATTCAGGTGTTTTTTTAAGGTGTTATTACTATGACCGTCCGGTCCAGTGGCCCTAGAGCTGTTGAGGTGCCTTATATGCAGGAGGATTTCCTCATAATCCCAGTTGTTGTACCATTTGTTTTGATGTTCAGAAATCTTCATAGTTTGATCTGACATTTCTACTGGTTTATGGTAGAGTGGGGAGAAGTGATCTATCCACACTCTTTCTGTAACGTCTATAATCATCCGCTGTTGGTTGGATTTTTATTCAGGAGATTCCAGAGATCTCTTGTGTTTTTATTTCTCAAAGCCTTCAGCATTGTTTCAGCATCATTCTGGGCTGAAGTGACTCTCATGGATTTCATCCAATTTCAGTGTTTTTGTTTCAAGCTTTTTTTAAGTTTCAGTGCTCCTTCCAGGTCCATTCTGCGAGCAATGGATATATTCTTTCACTGCTCTTTCTTCTTTGCTGCGATTAGGTCATTATAGGAGTGTGTATGTTCCGATTTTGGTTGTTCTCTAGGTTTTATCAAGTATTTGAATGGTCTCAAGAGCCTCTCAAAGTCGATTTTTACCTTTGTCAGGTTTGGTAGATTCATGGAACATTTTTTTCAGACCTTTTATCTTAGAATCAGAAATTCAAAGTCTATTTAGTCCTGCATTGGTTTCAAAGTTAATAGTATTTTCTTTTGCCAAAGGCTGAAATCGGGCAGACCAAGTCATGATGATTTTCTGGTGGTCGTAACTGCAAGTTTTTGAGTCTTCTAAAATGTTTGTGGAAGCATATATGTTATCCAGATATGATTTAGAGCCTCCTTTTGACCACGCTGTTTTTGGTGGTTTGTCTCCATTTATTTTTTCGTTTAGTAATGTAAAATTTCTCTTGCTTATTTCGTTAGTCCACAATTTCGCTTTCGGCTCAAATTTATTAAATGGAATTTCCCTAACATTGGACTCAAGCAAGTGAATATTAAAATCACCACAGATAATCATGTCCAGTTGATTTTATTTCATTTGAAGGTCATCTATATTGGTTAAGATCTCATCTGTGAATATGTCATCGCTCATAGTCGAGGTATTCCAATATATGTTTATAATCGCAATTAGTTTCTGTTCTTTTATTTTGATTTTATTGGTCTTGTTGCTTTGTTCATAGTTTAGAAGTGTTATTTGAATCCAGTGGTTCGGATTATAAAATTCAGTTAGCTGCAGATTAGCTTCTGGTTTCCATATAGTCATCAGGCCCACATATGGAAGCCCTTTTGTGCCCATAAGGGCAGAGCTAAAGCTGATCATATAGCCATCACATATTGGTTGATTGACTAGCCAGGTCTCCTGGAGACAAATTATTTCATATTTGGTTAGATCCTAATATTTTCTTTTCTAAATAAGTGTGTTATGAACATATAGTTAATTGGTGTTTGTCCTTTTTCAGTTGAAGTTATAAATGGGTTTTCATTTGACCATGTTCCTCGACTTTTTGGGTTTATTTCCACCTTGATACATTAGATTTGTGTAATGTTGTATCAGAGTTAGTAGAGATTTGGGTACCTCTTCACATCCATGTATTATTTAAGGGATATTTGTGCATCTTTTTGGAGATCCAGCTCCTGTCTTTTGTGACTCTATCATTTTCTTGTTGCCTATCAATTTTGTCCCGTTTGTCCGTTGTAGCTAGCGGTGCATGAGCTAATCCATGATCTGATGTGCATTTAAATCCTAGTTGTCTGAAATGCTCAGTGCAATCTAATACTTTGTCTGCAATTTGACGTATGTTGAATTGGATCTCTATGCAGTCTGTTCTTTCATCTCTTGGGAGCTCAACTACTTTTATATCTTCAGATGTTATCTTGCGGAGCAAGGGTACCACGTGTAGTAGTCGCAACAAAATTATTCGGTTCAATATCAGCCCATCATTCTTTTCAGTTTGTCTCTGCATAGTAACTGAAGTTTTTGCTAATTTCAGACGTTCGCTCATTTTGCCTGGTTTTACAATGTCTACTTTAAGGATGTGTTTCTCTTCTTGCAAGTTTGATTGAGCCACACTTTTATTTTGGTGGGTTTTCCCAGTTATTTGTGTTGATTCATTCTCATGGACATTTGTTGCATGGGTATTCTTAGAGAGTTCTTCTAGCCAGTCTCCTTCATTTTCTGATATTTCTATGCATGTTAAAACGTCATCTTTACTTGAGTAAGTGTTTGCTTCTTCATACTCATCTAAAATGTATAGAGATGATGTATCTGCTAGTGTGTTCATGCTTATTTCTATGGAGATTACAGAGATTACAGATTATTATTTATGGGGAATGTTTATTTTGTTATTATTTTTTATTTTTATTTAAGGTTTTATAGTCTATATACAAACTTTTAACATGTTATTTGACTTAAAAAAGGTGTGTTCATATGCTTCTTCATATGTTGATAAATTCATTTGTGAATTATCCTCCATTGCCTGAGCATTTGCCTGAGGGGATTCTTCTGTCTTTTTTGGTTGCTTTATGGAGGACTCTATTTTTGTTGTGTTCTGTTTAACTTATTTTTGTTTGGGAGATGTTGCAGAGCCAAATGGCATAGTCATAGTCCATAGGAATGCTTTTGAGCCTCTCTTTGTCACCTTAGTGTTTTTTTCTTCACAGTTTCATACGTTTTTTTGTTTTGATGTTTACTAAAGTCCTGGTGTTGTTGAAAATTAGAAATAATGTTACTTTATTTCCTATTGTCTGTGATAGGTTAGAGTTGCTTTTTTCCTGTTTAACTTTTGGTCTTGCATTAGTACTTTCTTTCCTCGTCTGTTGTTCTATGGGTCTGCGAGATTGAGTTCCTGATTCTTTCATCAATCCCGCTTGCATGTTGTCTACCATCGGCTGGTTGCAAGAAGGATGCTTTTTGAGTTTGTTTGCTTGCTGATGATGTTTGTCTTCTCTGAGGTTGATGCTTTCATTAGCGATTGATTTATTTTTCTCAGTGATTTGATTTGCATCTTGTTGTCCATATTGAATTGTTCTTCGTGTATTCTCTTGTGTATCTGATTTCTCCAGTTGCTTGACAGTTTAAGTAAGGTTGTTGTAATTTGTTCTTTGCCATTGTGTGTCGCCTTTCCCCATTTTGTACAAACAAGTCTGCCATTGAAAAGATGCTTCAGCTTCTATGTCTAGACGAGATTGAATTTTGGTGGCAAAGGTTTCCATATAAATCTGTTTTGTATGTATTAGGCCAATCAGTGTAGCTTGGTTGCGCATGTTGTCATTAATGGATTCATAAAGTTTTATAAATGGAATCAATGTATGGCTTGTAGCTGCCATCTGGCTGCTTTGCAGTTTCGCAAATTATTTTAGGAATGGGAGTTTCATGTTTCTTCTTTTGTGTTTTATTGTAAGTAGGGGGATGCACATAGGGTTAGGGGTATTAGGCGGGAGGAAGGGAAAAGGGGTTGTGTGTATCCTGAATTGAGACAGGTAAGGAAAGTTCCAGCCTGCCAGAAGCTGCCTAGGTTGTGGAATCACCCACTGACACCATCTTCTGCCCCCCCTCTACAGTGGGTGGTGCTTGTTGTAGGTTAGGGGTCTGTTCCATCCATCAGTTTCTCCCTAAGTGTTCTAGGCTAAGTGTTCTAGAATGAAAAGGAACAGGGGGAGATGTTACTTGCGGGATAGAGAGAGAGAGTGATGACTGTCAGTGGGTGCCACACTCCAGTTTTATAAACTGAAACTAAATAAAGGACTTAACCTACCCCTGGTGCTGCCTCTCAATACTAGTGATGCGTGCCACCTCGGGGCATGGCGAACAACTGAAAGGCGTCGAGCGTGACACCCATGCCCTGACCCGAGTGGCAGAGCAGAGAAGGAGAGTCTGAGCAACAGAGCAGTGGAAGAGAGTTCTGTTAGTACAGGCATAGCGACAGATGTCCGCAGCCATGCAAATCAAAGGATGGATAGTCGCTGCATGGAGCATATGAAAAAGATTTCAGGTAACCAGAGGGTGGTTATGGCTGCAACATTGAAAAGTAGCACATTCAGTCACACTGAGGAAAACAAAAAAGACTATAATGCATCTTTTCCTCAACAATTTCACTCAAATTATTAATGAATAGTTTTTGACTATCCACTATTGAACTAAATCCCAGGGGTAACATGGCTGTAGACAGCATGAATGCCCCTCCAGCTTTCTTCTCTGTAGCAGGTGCTCACCCAATAATTTGGAAACATTTGATAAGAATGTTTAACATTTTTCTTTAATTATTTAATTAAATGTTTGTGGTTGTGACATACAACCTTTTACACTAATACATAAAATTCATATTCAGACCATTGTTATGAATACCATCTACAAATAAACGATTTACAAAATTACAGTACACTTATTTTAAAACATGTGATCCAGTCTAAAAAACAACACCATCAGGAATATAAGATCCTACACACACATGATCCATTTTAGATTAAAAAAAACACAAAATGTATTTCATGTTGTTAACACCAAACGTAAAGAATCATGCCATGACAGGTTCAAATCTACTCTTGGCCTGCTACCATCTGCAATATGCTGCTGCCAATACACAAGAGACTCTGCTCTGAAGAGCATACCCCAGAACTGGTCTGAATCTTAAGATCTGAAATTAAAATAATCTTTCTCATAATTCACCCTCAAGTCCATACACTGCGTAAGTATGTGGTGAATAGTTTCTACCTTTATTCCTCATAAACTGCATACCCTCCCCTCCCTTGGGATACTCGCCATGCTCTTGTATTGGCTAGGACTCGCAGAATATCTAGCCACAAATATGGAATAAAACAAATCAATGAGGGTTTGTGCAGCTTAATCAGGTAGCATCAACTTCACAGGAAGGCAAGTGTTCAAGATACATGCCATTCAGGAATGCAAACACCCATTAAGAGTATTCCAAGTTGGTGATAAACAAGTACGCATGAAAGTGGACAGCGTGAAAGTGGACATATGAAAGTGGACCTTGGACCTTCATATCACAAGAAACCTACAGGACGGTACTCCAATGCCAATTAGGGAGTTTAAACACACCAGGAATAATCAATTTGTGTATGGGGATGTCAAAATAGACTTGATAGAGATGGTTCAAGAAACTCTCTGCTTTAAGGAAAGAAGCTGCCCGGCATGGATTTGTGTGATAAGCAAGAGACATCCTTGTTAAGGTGGGAAGAACAGAGGGCTTTAAGAATTTGAACATGAGTTTAGGCTCGCAGAAAGTGCCTCACCAGTTGTATATGAAGTAAGCAGGTACTTCACAGTATGAGGGTAGAACTGAGACAGTAACTTGACAAAATGCTGCAACTGGAAGTTATCATGGAAATACAAGCCTTGAAATGGCTGGCACCAGTTGTACTTGTAACAAACAGCAATGGCAAGCTCAGATTGTGTGTTGATTTAAGAGACCTAAACAAGAGCATCTAGGTCAACAGATTTCCGTTGCAGAATATTTCAGAGACATTGACAACCTAAGGAAGGGCCAAGGTGTTCAGCGTAATTGATCTATCTTTTACATACTATCAAGTAAAATTGAAGAAGAAATGTCAATACCTTACCTTTTTCATCACTCCATTAGGTGCTTTCAAATTCTGCTAAATGCATTTTGAATTGGTGTTGGTGGCGTCAACATTTCAAAGGATAATGAACAAACTACTGAAAGGAATACAGATTACAATGGCTTTTCAGGATGACATTTCCATACAGGGGTAATAGTGGAGGAACATAATCACATACTTGTAAGTGTTTTGGAAACATTGAGTGGGGCAGGTATGACTAGTCAAAAGACCAAGTGCAACATAGGAGTGCCAGAAGTAGTCTAGTTGGGGCATAAACTAGCAGCCAATGGAGTCAGGCCTAAAGTGGGCCTGGAGGAGGCCATCAGGAGCATTCCATTTCCCAAGGCCATGGATCAGCTAAGATCCTTTTTATGCATGGTGGGAAATTACCATAAATATGTGAGAGATTTTGCGACAAACACCATGTCATTCAGAGAGTTGCAAATTACTTAAGCCAAGTCTAAGTGATCACAACAATCCAAGGAAAGCTTTTATGAAGTTATAAGGGACATAGCCCAGGCACCCACATTGTTTTGTGGTGAGCCGACACACTGGATTGACAGTGAATGCCAGCAATGTGGATCTATGGGCAACTTTAATGCGATGTTCCGAAAGCAAGGAGTGTTTGCATCCTGGCCTTTGAGGGGAGTGGAATGTTATTACTCAACAATTGAGAGCGAGTCTCTCACTGTGTACTGGGCTGTATTGCATTTTAAATGTTACTTATGGAGAATGAGGTCCCTGGTGAGATCATACCACAAAACTCTCACCTGTGGGATGTATCAACCCACTCATCCAAGCCCTGCAACATCACTGTGCATTGCTGGCAGCAGAAACATCATAATGGCCACTGGAAAGCATGCTGCTCACTAGAAATCACCAGAAAGTATGCAGTAAAAACCTGAAAAAAAGGCCACCATCTACTTTGTGCCTATGTCAGTGGTAACACAGGAGACCACTGCCAAAAACCACCATTGGGCTACCCACAAAGTAGCCCGAAACCACTTGGAAATAGCAATGCTGTTTGAAAAAGAAACACAGAGCTGTTTGAAAATCTGTTTTCATGATTGTCAAAAATTGCTAAAATCATGGCTCACAAATCACCAAAAGATCCTACCTCTTTGTTGGGTGTTCCACATCATTTACTGCAAGAATCTACATCAATACAATGTCAGCAAGAATCATATGTTCTCAGAACAAAATCCTATTTTAAAGATACTTGATGGAAGAACAGCTGTCAAAATGAGTATAATACCTTTGCTCACCTCTACCAGAAAGCCGGAGTTTTAAAACAATTTTGTGTAAAGTTGAACAATTGAACTCAAACTATGCCAAAGAAGAGAATTCCATCAAAATGACATATACAGTGCTAGACAGTGATTTCATGTTGAAAAAGACTTGATTTAAAAATATGTTGCTTATTTTAAGTTTATAAATGTTATTTTTATTTTCACAAGGAACTATGTTTCAATTGATCAGAAAGTAACCTGATGCAGTTAAAACTCCAAAAGGCTTGCTTCCCCTGAGAACCCTTCACACCTTGTCATCCCCACCAGAAGGAGGATGTCGCATTGGCATGCTAATCTAGAGGGGAGGAGATTTTTTCTGCAGAACGGAGAAAGGAACAATAGATGCCTTGGACTGAATAGGGAATGCTAATTTGGGGTGTGACTGACCACAAACTGCTGGCAGGAAACAAGACATGTGACCCTCTGAGTCAGCCCAGCTCTGGGGGCGGACCAGACTGAGATGTGGATTTAACATTGGAGTAAATGTATGTTTTATAAAAATGCTTATGACAAAGTCTACAGAACTGTCAAAAATGTGAAACTTTGAGATTGTGGAAATGAAAAATTCACTCACAGTTTAAGACTAAGCTGAAATCCGTGCGATGTTCTGTGACCAAACCCTGGAATTTATTCATATTGTAGCTGCAGTGTTTTTGCTATGAACATAAGAAATTACAGTAATATACTCAGAGAGAATATGCATGCATGTATCAAATTTGGTGCAGAATGAATATTGAGAAACCCTCCAAAAGCGCAAAAATGTTGTCATTTCTGAACCCAAGCTCGTAGAAACATGGGACTTAAACAGAAATGTACCTTAAGCAATCTGTCATGTAATTATGTATTCTCAACAACTTGTGTATCTGGGAAATATGTTTTTTCGGGAAAATAGATTTTCTATTTAAAAGCAAAAGGGAGGGATTTCTTTTGGACCATAAACACAGCATTATTCTGACTCATTCTGACACACTGATCCTGTCTCAAATCAGGGGACAGGAATCTTCCAACCTATCAAATCCTTAGAGGGTTGGGCATTGCAGAATCAGCCTCCCCACCCACTTTGGAAATACATAAATATGGACTGTGAGGACAGATAGGACACACACATTTTTCCACTACTCAACTGATTTCTTGGCGCAGCACTCTGCAGGAAGACTCCAGATCTAGAACCAAACTCTAGAACCAAACTCTAGAACCCTGAAGCAGAGGCCTAACCCAAAACTGAACTCTTTGCAGCAGGCCTTCAGAACCTAGCAACCTGATTCTAACCCCTAAACTTCCACGGGGCATAACTAAACAATTCAACCAGCCTGGCTGAGCTGTTTTGCTGTTCTAGCCAAGAACCCTGTGCTAGAACCAAGATACAGACCCAGAAAGCAGTGCTGTATCCGGAACCCGTCAGATCCAGACTGCAGTGCAGTGCTGAGAGCAGAACCCAGAGTGCCTGAGACCTGTCCGGTGGCGAGTGAAGCCAAACCCTTGACCAGATCTTTGACGAGGCCCACTCCATTCTAAAGCCCAGGAGTGAGTATCTGGTCTAGAACTGTGCATACTCATCTCTTAGTTTAAAGTAATACTACTCAATCCATTCCCCTTCTCCAGAACTGCATTATAGAATCTTGTGTCCCTCCTGAATTCTTCTCATTATATTGTTTGTGATAATTGTAGCAATAATCATCTTCGCGCTGATATTTTCTGAAGAGGGACAAGTGTTTTGATGGACAGAGATCAGAGCGGAGGCGCCCTGTTCTGGTGGCTGACCGTTGAGGGTCTTGCTTCTTCATAGCTTCTTAGTTTAAGCCTATCCTTGTTGCTAAATCTTTAAAGCGTGATCTGTCATTTTTGAAATCTTGACTTTATTTCTGAAAAACCTACCTTCACAAAAACCGCACGTCCTAGAACCAAAATTTTGAAGCTAAGATCCTAAGCTTTTCAACGAACCTAAAACGACATTCCAATCCATTATAGTTTTTCCCTAATCGCGTTTCACGCACGCTGAAAAGTTGCTGCGAATTGCAATTTAGCCCCTTTTCACCACATGCCAAAATAGCTGTTTCTTGTTTTCAACTGCTGAAATTCATTTCCAATCTGATAATCATTCATGAATCATTGCTAGTGTTGGCCTGTACCAATCCAAAGTAATTCTCACTAGTGCTGAATCTCCTTTGGTGAATTAAAATCATTTTAGCATATTTTTCCCATCCATTGCAATCACATTCAAACGCATTTGGCTATTTTAAAATCATACCTGTTTTCTCTACGCCTGCTGGGGGGAACTGGGATTGAACGGCATTATTGATTGTATGCCTGAAACCTGTGTGTCCTCATTTCCATCTCTTCATATTGCACAATGGGGGGGAGTGAGTAGCCACAGGGGAAAAAGTGATTATATTGTCTTTTGATTGAAACCATATCAAGTTTATTTCTGTGCTGCATTCTTTCCCATTTTGCATTTCCTTGAACCATAAAAGTATTCTCTGCTACCTTATTCTCCTATTCCTACTCCTCACTGATTAAAGAGATTGTTGATATTGTGATATTACCCATTACTGATTACTGTTCATATTCATAAGTGTGCTATTCAGATATTGTTTTATTCATAAAAGTGATATATATATATATATATATTGTTAAATTCTTCAAATAAACCTTTTAATTTGCAAAACAAACCTACTTCTTGGCTCAGTGAGGTCGGGGAGATTCAAAGAGAGGGGTGTTATATAAGGGTTCATCATCCAGATTTAAAGAACTTTGACAAAAATATATAAATAAGGGCTTCCATTGGGCATCCCATACTAAGCATTCACTTGGTTGAAGTGCTGGATTGAAGTCACTTACACACCCATGTTTGTTCATGCATTGGGTGGAAAAGTGTCTGCCTCTGCATAAGAAGGTGGTTGCTTGGTATGCACATTTTTGATTTTGAAGTAGCGTATTTGCTGTGTGTGTAAAAGGCAGAGGATGATTTTCTTTCCAGGTTTCCTAATTCATAGGCAGTGTCCGTGCAGGAAAATAGGAATGTTGAAGTTGTAGTGGCTGATCTAGAGTTGTCTGCAATATCGGAGGATGTGTGGATCCATGCTTAATGGAGTGATGAGACACTCAGCTCTATTACGGAGTGGATGGTTGATGGATGGCCGTGTAAAACCCTACAAAGCAGCGAGTGTAGTATGGTATGATGTAAAAGATGAATTGTGTATAATTCAAGGAAAGTTGAGATGAAATAGTAAGATCATACCTCTGTTGACATTTAGAGAAAAGATAGTTGACATTGCCCATGAAGATCATTTGGGCTACAATGGTGTAAAAAGGAAGCTCTGAGAATCTTTTTTGTGGACGGGAATTGATGCTAAGGTGGTCAGAGAGGTGCTATTAAGACCAGTAGAACTTCCAGGGGAAACATGGCTTAAGTTCATAGTGGATGTCATTTGACCAGTACACAGATTGGGTTTAGGATACAAATATGTGTCTGTTCTTGAAGAGTGGTTGGAATGGCATGCAGTAAGAGATTCTTCCACTGTCGAGATGACACGGTTTTTGGAGTAAATATTCTTCTGGCAAGAGTTTCCCAAGGAGCTTGTGACAGACAATGAGGTGCAGTTTAAAACTTTGGCCATGTGGAAATTCTTGGATTTGTTGCTATCAGACATTCTTGTACGGGACTATATCATCCGAGATCCAATGGTTTGGTTGAGAAGGTAAATTGGGTGGTTAAGGGAGGAATTCAGTTGGCTTTGAGGGCAGATCTGGCATGGAGGAAGGTGATCCAAAAGATGGTTTGGGCGTACTGTACAACACCAGAGTCAGTGATGGGTGTGTCATCTTTTGGTTCTCTAAAGGGCCATGAGACTGGTACACGTTGGATGGGGTTAGCAACATCTCAGAGTTGGATCGTAATGGGGTAGGGCATGCTGTTGTTAAAGTGCAGTCCAGATGTAAGGAGCAGTTTTAAGAAAGAAAGGTAAAGGAGCAGTTATGGCGCATTCATAAGTGTGTGTGGATAAAAAAAGTATTATGAGCACCAAATTTCAAAGTAACAAGTACTTGAGACCCAAAACAATTTTTGTGGTCATGGAAAATGTGGTTATTGTAGATGGTGTTGAGGTGTGGTCAAATGGATGTTTAGCTAAGTGTGGTACAGTTTAGGCTAAATCTGGAGGTGTTCCTGTTGGGATAGAGAAGGTCAATGAGCAAGTTAAAGAAAGGAATGCAAAGGATGTTGGAGAGGGGGCCAGGTGCGGGAGACACCCTAAGTGGTGAGAGGATTATTTGTATGGGTAAGTTTGCAGCAGCTAAACTTGTGTGGGGATGTCAATGTCTTTGCCATCCTCCATTGTGTTTCCCCATCTCAATCTTCACCCTCGGGGTCCTTTGGTTGTGAGGTTTCCTTAGGTAGGTGTTATTTTTCTTTCTTTATGTTATGTGCTCTAGGGTTCAGGGCTTAGGGTTCTTGAATGGGAAGTCACAGGGTTTGTGGGGAAGACGTTACTTGTGGGAGCAGACAGAGAGCGATTGCCATCTGTGGGTGCCATGCTCCAGTTTTGTAAACTGAAACCAAATAAATATTAACTCAGTGCCATTTTGGGAATGGCATCACATGCTGATTTGGCTGCTACAGAGACCTGAGCAATCGCAGCCCGGCCCAGGTGGTGGTGGGCCAAATCAAACACACTGAGGGTCTGCAGACGGTGAGCAGAACATCACGACAGTGAAAAAGAGGCTGGTCCTGCCATCTGGAGCAGCAGGGCTGGCTATGCTGGTGGCCATTGGAATTTTAGCACAGTGAGAGGGCAGAACGGAGATGGCACGAATGCAATAAACTAACAGAACTCAGTCGTGGGAGCAGAGAAAGAGCTCCCGGAACAGGCGCCAAGGCAGCCTTCTCACTTGCTCCTGCACAGTCAACAGAGAGAGCGCAGACAGGGAGTGTTACTGACACCCAGAAAGAAAGGTAACAGAGCAACTGTGGTGGATGGGCAGGAGAAAGGCCATGCAGAGAGAGACGAGGAGCTTAGTGGGCTTGATGGCGGCAGGGGTCAGTGAGACCTACTGCTATCCTAACAATCTCTGGAAGCGGTAGGGTGCACTGGAGACCCCAATGTGTAGCAGGGAAAGAGGAGCTGGAGATACAGGGGGGCCTGAGAGAGGGAAATGAGCACAGATGGAGCCTCGAAACAGTGCTTTCTACAGTGTCAACACAGAGGAGAGGGAAGCGAACTCCCTAGTGAGTGCCCATCAAGCCTCTGATGCAACTGCTGTAACTTGGGGGCAGTGTGACAACTAAATGGTGTGAGTGGAGGAGGGGAGAAACTGCAAACACCGGGACTTGGTCAGTGGGACACTGGGGACTGCTAAATGCCTACAGCCCTGTGGTGATGATGTGTACCCTGGTGGAAGGTGTAGACTGGATCTGCCGCTGGACTGCCATGATCCTAGGTAACAGGTTAGCATTCCTGGGATAGTGCTTGGGGTGAACTATATGCTGTGGGCTACAGCCTAGAACTGGATCCATAGAGATTTAGCAGTTTTTTGCCCTACGATTTCTGGGGAAAGATGTCACGTTGGCTGGTCACTTTCTCTGTACAGCTGTCATAACACTGCAATCACAAGAAGTGTCTTTTGACTGGTAATTTAAGGCACTTTTCTTGTATTCCGGACAAGTTTTTCATCCCACTTGAGTAGCCTTCCTTTCTCCTCTGCTGCAGCAAAATACCCCATTTGGTGACCTGTGTGATATCGTACACCTGATTCCTCTCTGCCTGTCTTTCTGTAGGGCCACCTGGTGAGTTCATCATACATTGTGTAGTTTCTCCATCTCTCTCTCTACCGCCATCTCTCTGCCCTCTTCCTCGCTGAAACCTATGTCAATGTTTTTTCCAGGCAGACTATCACTGACATCCTCTTTGTCGCCCCCTCTCGGGACCTATGAGCTCCCAATATGGTCTCAGTCCTCTCCCCATTCACTTTGTTGCCCATTAATGGTGGAACCAGATGGGAAGTACTCTTGGCACACTTCCCATCCACCAGGTGCATCATTAATATCTACCAGAATGGCACTGTCATGGCCCAGGGCTCTCAGCCCAACCTCCTCCTTCTTGATAGGTACTTTCAGTCTCTCATCAACTTCCTCCCTTCTACTGCCAATCCTCCTTCTGCACCCCCCGGCCCCTCTGCCACTACTGACGGGTGTACCACATTCCTTTACCCCTCCTCAGAATTCTTTCAAAGGTGGCTACCAGCTTGACTTAGCTATCCTCAACTCTCGCTCTGCTGTTAAACACTCCTCTGATATCTGTCTCCACACATCGTCTCTTCTTGCCTCCATCTCCAAGCTTCTGCTCCCAGAAGACCTCAATATTCACTCTGACTCTCCTGATTCAGCCACTGGACCCTCAGGCAGACTCTGTGATTTTCTTTCCCTCACCATTCTTCTCTCTGGTCCAACTCACTCAGCCAGAAACACCTTGGATCCTCTCATCCAAGGTGTAGCATGACTGATGTGCACAGCCCTTAATCATCTTCTGGGCCCTGAACCCTCATATCTCTCACCTCAGCCACTATCTTCATACGGCACTTGCTTGGCTCACCATCCCCACTGAGGTTGCACTTATGTTTTTCTCTTCTTAGCACTTCACCCTGAGCAGTTCTCTATGAGCAATACCGCACCTATCCCTTACCCCACTCCCCGCTAAACTTGGACGTTCTGAACACTCGCAAGACATAGTAGGTTCATCTTCCCCTCCGTTTGTTCTTCTGATTTGTTGTACTATTATTTCAATGATTTATCTTTGTTGTAATGCATTGTCTACCTCCCCTGTCCACAACTTGTTGCCCTGTGGGCACTTTGAAACTGTTTTTGCTAATTGTATAAGCATCTAACAAATGACTAATAAATAAATAAATACATAAATAAATACATCTCAGCGGATATCCCATACCCATCTCCAACCCTCTCACTACACCTCTCTCCTGGTGTGATCATGCTCTCCAGTCCTCTCACATGGATCTGTGAGGTCACCTGGCTAAGCCTCTGCCTGGACTGCCAGTCTCTTTTTCTGTCATTTGACCAATGAAGTCGGTGTCCGTTGCTGCTTTTGCCAACACTTTCATTCTCCCTCCCACTCCTGCCATTGACTGCCACACTGATTCTGCCCTTGCTAATATCACCTCTCTATCATCAACACCCTGGGGTTTCTAGTGATTTCGCCAACTTATTTTTGGTTGTGGTACTTTTCATCGCCGGATTTTACATCGCCAGAAACCCTGTTTTTTTTTTTTTTTATTCTGGGTGTTTCTCCCCCCAAAGACCCCCCCCTTACTATTATAATAATACCCAAACCCAAACAAAACAACCCCCAAAATAAAAAAATAAAAAAACGTGGTTTCTGGCAATGTAAAATCCGGCGATGAAAAGTACCACAACCAAAAATAGGTTGGCGAAATGCGTGTATACCCACCCTGGACATCCTTGCCACTGTCATGAGGATCTGCATGAAGCCTGCCTCCAAGTACAACACCTGGTATGACTCCAGCCTGGCATCTCTGAAATGCCAATGCAGAGATGCTGAGAGGAAGTGGCGAGATTCTGGCACATCCTCGGACAGATTGGCCTGCTGCCTGCTCCAAAGGCAATACAGACTGTACATCTGCTCGAAGAAGATGGTCCATATCCAAGCCTGCATCTCTGGGGCCACTAAAAACACAGGCAAACACTAATAACAACCTATCCATATTATGGTTACAAATAAAACTGAAAAACGCTTGAAAATCACCAGTTATTGTAAGCTAAGCAACCATGACGCACGCCGCCACCGTGCACTGCTAAGACTAATACCCAGGACATCAAAGATGACATCACAAATGGCATTGATGACATCAATGATGACATCCCATGTGCAATTAATTTTGATGAAAACTCCCTACAACGGGTTGTGTTTATAATGTTGCTAACAAGATGTCAGGGGTAATCGGGAGACCTATAATGAACTACTTAATCTATTAAATAATGTACTCATCTAAACAACATTGTATTGCATTGTTGTTGGTAATACAGGAACCTAATCATACATACCCATAGGCAATAGCTGCAGCATGCACCATAGAAGTATGATATGGGTAAGCTTGTAATTTTGGATAGTAAAATAATGAATGCTACCTTATCAGACTTTTGAGTAATGTTAACCATGTAATAACTAGCTAACGATTCAAGACCTACTACACACTTGTGCTATTACAAACAATATATATGAAGACTCACAATGCATACAAATCAGGGGCAAATACTGGCAACCTAAAGTAAGGCAGAAAGAAACAGCATCCTCAGAAAATGTTGAAAAAATTACAGTTTATCGTCATACATACAAATGCATTGTGTGTTTCAGACCTGCTAATTGCCACATGTATGTGCACCATGACCTGCGCCCAAACCCTACGGAAAGTAGTTTACGAACATATGACAAGCATAACGTCTAGCTATATAGCACCTGTTGGTTTTTAATATTCTGACTGTCAGTGAACAGAACCACCTGCTATACATATGTCAGTTAACAAAAACAAGTGGCCCCTATATGTGACATCATCAGTGATGTCATAAATGGCATGTGTGATGTCATTTTTGATGTCCTGAGTGTTAGTCTTAGCAGTGCACGGTGGTGGTGTGGGTTATGTTTGCTTAGTTTACCATAACTGGCGAATTTCAGGGGTTTTTCGGTTTTACTTGTATCCAAAATATGGATGGGTTGTTATTAATGCAAAGTAACTAATGTCCTTTTAAATTGTTGTTGCATTGAATTTAGTAGGTTTGTTTTAGGGCAACTTAACCATAACGTTCCTTTAACAACATTTTTTGTCAGTGAATTTCATAGGTTTTTAGTAGGGCACTGTAACCATAACGTTCCTTTAGCATAGTTTTTTTAGTAAAGGTGATAGGGTTTTAGTAACGCAACTTAACCATAAAGTCTATTTGATAATGTTTTTTTCACTGAATTCCATAGGTTTTTAACAGGATACTCTTAGTTTGTATAGATGCACTATGCAGCCATACTGAAGCCAGTGGCTCCATACTAATAGCCACAGTGGTTGCAAACAGTGTGTCTGTTCGCGGACAGCGGGTAGAGTCCAAACTGGCGAGAAATGGAGGGGTAGTCATACAAAGTGATACCTTGAAGCAAAGACAAGAAACATATACAAAAAGCAACAAGTGCGGGAATGAGAAGGGAAAATGCAGTAGCTGCACAAAGTCTGTACTGGAGAAACAAACAGCGCATAGGCATAGGTCATGCAGCATAATGGAATGCACCAACAAGAGAAGTAACGTTTGCATTCAACAATCTTACTGCACACCTGCTTCACGTTGCAACAAAGGACAAAGAGGCACAGTTAGGGATGCCAACTACTGAGAACACAACGTCACTGAAACCTGATAAGTACACTAAAGTTCAGGTTATAATTTCACATGTCCTGTAGTGTACAATAGTAGGAAAGCATGATGTTTTCTGTTTGTGTGCAGTAATGCCAAGCTCCCTAGAGTTGCTGGAGCAGAATTTTCTGCATGAAGAAATGAGTGAGGACGATAACTCCATTGCTATCCGCCACAGTGTGAAAAGGGAAAGAAATACTGCAAGGTAAAGCACCCTAGAATGGCTGGAGGAGAATTTCCTGCATGACGCAATGAGTGACCATAGTAACCCCATAGTTAGGGAGCGCACTGTAAAAAGTAACAGAATTACAATACATTGCTTCATGTATACAGAACACATCTGTTTTTCTTTCACAGAACACACAGAATACAAAGGAGTACACCAGAAGCGGCGCCTTTTCCACAGCAATATACGGCCACAGAAACTGAAGGAAATGCTGTAAATATGAAACTAGACTGCCTGGATGCCAAAATGGATCAATTGATGAACAATTTTTCTGTCTTGCAAAATTTTGTAGAACAACATATTATGGAGAAAATAAGATACCACTGCCCCACCTGCACAGGCCCCCCTACCCCATTTCCCAGCCCCCCATCCCTGCAGATTGTGTGTCATGAGAGAGGCTTCAATGAGACCTCAATCCCGTCTTCCCTTCACCACCAACTTGTAGAACTACCAGAATCCCTGGTATATGTATCTATTTCTGGTCCCCCTTCCCTTTCCAAATTGTGGCTATGTATGTGTGCTAATAAAGGTTGATATATAAATTGTTACTGATTCTGTATATGCCTTTTCCTTTGGTTTAAGAAGGCCATTGTAACTGTGAAGGGCACAGCACTGGTGGGGATGATCGCACGTGAGGGAAATGGAGGAGTCATACGACTGCCGCACCTGGGTGCCTTATGCACAATCACAATGGAAGCATCCGTAGGACACCACTACGGGCCGCATGTTTGCATTCACAGAACTGCCTGTAAGTAGTTGTAGGATCTTATGTTTGTAGGCCGCACAACTTCGCACATGCGTATCTCTTCCTGTGACCTCTGGTAACACAGCGCCTGGCCAAGATATGCGAACAAACGTGTAATGTAGTTTTAGTAGTTGGAAGCACTCAGCCACGTTCTGCGAGTACCTTTGCACGTGAACATTGCACCTACTGTACGGTGCACACACCAAGCTTATTTAGAAATGGTCAGTGCACGTGTGCCATACATTTAAGTGGCCCGGGGATGCAAGGGTATCGATAGCAGACCTATGCACGTGGCCACAAAGTATTCCGGCCAATATGCATCCCGCGGACAGCCGTCCAAATGGAGAGCAATAGCGATGTCACCATGGGAACAGAACCACGCTGCGCATGGGCCCTTATTTGGTGCATACGATCCGGACCCATGCACATCGAAAAAGGACTATTGTCTGCAATGTATGGAGTGTTACAGTGAGAGCGCACCCTTAAAGAGGTCCTGCACTCTCCCCTCTGCATGTAGGTATTGTAGGGAAAGATATAGGGTCACTTTCCGGTTGCATATGCTCCACAATAGTCCTATAAAAGAGCACACCCCAGACCTACACTGCAATCCATGTTTGGCTTTCCTGAGAAGACCAGTGGTGCACATTGGTTCATGTAGACATTGCTTTCTGACCAATTCTGTTCCTGCAAAGTACCTCTCCAAGTAATGGATACCAGAGCTTCTGCTACTACCTCTGACTCAGGAGCACCCACACCCTCACCACCACCACCACCTCCTTCTGAAGTGCCTGAGCAAGGGAGCACACGTAATAATGTGGATGGACATTAAAAAATGAAACAACGATAAAGTAGAGGGAATCTCCAATGGCTGCAGCCAGCATGAGTCGTGGGTGTGTAAACTATTTTCGACAGTTGGAGATGTGCCCAAATCTCGTGCAAACCAGGTGAAATGTAGTGAGTGTGGCATAGTACTCAGTCAAAGAAAACCTGGCTTGTAGAGCTACGGCACCACCTCCATGCAGCAGCACCTGCCTGAAATAGAACCACAAGGTAGCTGTTTGATGGGTTGTCCCCTTCCAACAAAGCAGTATGTTACTTTCCTATACAGTATCCTCTGCATCTGCTCCTGCCACCACTAGTGACACTCCAGTGAGCCAGCACGTCCCGCAACCAGCCATGCAAGCCACACGCACCGCTACAGACCCATACCTTTCAATGGTCACTGTCTTGCGCATGTAGTGCGACGTGGTACTGTGCAGGGGGGAACAATTTTGAAGTGCTTTTGAGGCTTTGGTCTGGCAGCATGACACAGACTGCACCCTACCGAAGTTAGGTCAATGCAACATCTTGTCCTCTCCACATGCCATTTTGTATCCCTGTGGCTGGTTCCCTTTGCCAAACCTCCAACCCATGCCTGTCCTTCTGTGGCGTGTCATACAACAACAGGAAAAATGCAACACAATCAGAAGGGGTAGAGGAAACAAAAAAGCTCTTTTCAGAACCACCTTGCACTGTACAAAAATAGAATTTGAATATAAGCATGCAGGTGGTGGCGCAGCCTATGAGCGCCGCATACACGGTTGTGAACACTGGACGGCGGGACACTGTCAAAAACATTGTATGCATTTCCAAACGAAGTGGTGACACTGAAACGAGCCTTTTTGTGCTGTTTGTGTTTGCAACGTTCGAAGTGATAAACACCCACAGGGAAAATGGTTGCTAAACTTGCAGGAAGCCTTGCACTGCATTTTGGATATTACGCAGAAACAGCTCATTGCCAACATAAGTCAGATAAACTCCATCTGAACGAAAAATGTTGCTACTACGAAACATAATGTTTTCATTGTGGAAGGAGGACATGCCAACATCTTGCAAAAAAGCACAAACAGTCTTGTTCACATTGCGCCATGCTTTCTCCATTTGTGGCCCATACCAGGAAGGACGTACCCACATCTGTCTCTGGGCAATGCGAGAAAAAATGATGTGCAACGTTGGAAACATTTCCATGAGTTGCCGTAATGTCTCCTTCATCACAAACTGCAGTGAGATGCCGCTAACATGCCCTAAACTGTTCCCTTGACAATTAACAATAATATTGTTTGGATGAACGAGCATCACCAAACGGGCACAAAGAGGACCGACATGGAGCCACTTCATCCCACATATACCGTAACATTGCACATCGACATTATGGAGCCTAAGGTGTGCTGCCAATGCACACCATTCTGCGTAAACATTTACCCAATGTATCCAGGAGTCGCCCAAAAATCATACCGTCTGACTACCGAATGGCACATCCATACTCATAGCCATCTGCACTCCTATTTGAAAACACACGTTCTGGCACAATCTTTTGCTACACACCACACCCACAAAATCATATTGACCAATCCGAACTCCTGCAAGTCCCATTTCCATTGCAGCCACCCTGAAAAGAACCGGATGAAGCACGTGCACACCTCCAAATGCTGCGGTGTCCTGTGTGTTTGTGGGGGGGGGAGCTGTGTAAACACATTTGAATCATGATAGAAAATGGGCACTTTGTTGGTAGTTGTGAAAAGTGTTTTTTTTTTTTTAAGCAACGTGTAAAGAAACACCTTTTTGTGTGGTAGTTGTTGGGGATTGCTGTCTGTTTTTCCTCCTCAAATTATTACACAAGTGTCTGCAACGTACATTAAACATTGTAGAATAGAAGACTAATTTTAGTAGATGGAAAAAAAATATCAACTCCACTGATAAACGTCACACTAGAAGCACTGAGGTTCTCATGGGCACAGAAGAACATCCTACCATGGAACAGAAAAGCAGTCACACACCTGATTCGATAATCCGTAGTCCCATTTCTATGGCAAGCATATGAAGAAGGACAGCATGTAGCAGGTGTGCATTCCCCAACTACCGTGAGGACCGCTCCCCAGTACAGCAAGGCCAGTCCTTCCTCCCTTTCCAGTAGTCTTTTCCCAGCACTCCGTCATTGGCTACTGTTCAACGGTCACATTTGCATCCACCAATTACATCCAAGAATTCTCCATCTAACACTGGCACCTCTGTTGAGCATTCCATACCAACATGCAGAGGTCAAGTGTCATGTAAATCAAAAGCACCTGCACTGGAAAATACTGTAAAACGATCTACGCGCTCTGCATCCACATACATCGGCATCCCTACCGTCACCACGCATTGTAGGTATTACGACTTTTTGTACAGTGCATTTGCAACTGTGTTATAGGTTTGTACCAACATGGTACCTGGCACTGAATCTCCATAACATACTTGACATTCATACTAAAAAATCTCCCATAACCTACCATTTTTTTTATTTGATTCAATTGTGCATACAATTTTTTCAAAGATAAAAATAAAAACAGTGCATTTGCAACTGTGTTATTGGTTTGTACCAACAGGGTACCTGGCACTGAATCTCCATAACATACTTGACATTCATACTATCAAATCTCCCATAACCTACCATTTTTTTTTATTTGATTCAATTGTGCATACAATTTTTTCAAAGATAAAAATAAAAAAAAAGTCCAATGTTCCATGTCAGCAATCTTTGACCATTTCCGATATTACAACAGCCTGTCCTGTTAATTTCTTTACTTAAGCCTAGTTGTACTAAAGATCTTTGGCCAGTTTATGTTATGGATCTTCTTTCTGTTATTTATTTAATCTCTTAGGAGACTTCTTAATGTTCACATTGTTTTATCAACTCAAGTTTTTGGAAGGCGTGCTCAGTCAATTTCACATTATAAATCTTCTCCCTCGTTTAGGTTTACCGCACTTTGGGCAAGAGAGAAGTTCCTACTATTCCTTTTAGTTTGTCATCAGCTTAATATTTTTGAAAAAAGATGCCACCGCTATCACACTTTTGGGGTTTTCTCCTTCTTTAAAGGCCGTCCACCAGTTATTCTCTGTTAGGGTAGTGAAGGATTGCATTATTTTTCCTAGGTAGACAGATCTTGATTACCTTGTTCCATCACTTTCAAGTAGAAGATGTCGACTTGTTTCTACTATCTCAACCGATCTGCAATATCTGCATTGGTTGTGTGGTGACCGTTTCCTTATGAAGTGAATTTCATCAGTTGTTAGTTGATTTAGCCGAAATCTCAAAAATTTTCTAGCCAAACTTTTATCCGGGAACTTTTTCAGATAGCTTCTCGTATCACATCGTTTTTTTGGGACTGTTGGGAAGGAAATGCTTCAACTTATATGATCTTGCTATATCCTCCGTCCTGATCCAGTCAACTGCAAAAAGGTTTTGGGATATTTTATCTGGATTTGTTTCGAGTGTGTCTTCCGAGACATCTAGATCTTCCAGTATGCCTATGTGTCTCAGTTTCCAGGCTTTCAGTACATGGATCTTGTCAGTTATCATTTCTTTGTTCACCAACTCTAATGCTTTTGGTTTATTCTCCAGTTGGACTTTTCGATATAGCATTAGCATATTTCTCTCCTGGATCGCTTTTAGTGATACGAGACACAGTTCCCTCCTTAAAAGTGGCATCAGTGTTGATTGTGCCAAATTGAGAACTTTCTTCAAGAAATAGCTCTTGAGTTTAATCCAAAGTGTTTCTGGTACTAGGTACATAGCATCTGCTCCATAGAGGATCGAAGGCACCACTTTTGTTTTATAGAAGTTAATTACTGCCAATAATGAAAATTTCCCATACTTTTTGTCAATCATCCGTGCTTGTATGGTTAAAGTTTTTACCTTTGTCCACAGCAGATTTTGCATTGCAGTTTCAGCACTGCTGGTGCTCATCATGACTCCCAGGTATTTGAAGTCATTTACTTTTTCCAATTTTAGCCCTTCCATGAACCAGTTCAATTTGTTTTGGCTCTTCTTTTTGTTGCCTTCCAGGACATTATCTTGTTTTTTTCGGGATTCAGCTTTAGATTGTTTCGCTTCAGATATGTGATCAAGTTTCTGAGCTGTCTTTGCAGGCCTTTTGGAGTGTTATCAAGCAGGATGATATCGTCTGCATATAACAAGCGCGATATTTTTTTGCCACCAATAGTTGGAGGGAAGCATCTTATTTCCTTCTCGTGCTCTGCGTAGTCAGCGATGTACACGTCATACAATGCAGGAGCCAGAGGGCATCGTTGCTTCACACCTCTGAAGGTAGATATCTCCTTCGACAACAGTCCATCTTGCCCAAGCCTTACTTTGATAGACGTATCCTGATACAAAATTTGAATCGGGCCCATGATAGAAACAGGGCAATTCATGGCTTCCAGCTTTTCCCATAATATATCCCTGTTGACCTGGTCAAACGCCTGTACCAGGTCAACGAATGTCATATATACGGGTTGTCCGGTCTGCCTAGCCTTGGCTTTGATTGTTATCAACATCAGTATGTTAGTTGATGTTCCTGTGTTTTTTACGAATCCTGTTTGGAATGGATCACCCCTGTTTTCTGCTTTGAGCCAGGCTTGAAATGCTCCCAAGGCGAGCCCGCCGTATATTTTCCCAATAACATCCAATAAGGATATAGGACGTAATGGCAAGGATCCTCTCGATTTCCACGTTTAAAAATTGGGACCACTATAGCTTGTCTCCATGATGCTGGTATATTTTGTTCCTGGTTGCAGTTCTTAAAGATGTTGCTAATCAGGGGGGCCCATATTTCCTGATATTGTTTCAAGTCACTTTTTGTGATCCCATCAGGTTCCGGGGCCCTGGAGTTGTTAAGTTTTTTTATTTTCATTAGGATGTCTTCTTCCTTCGTTGTAATATTCCATGTGGACTCCTTCCCCCTTTTCTTTTTTTGCAGACTAGCACTCTCCGTCACGGGCAGTGGAGCATATAAGTTGGCAAAATGGGACATCCAGGTCGCTTCTCCCACGCTGTTTTGTAATGCAGTGTTACAGGACGACATGGTGCCCTTTATTAAAGTCCAGAAATCTCTTGATTTTTTTCCACATAATGTTTTTAACATTAGTTCCGAGTCTGCCTGGTATAGGAAGTGCCTTTTTTGTATTATCCAGGATTTGTAGATCCTATTGGCATTTTTCCAGCTTTCTTGCGCCAGTTGTGTACCGGATCTGTTTGCTATCCGTTGCTCGCTACTAATTCCTGTTTATAGGCCTGGAGATGGTTCTTTGGAGTCTCCTTGATTTTTTTAGCCGTCTTTATATATTTTTTTAGCAGGAATGTGTAGTCCACCAGTGACTCTGTCTTTTTTGATGTATTGGCTTCACATGTCATTGTGGTGGAATACTTTTCAGAAATGTGCTTAATTGCGTTCTCCGTCAGTTTTAACCTGAAACCTTTGCTGTTCACGTCCAGGTCATAATTGAGCACCTTTTGGGGTTTCGGTACATTAACCCATCTTGTATGCTGTAAATTATGGTCACTGTTTAAGGTCCTTACCATCGAAAAACGGACCGTCATTCCCAGCAAATCCTTAGACACAAGTGCATGGTCTAATGTCCCAGATTGCTCCAATCTTTGCCAGAAAGGGATTTCCAAAGTTTTATCGGATTGTGCAGGTCTCGTGATCCCAACGTTTTTTTGAGGTTCTCACCTCTTTTCAGGATCGGTGCAGATTTCGGTAAGTGTGGTTGTTGATTTCCAATATTCTTACATACTGCGTTAAAATCCCCTGTAATTATTGTGTGGTCGCAAGATTGGTTTTCGGCGGCTTCATCTAGGATGATGATAATATTTTTCAGGTATTGATCATCCACACTTATTTCCGGGTTCCAATATGTGTTAATTAATAGTATATTTTCTGCCTTTTCTATACACCTAATGTCTGTGTATTTCCAGGATATTATTAGGACTTGAAATTGGTCAGAAGAATCCATCTGTTCTGTCACCTCCAAACCGCTGCCTGCCCTTATTGCTGTAAGTAGGCCGGCTGTAGGACGTCCCTTCGGTCCCTGTTTCGCTGGTTTGGCAAATGTTGAGTATCCATCCATCTCTGGTTTCTGTGTTAACCATGTCTACTGTAAACATAATAAGTCCCATTGCCCCAGATTGACGTCACTCTTTGCAGTTAGGTGAGTGAACCCTCGCGTGTTCCAAGAGGCCATATCTATGAAGGATTTTTCCTGTGTCGCTAAGGAACATGCTTTTACAAGTTGGTCATCCTGCAAGCTCCGGCGCGCCCTTTCTGATTGCTAGTTGTGTTTCTTTGTGTGTGGGTCTGAGGATTTCCATGACCAATTTGGTGGTACTCTCCTCAGAATTTCCGCTGAGCGATTAAACACACCTCTTTTCCCATTTTCTGGTCTGGTTTCCGTTCTTTCGTTGTATGACTGTTCATCAACTGAATCCGAGCTGTATTTATCCCTGAGAGAAGATCCTTCTCCTCGATATCGTTTTAGACTTGTACTCGTCTTCTCCTGTGAATGTTCTAAGTGTCTTTGCGGTTGTTCAGTCCGATGATTACACTTACGGGGTGAATCTTCTCTTCCCCTTGTTCTTTGTTGGTTTTCCTTCTCTTTTTCCTTAGTTGTTGACTGTTTTTGATTTTGCTCGTATCCATTTCGCCCCCACCGTGTCTTTAGGTTTTCACTTTGGGTTTGTTCTGGAATTTTATTTGAAGTTTTATTTTTCGCTTCCTCAGATCTTGCAGCATGAGTCTGTGATACTCGTAAATCATATCCAAGGATATTGAGATTTGTTGCTTCTTGCTGGAGCATCATTCTAATAACTTCTGACTTGATATGTAGATATGAGCAATCATTTCTCCCTGTTTCACAAGGTCCTACCATCCATAAATCTCGATTTTGTATATCTTGTAGCCCTGGAATCTGCTGATGATTGTGTTCCTGTTTAGAATAAGGTCATCTTCAGACCTTTTTTTCCGTGCAAGACGAAATATACAGGAGCTTTGTATTCTTAACACATATGGTTTTTCTTTTTGCTCTTTGTTTGGTGTCCTTTGCCTTTGCTCGTTGCTTTTCCTTCGTCTACAGCATGTCAGGGGCGAGTTTCTTGTATTATTCCTGGATTTACTTCCAGGTGGTGTGCCCCATGTTTCCTTCTTCTGTTCCTCTTTTTTCCTTTGAACTTCTTTCCGGACTGATATGTGTTTCTCTATCCGCTTGCCTTCCTCAGGGGTTAATTTTTCCTTACCTTTTATAAACAGCCTTTTTTCTTGATTTTCTTCTTCATTTTCTTTTGATATAGGTTGAGCCTTTTGAGCCGCAACTCCTTTTCTAAAATAGGGACCTTCTTCTTAGGTTCCATCTCCATATTGGTGAGATCCAGTATAACTGCTTTTCTTTTGAATCTTGGAGATGCATTGTTTTCTGTTTCATATTCATCCACTGTGTATACACTCCATTCACTTATGTCACTTCCTGAGTCTATTGTCTCATCAGCTGGTTGGCTACAGTTAGTGATGGTTTTATTTATTTTCTTGTTATCCTTTCTCTCTGCGCAGAATTTTTTTCTTATTTGTTTGGACTGTCCGTTAGAGCTCTCTTTACTTATTGGTGTCTGTTGATTGCTCAAGATTGATTTTTGGTTGGTAAATATTCCAAAAGTAAAGTTGGTTTTGTTTCCAACCTCTTTCTCTTTCCCCATCTGGGTCATGACCACTTTTTCTTTCTGTTGTTTTAACTGCTTGTTCTTTGTCTCCAACCCCGCTTGGGTGTCCTTTCCTGCAGTTTTAGGATTTCCTTTCGTTTCTTTAGAGGGCACAATTTTTGTACCCTCTGTCGCTTTCTTCTTTTTCGAATCTGAGTTCAAAGGTAAAGTATATCCATTTCAATTCTCTCTTGGTTCTTCATCTTGTTTTTTGAGTTGCCCATCCTTTGCTACTACATATCCTTCTAGGTAACTTAATTTAGTGTTCATCAGGGCGATCAAAGAGGTCTGGTCCCTTGCTGTATCATTTAAAGCCTCATATAGCTTTGTGAAGGGTGCTAGAGCGATGGTTATTGTCAACATTATAGACATTAAGTCTATTTTTTGTGGTGTGTCTATACTCGATGTTGAAAGGCCTTCACTGCGTCCTCTACTTATAGTTGTTGTGTTGGCTGGAGGAGGCATTTTAGTTTGCAAGGGTCTTATGTTTATGTTTAGTTTTTTTGCAGTTGCATCCTTTTCATCTTTTTTACTAACGTTTATGTCCGTCTGTATCCCGACTGTAGAACTTTTCAAAAAGCTTGATTCAAGTAATGGTACTGTTGTCTGCGTTGCAGCTGACATTCTTTTTGTTGCCTTCGGTTCTATTAGAAGTGATGTTGTCTGGGTACTAGTGGCAGATGTTTCAGGTCTCAGGCTCTCGACCTCACATGCTTGCGATAGAGGTGTGGTAAATAGAGTCTGTTTTCCACTAGTTGGTCCTGGTGTAAGTGAGGGTTTCTTAAAATGCCATCTAACAGGCATATAGTTGACTTCCTTCACGTCCTGGCCACGGATGCTCTCTCGCTCCTTATCTAGTGGATTATCATAGTCATCCGTGTGTAAAACGCTGTTTAATAAATCCGCGTCAGATATTTCTTCCTCTTCCTCTGTGTGATTTTCCTTTAAGTCTCTAAGGCCAAAGTAGCTTTTTATACAATCTGCCTTTGTCAAGTTTAACAAAGTCATTTTATAGGCAGACTTTTTCTTTTGGCCTTTGAATTTCGACAGATTAATCAGTGGTATTTTACGGAACTGTTGCTTTTGAGTTTTCCTTCCCTGCTTCAGTCTCCCACCCTTGCCATTTATCACGGGGGTGGTTTCCGTTCTTGGTTGGTCTGTCGGATTGCACTTCATGTGTTAACCCTCCTTGTAAGGTCTTTTCTGTGTTTCGAAGGTCAGATCATTTCCCCCACTTAAATGTTTCTCTCCAAGCGTTTTATCAATTATTGAATTTATATCTCCCGATTCATCCATCTTGTTGTTTAGAAGCTGGTGCAGACGATCATATAAGGCCGTGTTCGGGGTTCCGGCTATATCATCTGCATTTAAAGCATCGTATGTCAGTGTTATTTCTTCTGATGAATCATCCGTACTTGATGATGGTTTGCTTAGATTTCTTAAATTCCGGATTGGGGTTTGCCTGGGAGTTGAATGCAATTCCACTGTGATCTCCACGTTTTGGTTGGCTATCTGGCTTTGCTCCAGCAATCTATCCCCCTTTGCGGGCGAGACACTTTTCCAAGGCTTTTTCTTCTTGTACTCGTAATTTAAATGGGCCGTCTACGTACCTCTCTCCAACAAACCCCCCCCACCTCTTCCTCTGTCTGTGTTTTTTGCCCTATTTCATTCTGGCCTACCCAGCCACTCCTATCATCAAGTGCGAGCGGGGGCTCACTAGTCATCTCGTCTCCTACCTCTGCTGTTATTTCCTCGGATGGATTATTTGTTTGTGATTCAATTGACAAGTCATTGGTCGCATCAGTATGCGGAGCTATAGATGCTACATTACTGGCATCTATCTCCGTGCAGGGGTTTATAAGATCCTTGCCTTTGTGTTCCATGTGTTTCACCTCTGTATGGGTATCACAGGGAACAGCTCCAACCTGCGTGGCCTTTTCCCTATCCCGTATCTCAGCTGTTCCCACTCCGGTGTAACCTTTCAATGCGCTTCTGAGTAAAGGCCCCGCGTTCCCCGTTCTCCCCCCTCCTTTTTCCATCTGACCCAACATGGCTTCAATCGACCTCGCGGGACACGAGCTCTCCCCTCTCTTCGCAGCAGGCCATTTTATTTTGGACTGCTGCGAATTCCTTATCGGGGCCTTCAAAAGTCTCGACGCCCTCTTAGATTTTACCACTGATATGTCTTGTATCTGCAGAATGTATCCTTGCGTTAACGCCGGTAGCGAAGATATGTCAGCTGACACAGATATGGAATCCGAGAAGGGAGGAGGAGAGGGTGGTAAGTGGAAAGGTAACAGAGAGGTCCTACCTTCCTCCACGTTCTCACTGGTTGCTGCTCTGAGGCGTTCAGGTTTTCCCGGCGGCTTCTGTCGTCTTCCTTCTCGGGAGACGTATCTCTGGCACCTCCCTTGCCCTCTTTAGAATTAGGTTATTTGCCTTCAAATTCCATAGCCATGTCCAAGTGCGCAACCACCTCTGAGTCGGCTCCGACTCTGAATCTTGGAGTAGAAGGCGCGTTTAGCAGCTCTTTTGGCGAGGAGGAGCTCATCCTTGCTCCCAGCAGCCCCTAACCCGCAGGGAGTCCCTCACTCCACACAGCTCCAAACAGACTCAAAACAGACTTTGCCACCGCCCTTTTCTCCACTCCAGGTTTATCGCCACAAGGGCGGCGCGGCAAGCTTTTTGTGCATAGATCTGAATCACTTGGTAGGTCACGTGTCACGCTGGAATCCAAACAAATTCAGCTGAGATTTCAGGTAGTGTTATTAAAGGGATAGAGCCCAATCACTGTCCGTAGATCGTAGAACGTTGCTGTAGTTCCTTCTCTCCTTGGTTGGTAGTTCAAGGCTGCAGCACTGCACAGGTGCACACAGGCGCACAGGAGGAGCACAGGGGTCCACAGCTCCACAGACTCAAAACAGACTTTGCCACCGCCCTTTTCTCCACTCCGGGCTTAAATAGTGGTAGGTGGTTGCAAAGTTGGCATTTGCCCATAGCAGCCATTGTTATATGCAAACGGCTACTCTGTTCTTTTGGTCCATCATTTTTATGATGATTACCCCATTAACGCACCTCCTATCAAATATGTAAAAATATTTTACATATTTTACTATTTTACAATATCAAATATGTAAAAATCGTACACAAAAGTATCAGGCAACGTATCCCACCAAAGTAAGCCAAATGCATACATTGCATGCATAACAACAGTGTCCTGCCACTTGCCTCTCACACATCATAGAGTACAACATTACTTACGAAAGAAAATAAATGATGTCTACATTGACAGCAGTAACATTCATAAATGCGCATAAGGAAATTAAAGACCGGAAACAATGGCTCCACTCATGTAGCAAGCAAATGTAAGCAGAGAAGTACATGCAAATGGACACACGAAAAAATTCCGCTTTGCACTCTGTACATCTTTCTGCACCTTTTTGTCATCCTGCCACAATGCACAGTACTCCATTTTGAAAACAAATACTCCATCACTAATACACACACGTGTTCAATAAGACGTCATACAGTACACTCCCAAATAATCCACCTGCCGCCTTCATAAACATGCTTATGCTCCCAAGTCCCCAGGCATATCGTAAGCCATGCATTTATACACACACACTTGCCCTTCCTGCCAAGCCATCCCCCTGGAGTTTTAAAGATTGTATTGCACACATGTAAGCACTACGCCATTAGCCAACATATTTTCTTACCATCTTATCATACAGGTGCAGTACCCACCTGTCTCTGGAAAGCCACTGGTATTAGCACTTCAAATTACAACCTGTAACAAACCTACTTTCACCAAGTAGTACAGTAAGTACAATACCATCATACTGTTGTATGTCGTACTAGAAGAGTGCACTGTTGTAGTATTGAAGCATATAGATTTGCAGCAATCCACCAGTATGTACTTCATTGTTCTTCATGCCACATCTACAGGTGCTCAGTGTTTGGTATGTCTCCACCATTAGACTAATTCCCACATAGTAAGACAGTGGCACTCATTATAAGTTTGCTGGTCCGGGAACTATGGTACCGGTAAGCTTGCCAGTACTGTAGTTCCCATATTGGCAAACTACAAGTTGTGCTCGTGGTTGCCTTTCTGCCTGCCAGATCGGACCTGGCAGGCAGAGTGGCACATGTGAGCACAACATGCTGCATGCACCGGCACCATTCACTAATGGTGTCGGTACATGTGGCTTTTCCTTTCCCATTGAGCCCTATGGGGCTCAAATGGGAATGGGGAAGAATTGTTTCCCGCACCCTGCAATGGGCAATTACTGTGTCCGCCAGGGTTGTAATACTCCGGTAATTGCTCATTCCAGGGTGCCAGAAAAAAAACGACTCTACTGGCAGCCTTGCCTGTATTACAGGCACAGCTGTCCGCCAGGGTCGTAATGAGGCCCATTGTCCCCAACCGAAAGTTAGAGGCCATTAAAAAGTGAAACACTTCCATTTATATACCTACCCTCCTATTGACCTACTCATGCACATTGCGCACATATACATTTGAAAATCTGCACACCCACGCTTCCCTTTCTTCGCCAACACCTACTACACAATGGGCCTCATTCCGAGTACGGCGCTAACCAATGGCGCTATTAACGCCTTGGTTGACGCCGTACCCGGACCGGCAGCGCCTTGGTGGATGGCGGAATCACCGCCCCATTCCAAGATTGGCGGGGCGGTAATTCCCCATTCACCAAGGCTCTTCCCCATTCCCGAATGAGCCCCCATAGGGCTCAATGGGAATGGGGAAGATGCAAATAACGGTGACCGTTCATTACGGTCACCGTTATTGGCTTGGAGGCCCCTTTGCGCCCTCGACTTTAACACCTGCTCAAAGCAGGCGTTAAGGGCGAGGGCGCAGAGGGAACTCGGAGTATGGCGGTAAGGGATTACCGCCACCGGTCTCGTTACCGGTGGCCGCTATCCCTTACCGCCATACTCGGAATGAGGCCCAATGCCTACCAAACTGCAACTCTGTAAAAAGCAACACAGAAATAGAGTCATGCAACCTAAAAACATAGAAAGTAGCCATCCACTGCAAGCAAAACTTTGACATAAAGTTGAAAGAGAAGAGCTAATCCAGTCATTTAGGAAAGCGGATGCATCTACCAGTAAAGACAGAGTGGTTCATCTGTCAAAATGTTACAATGAAAAGTAAAGCACTAAAAACAGTGCAACGCCCACAACTACTAACAGAGCATGCACAAATGGTAATGTAAGCACAAGCAAGCATTCCAAAAAATGTATTTTACAAAAAATGTTCCACCACAGAGTCCTTCAGAACCTTACAAATAGAGGGCAGAAATCACGTTCAATCCTCAAAACCTACCAAAGAAAAGTCATCCTGGAAGCTCTTGTAGACAGTGCAATGATCGTGAAACGGGAATTGTTTATAGTAATTTTGAACAGAATGAAACCACTAACAAGATGAATTAATAAACTGCAAGCACTACTTTGCAAAATAGCGCAATATCAGCATAGACACCTTTGCCCACATCTGTACAGGTGAGTGGAGTCACACCACCAACACAGAGCCATACTTCAATGAAGAATTGAACAAACAACACCAAACAAACCAAATTGCCTTTCATCGGAGTGCACGAGTGAATGTAAAGATACACAATACCATAATGGAAGAAGAAACACTGCTTTCAGAAATATCCCCATCCAACTTAGATGTCACTCTCCATTCAACCAAACCAACACGTCTCACCTACAAATGGCCTTGCATATCAATGGGTAACACTTGCCATTACCTAATCAAATCTTTGTAGCAATTCCTCAATCAGTATGTCAAAGGCAACGAGAAAAGAAAAATACTACAAACTATGGACTCCTGTCCAGTGCGCAACTACACAGGAATATGAGGACATTCCTTAGCCTGTATTTCTGGACCTGCTTTCAAAAGCACCTTCCACTGTATCAAAATGTTAGCAACCCACTATTCAACAGTCAGAATACTAGTTTACAAACTATAATATGCAAAAAGTCCAGCTTTAGCACTACAACATGTATGATGTTCTCCTACACGGTACAGCCAAAGAAGTGCTCGAAGAAATAGAGTACATCCAAATGAAATATTGTGGAACTGAAGAGCACTTACAAAGTCCAGCATTGTCAGACAACAGTACTGATAACAGTGCAGCTATCAAGTTTTTATATCACACATACAGAAAAGAAATACAAAAGTTCAAAAGCACATCTGCTGAAATGCCAGACCAAGTATGTGTGTGTTGTCGTAGAACTTTCTATAGAAAGAGCACCCAAACTGTCGATATAATGCAGAAAATAGTAGGCAATGGGGAATCCCAATAGTTTCAATTAGCTCTGTACCTTGTAGCTGAAAATAAAAACGAAATTACAAACACCTCTACTGTGCACATACTGCACTGCAAAACTTGACAATAACCAAAGGCCTTCACAGACAATCAGCAATAATTTGTAAGAATTTCCACTGCCAACCGCACTGCTGCAGCTTAATTTGTATGAGAGCATTATAATCCAAACAGTGCACCCATTTCAAGCAATAATACGACTCCACCCGAAAACTGCAAAATTGCCTCCTGCGAATTACTGAGAGGCATTCGTCGGAAAGTAGTTTGTTTACCATTAGACCTCAAAGAAAATGTAGACACTCTACCAGTGCAAAGGCTTATAGAAGAATCTTTGATTATCTTGGTAAATGGCGTACCTATAAAAGACAAAAAAATTGGCAGCAACGAGTGGACTTAAGCAAAGTTTGGGAAGCCTTGCAATACCTTAAACAATACAAAGAATACTACAAGGAAATAAACGTTGAAGAAAACCTGAAAGAAACAGCCAAAATAATTCAGGACTCCTGAACAACTGGCCAATTTGAATGTCTAGATCCTAGTGCTGTCTCCAATATTTTAGATCACTATACAATTCACCCACTACACTCCAAAGACACCATAGACAATGCACTAGAAACATATCAAATGAGGCAAGGCAAAGGAGCGCCAATCAGTATATGGGAAAAAAGTGTAGAAGCACAAGCCTTTCCTCTACTCTTCCCAACTGGAAAAGGTGGAAAGTATGCTGAAAGATGCACACAAAGAAAAAAAGAAAAGCATCAGAATACCGCTCTTTATGAATGTATTCTGAAGACTCTATATTTAGACAGAACGTGGAGTACATATTCCACCTCCTCTTTGAAAGTGAACTGACAACACTATGCAATGGAGTTGCCCACACATTGAAAATAGGTTCCCATTTCCAAAACATGTCTGCTACACAGCTACATAAACTATGGGGATGACAACAAGCTACCTTTGGTTGTCCACACCGGAGGAAACAAGGATGGGTCTCAAACCATATGTGTGTACAGGCACACCCTCAATCTTTTAGCATATATAAAGAGGTGGGAGGCTCAATTTTAACAAAAATGTCTCATATATTTTTTTTTTTTTTTTTTTTTTTTATTTGTATATAATCTTTCTAGATTTTTTAACAAAAGTTGAGAGGAAAGAATTGTTCGAGAGAAGCGGAAGAAACGGTGGAACTTTTCATTCTGTCTGTGTTGGAAGAAGCACGTTAAGGATGTGTTTCATGATGTTTATAGTTGCCAACTGCCATGCCTGTTTGTCTCCGTCCAACAGTTTGTTCCAACACGTTTCTTCGCTTTGAAGAGTAAAATTTGTAAAAATGTCTGTCAGGTATCTGTCACGAATTTCTATCGTCGCCGGACAGTTCAGGAGGAGGTGGCGTATGGTTTCCTTGTCCGTGGTGGACTTGCAGAGACGGCAGAAGCTGGATAAGGATTGATGTCTAATCGCCAGTATTTCATTGGTTTCTAGAAGGTTCAATCTTATTTTTAAAAAATAATTTCGGGCCGCTCTATTTGGGAATAGTTTCAGAAAAGGTTGGATAGCGTCGAGTTTCTTGGAGAAAGGAGGAAGGTGACTGGAAAGTTTGTATTTTGAGGCAGAGTCATTGGTGTTGATCCAGTCAAGTTCTTTGATTTTCTTGACAACTCGAACGGGGTTGGCGATGAGATCTTCTGTGTTACAGGCAACTGAGTCTAGGATGTTCAAGACTTTACTTTCCCATCGAGTGAGCATATGGCAAGTGCCCAGTCGGATTTCTTCACTTATCAGTTGGTATGCGTAAAGCGTTTCTTTCTGTCTACATTTTCGATAAAGCATGACGCTATTGCAATCCACAATTGATTTTAGCGAGGAGAGAGTTAGTTCTCGTCTAATTACTGATATCGGAGTTGTTTTCGGCAGGCCCAAAATTGGGCGCCAGAAGTTTGCTTCTAATTTTGGCCATAAGTCGTGGGGAAGGTTCGGCATTGCTTCGGCGCCATATGTCAAGGATGGGATAACTTTCGTTTTGTAGAAATCTCTTACAGGTCTAATTGAGAATCTACCATATTTAATGTCAATCGCCTTTCCTTGTGTGGCTAGCTTGGTAGTTTTGGCGCGTAGGGACTCTTGCATTGCTTTTTCTTTGTATGAGCTATCTAGGGTGACTCCCAAATATTTAAAAGTTGTGACTTTTTCAATGGTAGTAGTGCCAAGTTTCAAATTCGGTGCCGATTTCTTTTTAGAGAATTTCTCTATTATCATCATTTTTGTTTTGGATTCATTTATTTCCAAATTGTTTGACGTCATGTAGAATTGAAGATTTGTTAATTGACGTTGAAGGCCAATGGGGGTATTATCCAGCAAGATTAGGTCGTCGGCGTAGAGTAGGCGACTGATTTGTTCTCCTCCGAGTTTAGGCGGAAAAACTCTAATCTTTGTTTCCGTTTCCTGGAAGTCGCCTAAATAGGACAAAAACAGAGCCGGTGCTAGTGGGCATCCCTGTTTGACGCCTCTGTTTGTTGTTATTGCTTGTGTTAGAGTGCCTTGCTTGTTCAGGCGGACCCTCATGGTAGTATTTGAGTAGAGGGCTTTAATTGGGTTGAGTACGTCTAATGGACATCTCCATAGGGTAAGCTTTCTCCACAGTCTTTCTCGATCGACTTTGTCAAAAGCTTGTGTGAGATCGACGAAGATGATATATAGACGTGGGCGACCCTCCCAGATTTTGCTTTTGAGGGCACTCAATATCAAAATGTTGGCGTTAGTCCCCAGGTTCTTTTTAAAGCCAGTTTGGAGGTTATCGTGGCACGGGGAGTCTTTGGCATAAATGTCTCATATATTTATTTTGTTCAACTCGGTCATAAAACAGACCATTTGGAAGTATTGTGCATTTTTCCAAAAATGTCTTCTCTCTCTTGATCGTCCAGATAT
This sequence comes from Ambystoma mexicanum, assembly GCF_040938575.1. NCBI lineage: Eukaryota > Metazoa > Chordata > Amphibia > Caudata > Ambystomatidae > Ambystoma > Ambystoma mexicanum. Next base: position 195,221,104 of record NC_090933.1, on the reverse strand, counting down.
TTTGGGCAAAGTGGCTGTCCATCTACTAAGTAGAGATCGAATGTTCTCCCAAAAATGGTGCAAGTCAACTCTAAATGCACTAGCTGATGCATCAATCTCGCTAGAGCTTCTTTTATCAAATGAAGGCAGTGCAAAAAAGAAAATTCAACAGTATGACTGGTGCACCAACCAAAATAAATGTTTAAATTATAGAGACTTCAAACAGAACTTATTTGGTCATAAGCGTTATAGTGTTATGGCTGACTATTTGGTCAAATTTCCATGTCCAAAAATACGACAAAAGCTACTTCGCTTCCGCCTGAATCTGTGGCCAACTCGAGATGTTCTTTCTCGTAGAAATTTAATCCCGAAGGTTGACAATTATTGCCGATTTTGTAAAGCCTTAGATCAGAAAGAGACTTTGGAACATTGTATGGTGTACTGTTCTCAATTGGAATCCACTCGTAAATTGTATTTCAAAAATCATCTGGAAGAACAAAATATGTATACACATAAGGATCTATGGCAATATATCTTCTCATCACCTAAGCTATTTATAAAGATAGCCACGATTCAATTTTTGGATGCTGTATTTCCTGATCAATGCTATAAGCATCAGCCAAATTCTATTGAAATTTGCCATTGAGTAATTTAGACTGTTGAATGTATTTACTGTAATTGTTGTTTTTGTATATTTCCGTTGGTAAACAATTATGAAATGTAATACTTAAAAAAAATGTATTGCTGTTTTGTATGGTGAAAATTTGAAAGGTTCATTTTATCAACCAAACAAATAAACAAAAAAAACAACAAAAAAAAGACCATTTGGTCACATTTGCAAATCTCAACAACATGTAAAAAAATCAAGTAAAAAGAGACAATTGGTCAACAGATTTGATCTTTGCATTCATTCACATAATACTTTATATCATGTGTGATGTTAGTAGCACATGGGTGACTTTAGACTAGCCCATTTATGTTTGCTTTGATATAGAGCCCCCAGTTCGATTGTGTCGACATGAGTAAATCTGTTTCCAGCCTCAACGTTTGTTTGGCATAGCGACTTTTCCTTGTTCTTATACTGGTTAGTCGTGTATGTGAGGCTTTCCTCAGGACACGTCAACCCTCTTATTAGAGGGTCTAGACTGGCACAAGTTGTGTTGTGGATTGTCTCGCAATATCTATAAAAAGAGAGATATATGTGTCAATATACACTAAAAGGACCTGAGCCTTTCATTTTTGTCACAATTATTTCTCTGCATACAAGAGTGGTTGAGAACATTTGTTTATCCTCTCAGTCTAATTAGGTGGGCATCATGCTATTTGTTTGATATAATTTCGCTATCTTAATAGTATAGCACTAATATAATTCTTCAAGCACAAAACGTCTCATTCTCTGATCTACATGGAATGAAGAATAAGGTTTCACCCGTTTTGGTGGGCACCTTATGTTTTGTCCCTAAATTGATTTCTTATATATATAAACCATGATTTTATATATAAGCTGCATATAATTTGACAGATGTAAAAACGAATGCCACTTACCTATTATGGCTCTTTATTGGTCATATGATCGTTCGCCAATAACCAAGGCATCTCTTGAATGAGCCGTTATTTTCAGACAATGTCACTTCTTGGATGTGACAGTGGAACCACAGGACTTGTTGGTCACATTAGATGTGACATCCCTCTATACCAACATACCGCAAATTAAATGCGTGGAGGTGATGGTCAATCTTTTGGAAACACGTGATGACAAAAATCCTCCATCAGCATTTCTCGCTGAGTGCATCCTTTTAGCACTAATTAGGAATTTTTTCATATCGAACAGTGTCTTTTTCCAACAGTTACATGGCACCAGTATGGGGGCGACTTTTGCCCCCGACCTGGCGAATCTGTACATGGACAATTTCAAAATCATCAACATCTATGCCGATGACAACCCATACCAGGAAAACATTAAGGCCTGGTATCGTTACATAGATGACATCTTCATGGTCTGGCAAGGTACGAAGGAAGAGCTTGTGGTTTTTACCTCGTGGCTTAATAAAATACATGTGATTCTGACCCCAGAAGCATCGCCTTCCTAGATCTACTGATTCACCGTATGCCTGACAATAAGGTTGGCACCAGCCATTACAAGAAGCCTACTAAAAAATACGCTATTACAATTCCATAGCTACCATCCACAGTCACTGAGGGAAAATCTACCATTTGGCCAATTTCTCCACATTAGGCGCAATTGCTCTGACAATGCTGACTTTAAAAATCATAGTCAGACCCTTAAAGCAAATCTAAAAGAAAGAGGATATCCCCCGTATATCAGTAGAAGAACATACAAAAAGGCCGCCAACATTTCAAGGGCGGATTGTCTATCTAAACAACATAAAACCATATTAGACAAAATCACTTGTGTGTCTTCTTTTACACCAATTAGCAACGATTTAAGAAAAACAATATTGACTAATTGGAAAATGATCAATACTGAAGATTTTAATATCCCTCCTCCTCGCTTTGCATTTAAGCGCCTCGCTAACATAAGAGACAAACTTGTTCACACCTATCCGTTGCCAAAAATAAGTGATTATGCCCAATCCACTTTGTGGCACCTACCACCGGTAATGCGGCATTCAAATGTGGTAAATATAGTATGTGTAAATTTACGAGTAATTTGAAAACCATTGACTTGAAAGGCAAAACATGGAGGCTTGACACATTTACCAACTGTGCCACCAAATTCGGTGGTGTACTGTATTATATGTCCATGTGGGCTAGTAAACATTGGGAAGACAAAACGACCTGTACTGACTAGAGTTGGTGAACACCGTTGCTGTATTAAAAACAACACAGCTGATAAACCACTGGTTGATCACTACAAAAAGGCAAAACATTCACATGATGATATTTTCTGGTGTGTACTACAAAAGATTGATAACCATCCTTGTGGCGGTGACCGTGATTTAAAATTGCGAAGACTTGAACAAAGGTGGATATATGACTTGGACTCAGTTAAACATGGTCTCAATTTATATATCAAATGGGGTCTATTCTTACGTAAATCGAAAGTTGTGCTCTCCATCCCTCCTGTAGATCAGCAGCAGCCGCTGCACCAGGTTGGTGTCATAATATATCCTTAATTTTGTCCTGGTTCGTAATGAATATACATGCTTTCTCTAACTATACTAGAACAACTGAAGACTGTGATGTGTCTTCTTTTTTTTAGTCACATCCAAGAAGTGACATTGTCTGAAAATAACGGCTCATTCAAGAGATGCCGTGGTTATTAGCGGGCGATCATATGACCAATAAAGAGCCATAATAGGTATGTGGCATTCGTTTTTACATCTGTCAAATTATATGCAGCTTATATATAATATCATGGTTTATATATATAAGAAATCAACTTAGAAACGAAACATAAGGTGCCCACCAAAACGGGTGAAACCTTATTCTTCATTTCATGTAGATCAGAGAATGAGACGTTTTGTGGTTGAAGAATTTTATTAGTGCTATACTATTGAGATAGCAAAATTATATTAAACACATTGCATGATGCCCACCTAATTAGATTGAGAGGATGAAAGGCTCAGGTCCTTTTGGTGTATATTGACACATATATCTGTGTTTTTTATAGATAGTGCGAGACAATCCACAACACAACTTGTGCCAGTCTAGACCCTCTAATAAGAGGGTTGACGTGTCCTGAGGAAAGCCTCACATACACGACTAACCAGTATAAGAACAAGGAAAAGTCGCTGGGCCAAACAAACTTTGAGGCTGGAAACAGATTTACTTATATGTCAACACAATCGAACTGGGGGCTCTATATCAAAGTAAACATAAATGGGCTGGTCTAAAGTCACCCATGTGCTACTAACATCACCTATGATATAAAGTATTATGTGAATGAATGCAAAGATCAAATCTGTTGACCAATTGTCTCTTTTTACTTGATTTTTTTACATGTTGTTGAGATTTGCAAATGTGACCAAATGGTCTGTTTTATGACCGAGTTGAACAAAATAAATATATGAGATATTTTTGTTAAAATTGAGCCTCCCATCTCTTTATATTTGCTAAAAGAATGAGGGTGTGCCTTTATACACATATGGTTTGAGACCCATCCTTGTTTCCTTCGGTGTGGACATCCAAAGGTAGCTTGTTGTCATCCCCTTAGTTTATACTCTCTGTATTCAGTCCTCCGCCAACAAGCCCCTATTTACAAAAAAAGAGGACACATATTGTAGCAGTGTGCTTACTGTTTCTTTCACTGCTAAGCAGCTACTTCAAAAGATGTAAGAGAAGGACAAAGTTTTAAAGTCAAGTATTACAAATCTCTTGGCAAAAATGTGTGGTACGAAAGAGTACTAGTTCCGACGGCATGCAGATGTACGGTGCATGCTACACAACCTTGGCCCACCCACATTGTTTGTCACTTTAAGTTGTGCAGAGTATTCATGGGAAGACTTATACACTTTCCTATGCATAGCAAACAAAAACAAAACAGATGTAGACATGAAAACAACAGAAGAACTTTGCAGTCTTGATCCAGTAAATATTGCACCGTGCTTCCATCATCGCTTCCTAGCCATGCTGCACTTCATATGCAATAAAGCACTTGCTCACCTCGGAGAAGTGGAACACTTCTTTTGGTGAAAAGAACATCAAGCCAGAGGAGCACCACACATCCACATGCTTTTGTGGATTAAAAATGCTCATGTGTGAAATCTCTTTGGACAGGACACATAGTGACCTACACGAACACATTTTGCAATTCCAAAGACACAAGTGTGGCGAGTATTCTCAATGCAAATATAAGAACAGAGGAAAATAATACACCAAATGCTGCTTTAGTTTACCTAGACCAGTTTCAACAACAGGGCAAGTAAACAGCTTCAAACTTCGGTTACACACAGTGATAAAGGAAAATATCTTAAGAACACATACTGCATAAAAAGGAACGAAGCATCAAAGTACATCAATGATTACAATGCAATGATTGCCCTCCTATGGAATGCTAATGTTGATGCACAGTACATTGCAGACATTTCCACTGCAGTTGCACGATACCAAAGCAGAGAAAAGAGGGATGACATATCTTCTGACAAAACACTGCCACAAAAACTGTACAGCTTTGGCATACAAATGCTGTCCCACAGAGAATGTGACTGATACGAAGCCGCAGACTATTTAACCGGCACCACCTTATATGGGAAATCTGAAAACATAGTGTGGCTAGGCCTTGGTCCTGCTGCATTCAGAAAAAGAGTACTTAAATTGTACAAAGACATAAAAACACTAGCCAAAAGCGATCCCAACTGCCAGAACATTTTGAAGAACAACTTATTGGACACATACAACCTGAACAGGAGTATTCCGTTAGAATCCTTGTGACTGTACCAGATAGCCCAAAACTTCACATACAAATATAACATTAAACCAGATGAGAAAAAAAGTAGATACAGAGTGGAAAGTTGGGAAGGCAGCCTGGTGAAACTTACCAAACGCAGCCTAATTAATCATATGAATGTTTCATTAAAAACTCATCAACACAAAGAACTGTACTACATGGCTCTACTGCAACTTTTCAAACAATGGAGAAATGAAGAAGATGTATTAGGCACTCACGCCTCCTAAGAAGATGCTTTCAATGTAGTGAAAGTACATCCACAGATGAAAACATTCCACGGTACAAAAGCACATTGGACAATGAATGCCAACAATAAGAAGAACTTCAAGCACAACTGAATGTAGACACTTCTGAGAGCAGTGAACCTTCTATAACAGGCAGCCAAGTGCCACTTGGACAGTCACTCATGGCAAATGTGGCAGAATTAGCCATGATGGAAGTAACCACCACCGTGTTTCAGTATGAGCAATTTGCAGAAGAGTTGGCTGTACTGAAATCCCAACTGATCAATGAGCAGCGTACCATTCTCTTTAGAAGTAAGTTAAAAAATTGAACATGGTCTACAGCACAAAAGTAAAACTTGCACCTGTGACAACTACAAACCTGTACTTCTGTATGTAAGTGTAAAAGCAGGGTCAGGGAAAACATTCTTAATAAAAATGATCAGTAAATACCTCCAACAATTACCAAACAACAACCTTTCAGATGTTGTAACCACCGCCACAGGTTTGGCTGCCTACAACATAGGTGGAGTCACTCTAAACCAATTGCTACTAGAAAACCAACACCAATTAGAGTACTATAAACCTTCAGACGAATCTGCTATGGCGCTATGCAGAGTTTTGAAACAAATGAAAAAGCTCCTAATACATGAAGTGAGCATGGTTGCCAAACTAATGTTGGCTTTGATTCACCTCAGATTGCAAGAGGTCCTCAAAACAAACTATGAAGAACTATTTTGAGGAAAACATGTCAGTGTTTTCGCAGATCTTCTTCAATTAACCCCAGAGAAAGTGAACCTATATTCGAAACCTAGGACACAAAGTGAGCCATGAAAGTCTTGGAGCATTGGGAATGCAAATCTCTGGCAACATTTTCAATACACAGAACTAACTCAAAACATGCGTCAGTCTGCAGACCTCACTGACGCCAACATTTTAAAAAACATGCGTATTGGTGTTCTAACAAAGAAGGCACAGTCTACCCTCAATTCTAGATGCATCCATGAGCTGTACAGGTATAACACATGTGCTACTGATGTCATGGAACAATTAGCTCAAAAAATGGCACCTGTATGTCCTTAATGTCAACTCTAGCAAGCTGTGCACAATTCAATGCAACAATGCTGAAAAAAGAAAAACAACCACTCGTGTAAATTCATGCCACAGACAAACTGGATGTACACAGTATGACAATACTGATGTGTCAACAAGGCATAGCACGAATACATACTTTAGAAAACTCTATCTCCAACACAGCAGTTTTGGAGAAAATGTTAACATTATGTGTCAACTGTAGAGTAATGCTGAAGCTTAACCTTGACGTAGAGCAAGGGTTAGTTAATGGAGCACTTGGTACAGAGTTTGGCTTCCAGACATACCCATGGGACAACAGCATTCAGTTTGTGAACATCTAGTTTGACAAACTTTCAGAAGTTAATAAGACAGGACGCACAACGGCGCAATTCCTTCTTTTCAATGACATGTATGTACGCAGAGAACAGTTTTCTCTGTCACTAGCTTATGCAGTAACAATTCATAAATCACAAGGTCTAACATTAGATCAAGCATTGATTGATATTGGCACCACAGTCTTCAAAGAAGGCATGAGTTACGTAGCACTGTCACGGGCTATGTACACTGGAAGGACTGTATCTTGTGAATTTTGATGCAACTGCAGTCAGCGCAGACATTCCTAGCATCATAGAGTACAATAGACTACGTGCGCTGTACAAACCCCATCTGAACATGTACCCTGTTCCAGAAACTAAAGGTTTGAAGAGAAGGCTCATGCAATCAGAAGTTGTAAATGATTTGCCAACACTACCAGCAAAGAAATTGAAATCACTCATACTACATCAACTACCAAAAGCACAGACAAAAGGAGTACACAAGACAAGACATACCCAACTCCACACACAAAAAAGTGCCTTTTCAAAGAAACCACATACCCTTTCATCAATGTACTCAGACACAGAAGTACCTTTTCCATTCACATTTTCCAATATAACAGGTGTTAATTGCTATGCAAATGTGACAATGAATGTTCTATTCCAAATTCCAGCAATTGTTGAACAAATGTATTTGAATGGCGTAGACCAGTTGTGTTGCAAATGCTCGTCCTTCACAGAAATGTAGTAAGTAATCCTGACAACATTTCCAGTGTCTCGGGAATAAAGCAAGAATTGGACTACTGTGTAGAGTGGAGGGTACTATACTGCATACATTAGAAAGCAATGGCCATGGTGGGAATGCAATGATACTTCCATCATTCCAAAGCAGACAATACCTGCAAATCTTGCAAATGCCTACTTAATCTTCTTGAAGCCACAATTGTGTCAATAATATACAAACCTACTATATCTTACTCCCCAGCACCAACCAGTACCTTTGTAAGTGCACTAAAAATAATATCCTTCCACACTGTCGACTTAAAGCCACTTAGCTTACAGCAAGCTTTGAAGAAATGCATTACAGTGTGTGTTGGACAATTTCATCCCCAATGAACCCAATGAGTACACTCACACAAACAGTATATGTACAGAAATCATAGTCGCTGTATTTTCCCCAGAATACGTTAAATGGGAAAGTACTAACTATGAGGGTTCAAAACTATCCAAGTACGCAAATGAGTCACCTTCTCTAAGAATGCTGATACAACTGCAAGATATATGCAACTATCTCTACGTAAACCCATAATAGGAGACTACCACTTCAGAATGTACACCAATGTGAAAGTTGCAATAGGAATGTACGAGCTTGTAAACGTACCTCTTAGGAATGGAACACTGTAAACAGTTAGAAAATGCACCCTGCTATCTAACTGCAACCAGAACAAATGTTATTTGCAGCATCAAAACAATCCCCAACTCAACCTTCAACAACGAATGTGCTACAAACATATCCTCAAACACTTCCAAAATATTTGCAGTTAAAGTACGCCAACAGGTACGTAACTATCGTCACAATTCTGCAGTAGCACAGTACAATGGCACAATACGTGCAAACCACCAGCAGCAACCAAATGCATAAAGAAACAGTGCTACCAAAAACGAACCAAGTAAACATTTACAAAACACCAACTGATATACAATGCCACCGACCCTACCAACATGTATAGGGCAGAAAGTGTAAACCATTACATGTCCTGCTACTTCAAGAGTTCCCCTTAAAAAGTGCTATAGCCACTCCGAACGTTACTGTATTTCATTGTGCAGCATAGCAGCAAAGATATTTGAAAGCTTTTTTCCCACAGATATTGGAGCAACAATGAGTACAACACAACATGTCACAATCAATACAGAACAAATAGCAGAGGCCCTCACCAATATAAACAGTAAGTATGCAACTAGTGGTATCATACTTCGCTACAATGTCCACAGTGATAGGTGTGCACTTATTTATGCCATGCTCATAGCAATGCCACAATTTGCAATGCACACCTATAGTACACTACACACCTTGTGCCTACACCCTACACACTTCACTACACCCAGTACATTGTAGGGGCTCCAGCAATGCATTCAATATTGCAGACCTTACCCGCAACTACCGCTGCACTGTACAACTGTGCATACGAACATCATAGATAACCTGTTTCATATGACCACTGTTCACCGAAGCCTATATTAAGTGGACACGCTGAGTGCACTACACTACGATAACCTACCCAATAATCTGCACAATCACAACAATGCAAATTGATCAATGCCTCCATACATCTTACGTAACTGTCCTACCTGCTGCAACATTTGGCTCCTTGCATTCCACGGGCACCGTTTAGGCCGTTAGGTCATCTTCATTGTTATGTACACCATATCAAAACAAGGTATCCACCACAGATTTCACTGCAGCACATGGTATATAGCAATTTCAACCACTGCGTTACTCCTTACATTTTTCAACTTCTGTTGCCCTTTCTTATTGTATAATGTAAACACCTTGTGCACACCATAACCCCCTTACAATGTTTGAATGACGTACGCAGTAATTCCTTTTCTTTCATCAACGACAGCACCAAACATGTTCACGCTTCAACACATCAAACTGCGTACATTTGTCCAGCCACTCAAGTATGCTGAGGCAACGCACACACAGTGTGCCATCCTCCACCGTTGGCTTGTAACACACTGCACACATAAATGTTCCTATGGGACGGTAAAAGCACATTTTATGTATCTTTCCATCTGTGCATGCAGGGCAGCATGTGTACGGCACCATCATCTCTACTTATACTTTGTACTTACTTCACTGTAATGACACCACCAACATTCGGAATTGCATGATACAATCGAAACACGTTGCCGGCTGAATCCTTTTTTTTTTTTCAGCATCATCTCCGGAAAGCGAAACCTAACATACCTCTCCTTCAACAGGACAAATGTGCATTGTAAAGCAGCATTGAGTGGAAAGCATGATTAGCTCCAAAGGCAGACATTGGGCCTCATCACGAGTTGGGCAGTAACGCCGGCGGTATTACTGCTGGTGCTATTAGCCCTACCGCCAAACCCTGGTGCTATTAGTGCCGGATCATGGGTTTGGCAGAACAGTTAGTGCCCATTCCCCATTGGGCCCATATGAGAATTCCTCATTCTCCATTGGGCCCAACGGGGAAAATTTGCGCTATTACCGCCGGTGGATTTCCTGCCGGTGGTTATAGCGCCGAAAATCAGCAATTTTGCCACGGATTTCCCCCCAGCTAAGAGCTGGGGGGAAATCCACCAAGGCCATGATCTGGCGGACCCTTAAATGCGGCGGTAATAGCACTAGCGCTGCATTTAAGGGTTACCGCTAGACTCGTGATGAGGCCCATTATATGGAATTCTAGAAAAAAAGGATATATAACTTACACTGAAGTTGCTCTGCCCATGTGCCCCAAAGTTAGTCTGCAACAATTCCACATGCCGTACACTGCAATTTGTCCCCACCCAATAGAAGCATGGATTTTGCCGAAGTTATGTAAGTAAAACTTTTCATCTCATGTGCATTATGACAAAAATGTATTAAGCTGCAGTTCTGTATGTATAATTATAAATTTACTGTACAGCACACTTTCTCTGTGTGCATTGCACAGAGGTTTGTGATGGCAGTAATCACACACCGTTACCGTGGCATGTCTCCACCATTCCCCGTAAATTGCAACTGTGATTGTACTTCGTTTTGATGGCATTCTTCCGCAGCCCTTGCCAATTCAGACATAAAGTACAAGAAGAAAAGGGAAGGCAAATTGTACAGTGAAACTGCACACCTTATGCTCACTCATGGAGTGCTAATTACCCTGTTTTGCCCTTAGTATGCCCTTTCAAACAACTATCAGTTCTACGCACCCTCATTGTATTGAAAGTAATAAAGGCCACATGTTCACGCAGCGGTCAACCGGCACACAAACATCGATAGCTCACATTTCAATATTGCATTTTTAAGCAAACCGGCTCCTGCATTCTCCTGCAATCTGAGGGGAACCCCACTATGGTTGTTTTTTAAATTTTTTAATTTGGACACACACAGAGACATTATGCCGTGGGTCTAACAACACTCACTAGCACTGTCATTTTTCATAAAAAGGAAGCACGTGACAGGAGCTTCTGGTGGCAATGTGTCAAAGACATTTTGCTTGTGTGGAGCCGTACGATGACAGTATCACCTAGAAATCAGAGACCAAAGCAGTAGGTTAACATATGATGCTACTCAATAACACACACTACATGGTCCATGATGCAGCCACCTACTAAGACAATCTTCCCACTAACTCTTCTCTTGTCCACTGCCATTAATAGTGCTTACTTACATCTATTCTTATTCCTCTTTCTTGTCAGATACCTGGCACCTTTCTGCGCATGCCAGCCCTTCCACATTCCAACAGACGGGTGGTGAACGAAGCATTGCAAGATTACCATAATCAATGTCTTTTTCGTCTTTTTCGTCTTAGTTATCTTGGCCAACCGATATGGGCTGTTATGTCCATTTGCAGTTCCGGCAATACGAACCAACATGCAAACATTTATTCTGTAAAGCATCCCAGAGGCATCAGCTCCTACCTTGTCTACCTTGCAAAGAAAATGTGTTCTTCCACATGGCCCACTAAGGACCACACAGTTATCCTTTGTCCACTTTGCTGGACGACAAAAGAAGTACAGAAGTGCTAAGATAGCATTGCACACTGGATTTTGTTTGTGAAATAAAAGAGCAGTGATGGCAGCCACCTTATACGTTCGCGTGAACAATCTGTAGCAAAATAAAGCACTTGCAACAATTCACAGTGTTGTTGGTAAACTATGGACATTTTCTGGAACTGTATGCTCTGTGTGTGCATGTCTGCTTTTGCTTTTGTTTGTGTTGTTACTTTCCGGAGCTAGATCCTCACATGACAGAGTGCCCTACGCTTGGCATGCACGTAACAAAAATACCTGGAGTGCACGCCGTGCGCAACTACTTTCCACAACTAAAGTCAGCTATGCCAGTGAATGTTTCAATGGTGTAGGCCGCCCACATGTACAGGTAAAGAAAGCGATGCACACATTACAATTACACACATAGGACCACCAACCACATTTGTTGGTCATCTGAACAATTACGCAAAAGGAAGCTAACAGTCAGATGGCCTGCCGTCCTGTATATTGTGGAACGTGATGGCGTTGATGGTTTTGTCTGGTGCAAATGTATGTGGGTCGGTCTGTAAAGTCAGCTATGCCAGTGACTGTTGTGATGGGGTATGCCACCCACACATACAGGTAAAGAAAGCAATGCTCACATTACAGTTACACACAATAATACCACCAACCGCATTTGTTGGTCATCTCAACAATTACGCAAAAGAAAGCTAACAGTCAGATGGCCTGCTGTCCTGTATATTGTGGGACGTGACAGCGTTGATGGTTTTCTTTGGTGCAAATGTATGTGGGTCGGTCTGTACATTATGCATACTGTAAATGTGCACTGCTTAGTAACTCGTGTCATGTCGCCATATCTTCCTTCATTCTCAAAGCACAGAGTATTATCAGGGGCACACCATAACAAACACAAATAGTGGCATGTCAGTCCATGAACGGCAACAAGTCCAAAGACGTAAGCCATATGCAAGAGCAGGCACTTCATGCCACCTCTGGTGGTGTACCAACTACAAAGTGTCCTCCACAACCATTCTGTAATGGTGAGCACCCACTGGAGACATGCATATTTGCAAGAGTGTACGCTAGAGTTACATATCAGTGTAGGAACGAACCCAAAGAAGGCAACATCCAGAAACCTACTTCCAACCAGTGTCCAGACTGTTATTACAAAGGGCCCTAGCCATTCACACAAGGCAATTGGGGCTTGCCACTCCCAACACAATATAGTACAGTGAATGGAAATTTTCCCGACATCATCTGCAATATTCTCCCCATCCCCAATGGGCTCGGAAGGTAGTTGCCTGTGCAGCTACCTCCCAATGAACGATATGTGAGTACCTGCGCAAATGGTGGCATATCTCATCTATGCTGCTGTAGCAAGTCTAACATGTCCTCCATAAGGAATCCACAAAGGCAATTACCTTAGGACATTCACATATTGCAAAGTGTATCGGATGGAACAAAGAATGTTTTAAATAACTTACTGAAGTTAGCAGAGCCAAATGGCATGTACCCTCTTTGCCTATATGTGCACTCCAGATACCATTATGACAGTGCTCCCCTGCATGTTCCAATTTCATCCTGCACTCCCTGAAGCAAGTCTCTGTTCATGGCCACACCATTCCAAAGGCTAATGGTGGCATGTCTCACCACTACTGCAGTAAGACCTCTTAACATTTGCTCCAGAATGATTTTGCAAATTTGAGTACGTTAGAACACTTACATATTTAAAACTCTTACGGATGTCAGAAGATATGGTTATAATAACTTATCCAAATGAGCTAAGGCAAACAGAATGCACTCTGTATACAGATATGTGCAATGCACATATCAATATCACAGTAGTCGCAAACATGGCTGCATTGCTTGCAGGGATTGTACTAAAGGGCTAGGCTCTTGGGTAGATACAGAGGTCTACGGCCTCCGCCCATGCACCCTAGTTCGTGGACACACCCACTAGAAGGTAATAAAGCCATGCATGGGAACATGTGGCCATGTAGCTTTTCTGACTACAGGTAGGGGCTTTGCAGGCACAAGACAACATAGTACACCAACTGCAAATATCCTCATATTCTCTCCAATTCACTCCCCCTTGCCAATTCAGTCTGCCTGCAGTCACCTAAAAATGATAGTCACCTGTGCATCTACCCGCCAATGAAGTTTACTTGAATAGCTGCATAAAAGGTACATATCGCAAAACTGTGATGGTAAACAAATCCTTCCATGTGGCATTGTCTTACTGCCCTCCCTGAAGCAAGGCTGTAGGCAATGCCTAGCCCCTTTGGAGCATGTGGAGGCCTATGGCCTCCACCCATGCACCCAAAAGCCTAGGCTTTGCCTGCAAACACTAGAAGGCAATGGAGGCATGCAGGGGAACATGGTGCCACATACTCCCCAAAGCAAGGCTGCAGACAAGGCCTAGCCTCTTGGGTGCATGCAGAGGCCTACAGCCTCAGTCCATGCACCCAAAAGCCTACGCCTTGCCTACAGCTACTACAAGGCAATGGAGGCATGCACAGGAACATGGTGCCACATACCGTACTTGACACACATACCACTACCTCCACCACCACTACCCACCACCACAACACAATGGGAACCCACACCATCCTACGTCCTCTGCCCATTCACCCAAGAGGCTAGTCCGTGCATACACCCACTAGAAGGCAATAGAGCAATGCATGGTAACATGCACCATTCCTACATACAAGTACACATGGGCATACTAACGGACCCAAACAAGGCACCATTCTCAAACCTACTTCCCTCATTGTCTCCAATGCACTCCCCATCCCCAATGAAGTCTGCCTGCATTCACCAAAGAATTATAGTCACCTACGCAGCTACCCACCAATGAAAGATATGTGCGTAGCTGCGTGAATGGTCAATATTGCCAAACAGTGATGGTAGAAAATCCTTCAATGTGGCAATGTCACGCATTCTCACTTTCTTTACATCATCTGCAATGCAGTCCCCACTCCCAAGGGAGTGCCCTCGCAGTCGCCTCAGAAGGTAGTCCCCTGATGAGCTACCTGCAAAATGCCTCACTGCTCTTTCATGCATGGTGGTGGTTGCCAGGCCCTAGGCTCTTGCACCCAAAAGGCTAGGACTTGCCCTCAACCACTGGAAGGCAATTCAGGCATGCATGGAAACATTTGGCCACGTACCATACTTCACAAATGTCCCACTACCACCGACAGCCCAACCCACTGCCATACCGCAAGTGAAACCAACAAAGTCAACAGAAGCACCGGCTCCCTTATTCAAGAGCACAACACATTGTCAATTTCTGCGCATAAGCTGCAATGCAGTCTACGTTCACAATGGGGCATCCATGCAGTTGCCACAGAAGGTTCTTCCCTAAGGAGTTACCAGCAAATTGCTGCATTGCTAGCGTACACCACTTGCACTCCAATGTCTTCTTCGACCTGAACAAATCTATCATATTTGCCTCTTTTCTCTCCCCAAAATGTTCCCCCTCTCCTTCACCCACCCGATCCTGCAAACCATGTTTTGCTACCCCTTCCGAGACCTGGCCAAATTGGTGCAGTGCTCGCATACACCACTCGCACACCGCTGTCTTCTTTGACCTAAACAAATATATCATATGTTCCACTTCTCTCTCCCCGACACATTCCATCCCCTCTACCCACCACCACATGCCGTATATTATGTTTGTAATTTCCTTTTGGTGGTGCACTGTCCTCCGATACACCATCGCAGTGTTCCCAAAAACTTTGACGCAAAGCACACTTCTTTCCAGACAACCACCGGCCGCGTCCAATGTTCGTCGACAGCACAGCGTACTGCAAGCCAATGAGCCTTCTGTCCACGGAGCAAACAGGGAAATGGGTCCGTAGGGCAGAGCCAGATAACACACATTTTTTGAGATGTACATTTCAGTACTTTGCAACAAAAGTGCTGGTCAGATTTCCACCAAACACACAAAAGCACACTTTCTAACCCAAACCCACGCTCCTGCCGCAAATTTGGTGAACATCCATCCAGCCTTTCGGCCTGTAGCCGTGCGCAAAGTTTTTCCCTATTCAGTCTATGGAAAAAAAATTGTTTGGGACCTCCTCTATTACTCCCCCCCCTTGCACAAAACCTCACCAAACTTGCCATGAAGAGGGGGTAAATTTATAGGGGGGTCCCAAAAGATTTTTTTTTCCATAGAGAAAATGGAGAGAAAAGTCTTTGCTCAAACCTACAGGCGAGACCGCTGGACAGATTAGCACCAAATTTGCGGCAGGAGTGGCAGCTTTATCCCGAGACTGCGCTTTTGTAAATACGGTGAAAATCTGTCCACTTGTTTTTTTTAAAACAGGCAAAATGTAGGTGGCAACAAATTAGTGATATCTGGCTCTGCTCTGCCCCGCAGAGCCATTTCCCGGTTCGCTCCATGGATAGGATTTCGGTTGGCCCAGTGGGCTGCGTGATGTCCGCGGACATACGACGTGATAGCTGATTGGCTGGTTGGAAGCATGATGTGCATCATATTTTTCCCAAATGCCCGCCATGTTGTATTCTTAGGGCGGCGGACGAACAGGACTGGAAAACATGTTTTGGGTATTTGGTTTTGGGAAGAGGGGCTGGAAAGGGTGCGGGAGAGAAAGGTGGTTCATATGATGTATATGTTTAGGTGGAAGAAGACTGTGTTGTGGTCACAGTGGCCGCAGACACCGCAGCAGTTCGCGGGTAGGTACTGAGGTGAGTAGGTTATGAGGTGACTGCAGGCAGGTTTCATTACGGTAGGGGAATGGAATGTAAATGATATGAGGCTGTTTGTATAGGCTGTATTATGCTGTTGTGGTTGTTGCAAGCTGCTTGACACTTGGGTGCATGGCCAGAGTTCATGCACCCAAGAGTCTGACTACTGGCGTGAAGTAGTGTAATAATATATGTGCAGAAGTGGACAGGGCCTCAGGCAGCTGGCTTGTGTGTGTCGGCTGTGGCCATTGTACAGATTTTTGGGTGCATGTCTGTATTATGCTGTGGTGATTGTGGGCAGCTACTAGAATCTTGGGTGCATGGACGGAGGCTATGCATCCAAGAGTTTGACCCCTGCATGCAAATACTCTAATGGTATGTGCAGAGAAGTGTACTGGGTGATTGGAAGTTGCCTTATTGGACTGTGCTGAGAGTTTTAGGTGTATGAGAGTCTGTCCAGTGGGTGCAAGTAATGTAATAGTATGTGAACTGAAGTGGCTAGACCTCAGGCAGCTGGCTAATGTGTGTGGGTTGTGGTTAGTCAGCAGATTTTTGAGTTGATGGCCATATTATGATGCGGTGGTCATGGCCAGGGCCTAGACTCTTGGCTGCATGGTCGCAGGTCGTAGGCCGTAGGCTACACACACAAGAGTCTGGGGCCTGGCCACAACCACTGCACCATAATACAGCCTTGCACTCAGAAATGTGACATTGGAATATGGATTTCAGAAATATGTGCAAATAAATGCAATTAGCTGATTATAAAGAAACATGACACCAATAATCATTTACTCACTGTATACATTGTTGATACACTGTACACCTTTTTTTAACATAGTGTACAATACCATTCAAATGGCACTTGCAGATTTCAATACTGTGGCATGTGTAAGTGCAGGAGAAATCTTTGTTTCATTGTCTGTGATAAAAGAAAAAATAACTTGATAGGGTAGGTACTTGATAATGTGGCATTGCATTCCATTTCAGATATATTTCAGTACTTTGTGGACCCTCATAATTAGCACTTTAGAAGTACTGTGTTTTAAACAAATGTACTGTCCAATGTGTTCAGTTCCTGTGTTTGTTTGCATAATCATCGGGTCTGTGGGAAAAGAAATCTATGCAGGATGTTTTTTTAAAACTTCTACATTCATTTTTTGTTATGTGGCAAACTCTGTTTCATTGACGTGTGCATTGACGTGTGCACTACTTACAGGAATGTTTAAGCTACATATCTATGTGGTGTTGCTGTTTATAAGCACTGTTGCAGTAGGAGAAATTGAAATGGTGTATGACGTTCCTTTTGGAAGTGGTGGTACTGTGGTTGCAGTTATATACCAATTGGAGTATTCTAACTGTTTATCTGTTTCCGATTTTTTAGCAGTAAATCTCTGTTCATGCATTTGATTGACGTTGATGTTTTCTAAGTAGTGTAGTATTGGAAACTAATATTGCAGGATTGTGAGGGCAGTTAGATAGCTGTTGGCGTATTCTAACTGTTGGTAGTTTAAAAGTTGTTGAGGGTAGGTTTGTAGGACTCTGATTGCTGAAGGTTGATTTTGGCAGTTTGCCTGCTGGAAGTAATATTGCAGTACTGTGGGTGCAGTAAGATAGCACTTGGTGTATTCTGATTGTTTATACTTAATAAATGTTGAAGGGTTCCCTCAGAAAAACTTTCACTTTTGCTGGTTGCTTTGAAAGTGTGTAGTACTGGGATGTAATATTTCAGTAGTATGGTTGCAGTTAGATAGCAGTTGGCGTATTGTATCTGTTAACAGTTTTACAGTTTTGCAGGGTATATCTTGAAGTTCCTGCATTCTAGTTGGCTGAGTTGCATTTTCCACTATTGTGAAGTGCCGTTGTAGTATTATGGGTGAAGTTACATGCAGTTGTGTATTGATTGCAGTGGTATGGGCATTGGTAGACAGCTGTTGCCTTATCTAACAGTTGGTTGTTTCAAATGTCATTGAGGACAGTTTGTAGACCCTCATACTTAGTACTTTTCTTTTTAAGTACTATGGGTGAAACACTATTACTGTGTTCTTTCTACAGTTGTTGTGTGAATGACAAACTCTATAGCAGCGCAACTGATATCCTCATGTGCACTTGGTGTATTCTAAATTGTTCTAGTTTCACAGGGCAGAAGGTTATTTTTCGTTTGTAGTTACATGTCTGTTGGTGAGTGTTGGGCAGTAGGCTATGCTACTTTTGTAGATCAGTGAGTACATTTTGGTTTCAAGAATATTAAGTAGGCATTTGCAAGATTTGCTGGGAATCTCTGCTTTAGAGTAATGGAAATATCATTGCATTCAAACCACCCACATTTCTTTTTAATGTATGCAGTATAATGACTTTCAGTGGTTGTGGCGACCGTGTGGTAGATTATGCCTACTGTTGTGAAGGTTTTCTTGCCAAGTGATATTTGTCCTTATGTGAAGCTCGTAAGCTTGCAGTTTTTTTTGGTGCCATCTGCTTTATATCATAAAAACATTACTCTTACGTATTGGCTATATGATTGTATCTGTAAGGTGGAACGATTGTCTGCATTGCAAATAGCACAACATTTGCCATGGTTTGTATTTTGTACCAGCTGTTGAAATTGAATGGATTCACAGTTAGATATAAATATATACACAAAGTGCTCGTTAGAGACTTGCTCCTGGTCCATATGGCTGCAGAGAGTGCATGCATGTTTCCACATGTATGAAATCTAGAAGATGTCATTTATCAGAATGCTTTTGCTTTCCAGTACTTGCAGTAAGTATATTAGAAATTTGTGTGAATCTTCCTGTGTGTTTATAGTGAATCTCACAATTCCTGCACAGTAGTCCAATTATTGCCTTAGTCCTGAGACACAGTTAATTGTGTCAGGATTGTTTTTTGCATTCCTATGAAGGAGTAGCATTTGCAAACACAACTGGTCTGCACTGTTTAAGTAAATGTTTTCAACAATTGGAGGAAATTGGAATAGAACATTGATTGCTACATGTGCATAGCAATTGATACCAGTTGAGTTGGAAAATTTGAATGGACCAGATAGTTCTGTGTCCGACTGATTTGATGGAAGTCCATTTGCTTGTTTTGAAGAGGTACGTTTCTTTCTTTCTGTAGTTGTTTATGCATTTGCCTTTTCAGTACATACTTCTGTGATTGTGGTAATTGATGGAGTAGCAGCTGCTTTCAATTTCTGTGGTCGTACTGTTGGGAGATCACGTACAACTTGTGTTTGGACAAGTTTTGTTTTACTAAATTTG
Source organism: Ambystoma mexicanum (assembly GCF_040938575.1). Classification (NCBI taxonomy): domain Eukaryota; kingdom Metazoa; phylum Chordata; class Amphibia; order Caudata; family Ambystomatidae; genus Ambystoma; species Ambystoma mexicanum. Next base: position 195,201,423 of record NC_090933.1, on the reverse strand, counting down.
CCTTTTTCGAGAAACAGGGTAAGTTTTGAGATGGGGTGTGTAGAGGGCACGTAGTCTGTTGTACTCTTACGATGCAAGGAGTGTCAGCTTTGACTTTGCTTGCATCACAATTGAGTAGAAATAGTCCTTAAAGTTAACGTAGGCATGACAGTGCTATATAACTCATGCCTTCTTTAAAGACTGTGCTGTCAATGACAATCATTGCTTGGTCTAGGGTTAGACCTAGTGAATCATGAATAGTGATGCCGTATGCTAGTAACAGAGAAAACTGTTCTCTGCGTACATACATTCCTCTGAAAAGAAGGAATCGGGATATTGAGTGTCCTATCCTTTTAACTTCTGAAAGTTTGTCAAAGTGGATGTTGACAAATTGAATGTTGCTGTCACGTGGGTATGTCTGGAAGCCAACAACTGCACAACGTGCTCCATTAACTAAACCTTACTCCATGTCAACGTTACGTTTGAGCATTACTCTACAGTTTAAAAACAATGCTGTGTTGTAGCATTGTGTTAGAGAAATAAAACCAGCTGTGTTGGAGATAGAATATTTGAAGCTATTTAATCACACTGTGGCTTGTTGACACATAGGTACTGTCATACCGTGTACGTCTAGTTTGTTTGTGGAGTAAATGTGCACTATTGGTTACATTTCTTTTTTCAACATTGTTTCATTGAATTGTGCACAGCTTGCTAGGGTTGGCATTATGGACATATATTTTACATTTCTGTGTGCTAATTGTTCCATGACATCAGTAGCAGATCTGTTATTCCCGTACAGTTCATGGATGTGTTTGCTACTTAATGTAGTCTGTGCTTCCTTAGAAAGCACACCAATCCGAATACTTTTCAAAATGTTGCCATAGGTGAGGTCTGCAGACTGATGCATGTTTTCAGTTAGTTCTCAGTATTGGAAATGTTGCCAGAGATTTACATTTCCCATGCTGCCAAGTGTGTTACAGCACAGTTTGTGTCCTAAGGTAAAAATAGGTTCAACTTTCACTGCCGTTAATTGAAGAAGACCATGCTCACCTCATCTATTAGGAGCATTTTCATTAGTTTCAAAACTCTGCGTAGCACCTTAGCAGCTTCTGCTGAAAGTTTGTAGTAGTCCAATTTGTTTTGGTGTTCAACTGGAAGGAGTAGCAATCGGTGTAAAGTAACACCACTTATGTTGTAGGCAGCTAAACCTGTGGGGGCAGTTACAACAGCTGAAAGCTTGTTGTTTGTCAATTGTTGACGGAGCTTGCTGATGATTATTATTAAGAATGTTTTGCCGGACCCAGCTTGACCACTTACATAGAGGAGCACAGGTTTATAGGTATGACAGGTGCACGTTTTAGTTTTGTACTGCACAGCATGTTCAATTATTTTAGTTACATCTAGGAAAATGTTATGCTTCTCATTATTGAGTTGTGATTGCATTACAGCAAAGTTTTCTTCAGATTGCTCATACTGACACATGCTGTTTTTTACTTCAGTCATGGCTAATTCTGTCTCATTTAGTTAGCGTGGGTCTCCAAGTGGTCGTTGGTTTGCTGTTAGAGAAGGTTGACTGCTCTCAGGAGTGTCTACATTTAGTTGTGCTTGAGCGTTCATTGTCCAACATGTTTTTGTACTGTACAAAGTTTATGTCTATTATAGTGCATTCACTTGCATTGAAAGCATCTTCAAAGGAGGAAGGTGTGTCCAATACATCATCTTCTTTTCTCCATAGTTTAAACAAATGCAGTATGGACATATAGTAAAGTTCTTTATGTGAGGAGTTTTTAATGATAGCTTCAAATCATTAATGAGGCTGCGTTTGATAAGTTTAACCAGGCTGCCCTCACAACTTTCAACTATGTATTTACCTTTTTTCTCATCTAGTTTAATATTATTTTTGTATGAGAAGTTTTGGGCTATGTAGTATAGACACATGTTTTCCAAAGAAGTACTCCTGTTTGGGTAGTATGTGTCCAATAAATTGTTTTTCAAAATGTCCTGGCTGTTGGGATAATTTTTGGCTATTGTTTCTATGTCTTGGTACGATTTGAGAACTCTTTTTCTGGATGCAGCAGGACCCAGGCCTAGCCAGACTATGTTTTTCAAAATTCACAGACAAGGCAATGCCGAGAAAAATGATCTGCGGCTTCGTAGCAGCTACATTCTCTATGAGAGAGCATTTTTTTGCCAAAGGTGTATAATTTTTGTGACAGTGTTTTGTCAGATGATATATCATCCCATAGGTGAGGTCTTTCAGCTCTGTTTTTTCAGCTTTGGTTGAGTAGGCTGTGACATATCATGCAACAGCAGTGGAATTATCTGCAATGTACTGCACATCTATGTTTGTATTCCACTGGAGGGCAGTGATTGCATTGTAATCATTTATGTACTTTGATGCTTCGGTTCTTTTTATGCAGTATGTGTTCTTAGATGATTTGCCTTTCACACTGTGTCAAACAGAAGACATGAAGCTGTTTACTTGTCCTTTTGCTGAAACTGGTCTAGGGAAACCAAAGCGGCATTTGGTGTAGTATTTGCCTTTGTTTTTATATTTGTGCCGACAGTACTTGCCACACTTGAGTCTTTGAAACTGCAAACTGTGTGCATGTAGGTCACTATGTGCACTTTCTGAAGGGATTTCGCAAATGACATATTTGTGAATGAACTGCAAAACAGTGGCATCACAGTCTTACCCAAATTTAGGAGCATCTTTTATCCACAAAAGCATGTGGATGTGTGGTGCACCTCTAGATTGATATTCTTTCCTCCAAAAGAAGTGTTGCACTTCTCTGAGGAGAGGAATTGTTTTATTACAGATAAAGTGAAGCATAGCAAGAAAGTGATGATGGAAGTACATTGAAACATTTACAGGGTCAAGAGAGCACAGTTCCTCTGGTGTTTTCATGTCTTTCCCAGCTTTGTTTTCGTTTACTATGCATAGGAAATTGTGCAAGTCTTCCCATGCATAATCTGCATAATTTAATGTGACAATCCATGTGGGTGGGCCAAGGTTGCATAGCATACACCGTACATCTGCATGATGTCGGAACCAGTATTCTTTCGTACCATGCATGTTTGCCAAGAGATTCGAAATACTTCACTGTAAAACCTCATCTTTCTCTTGCACCTTTTGAAGCAGCTGCATAGAAGACATGTTTAAAAAATTGGAACCTGTTTTCAATGTGTGCGCAACTATGTAACATAGAGTTGCTAGTTCACCTTCAAAGAGGAAGTGGAAGATGTATCCAATGTTTTGTCTGAATCTGGGGTCTTCAGAATACATTCGTAAAGAGTGGTATTCTGATGGTTATTTGTGTGCATCTTTCATCATACCTTCCACCTTTTCCAGTAGGAAAGAGTAGGGGAAAAGCTTGTGCTTCTACATTTTTTCCCAAATGCTGATTGGAGATCCTTTGGCTTGCCAGATTTCATATCTTTCTAGTGCATTCTCTATGGTGTCTTTGGAGTGCAGTGGGTGAATTGTATAGTGGTCTAAAATATTGGAGGCGGTAGTAGTATCTAGAAGTTAAAATTGGCCAGTTGATGAGGGATCCTGAATTATTTCTGTGGTTTCTCTCAAGTTTTCTTCAATGTTTTTTTCTTTGTAGTATTCATTGTTCTTTTTAAGATATTGCAGGGCTTCTCTTACTTTGTTTAAGTCTACTAGTTGCTGCCAAATTGTTGTGTCTTTTGTAGGTACACCATTCACTAGGATAATCAAAGATTGATCTATTGGCCGTTGCACTCCCAGAGTGTCTACATTTTTTTTAAGATCTAATGGTAAAATAAACTACTTTGCCACGAATGCCTTTCAGTAATTCAGAAGGAGGCAACTTGGCTGTTTTCGGTTGAAGGTGTATTATTCCTTGAAATTAGTGCACTGTTTGGATTATAATGCTCTAATACAAATTAAGCTGTTGGAGTTGTTTAGGAAGTGGGAATAGTTCCAAGTTATTACTGATAGACCGTTAAGCCATTTGGTTATTGTCAAGTTTTCCAGTGCAGTATGTGCAAAGTATTGAGGGGTTACTAATGTCATATTTGTTTTCTGTATAAGATACAGAGCTAATTGGAACCATTGGGATTCATCATTGTCTTCTATTTTGTACGTTATATCTATATTTTTGGTGCACTTTGTATGAAAGGTTCTGCGACAACAGACACATACTTGGTTTGGTACTTCAGCAGATGTGGTTTTAAACTTGGCTATTTCTTTTTTGTACATTTAACAGGAGGTTGGTATCTGCAAGGTTGTTGCTACTCTGCTCTACAGTTACTGGATTTTTTAAGTGCTGTTCACATCCAAAATATTTGCTTTGGATGCGGTTAATTTCTTCCAGCAGTTGTTTGGTTGTGCCATGTAGGAGAATGTGATTTAAATGCTTCAGTGCTAAAGCAGGACTCTTTGCATAGTAGATTCTCTGAACAAGATTTCATATAGTAGAATGGTGTGTTGCTGACATTTTGATGTGGTGGAAGGTACTTTTGCAAGCAGGTCTGGAAATGCAGGCTAATGAATGTCCTTGCAGTCCTGTGTATTTGTGCACTGGACACGAGTCCATGGTTTGTAATATTTAAATTTGTATTTGTCTTTGGCTTTTACATATTGATTGAGGAACTGCCGCAAAGATTTGAAGGATTGTTTTCATACATTGCACATTAAGGTGCACGGCTATTTATAGACGGGACGTATTGGTTCAGTGGAATGGAATATTGACTGTAAGTTTGTTGGGGATATTCTTTGAATGAGCGTTTCTTCTGGCATAATAGTATTGTCTACCTTTTCATACCCTTGGCCACTGCTTTGCATGTCAATTGGGTTTGTTTGCTCTTGTTTGTATGCCTCTTCATTGAAATATGGCTCTGTGTTTGTTGTGTGAATCCACTCACCTGCACGGAGGTTTGCAAAGGTATCTATGTTGATACTGCATATGTTGTGAAGTACTTTTTGTAGTTTACAAATTCATTTTGTTAGTGATTTCATTCTGTTTAAAATTAATATAAATAATTTTCTCTTGAGGAGCATTGTACTGTCTATGAGAGCTTCCAGTATCAGTTTTCTGCAGTAAGTTTGAAGGGGTGAAAATGATTTTTCTCCTGTTTTCATAAGGTTCTGAAGGATTCTACGGTGGAACATTTTTTATAAAATTGATTTTTTGGATTGCTTACTTCTGGCTATGTTAATGTTGGTAGATGTGGTGGTAACACTACTGGTAGTTGCATTCTTCTTAATACATTTAGTTTTAGTTTTACATTTTGGAAGATAAGTCACACCTTTTTCCTGCTACCTGGTTCCGTTTTGCTCAGTGACTGTATTAGTTGTTTTATTTGAACTTTTTGTACAAAGTCTGCTAGAGGTGGATGGCCATTTTGCATGGTTTAAGTTTTGTTTGCTCTATTTCTGTGTTGTGTTCTACAGAGTTGTTTTTTGGTCGGCATTGTCTTGTGTCTGTTGCAGAAAAAAGGAAATTGTGGGTTTGGAAGTTGTGCAATGTATTTGTGTGTACTGTGCATGAGTGTTTGAATATGAAGGTAGGTATATGTAGAAGAGCATGATTGTACAAAGGGCTGTTACTCTTGGTTGGGAAGGTTGTAGTGGTGTGTGTGTGTGTGTTGTTGTGGGAACGGTTTGCTTCAGTGTGTATGACACAGTAATGTGGTTAAAGAAATACAACTAGTGGGTAGTAACATATCAGTGTTCTAATGAGAATAGAAACAGTGGACCTGGTAAGGTGCAATGAGTAAGGGTGAAGCGAGTTCTCTGTGGTTGGATAAAATTGCCTAGGCTACAATAGAACAACACTGCACTTTGTTGGATGTGACGAGTTTGTTTCTTCTGGGTTTTATCTTCCAGCAGAGACATCACTGACTTTTAGGGAAGGGGGGTTCTTTACTGCAATTGCAAAAGAAGGAAGTTAGTGGGTATGCGTGTTAATTGTACAGTAATAGTAGTCGGAGAATACATTGTTTTAGATTCTAGGAGGATTTGTTGGCAGGAAGAGTTAGTGTGTGGGTACGTGCAATTGTACAGTACTGCATACGAGTGGGTACTTGGGAGTGTTAGCATTGTTGGTATGGGGCAGTGCTGCAATGATAACGGTGCTGTATGGAGCTGCATTTTTGAAGGGTGTGAGATGTTTTTGCACTATTTGTTTTGAAAATAGATTAGTGGAAGTCATAGTATAGTGAGAAGAAGGGCAGAAAGATGTACAGTTTTCAGAAGGAGAATGTTACCATGTGTGGAATTTTGTTAACTTCGCGGCACATGGATGTTCACTATATACAGAAGTTGTTTTGTGTAGTTTTATTTATTTATCTACATTTATAGATAGCACTGTTTCCAATGTAGACATGCATTGCTTTGCTTTCCTCCTAATGGTGGATTTGGTGAATTGTTGCAATGCATATAATTGCCATGCTTTGCTAACATACATGCGGTTTCCATTTTTGTTGTGTGTATTGTGGGCATTTTGCATAGGATCTGGCATTTGAATGTGCTGTGTAAGTGTTCCCAATGTGATTTTTCATAAAGAAAACCACAGACAGTGGTGTTTGAATTGAAATGTATGGTTTGTAGGTGTTATGCTAGTGGGAAATACAAGAAAACTGTGAAAGCAAACAGCAATGTAAGTAACTGTCAGTTGATCTGAGGAGATGGTACCAATGACAGTACGATTACTGAGTAGGTTATGCAGGGCAAGTGGCAGGCACCCTGCTATATGCATGCAATCTATGTACTTGCAATGCTTTGGTAACATAAAGATACATGCCAACCGTCCCGATTTAGGTGAGACACTCATAATTTTTAGATAAAAAATATAGCAATGTGTTTTTTACTACTGTCTGAAATAAGTAAAACTACAATGCATTTCTATGGGGAAATTCTTTTCTCCCGCTTTCTGGAGGCGAATGTCCCACCTAGGTAGTCAAGAATGTTGGCATGTATGCATATATGTCATTTTTATTTTCTTTGTACATTACAAAACATATACATACCTGTAGCTTGTGTTGATGGATATAGATGTGGATGAATCTGAAAGTAGAAATCATGGAGAGTTTCACAGTACTTTTGGATGCAGGTGGTTGGGAATCATAAGAGACCTGCGTTCTGAGTGTTGAATACTAGATCTGTAGTGTTAAAGTAAGTTGATAGAGTTAGATTTAGAGATGCGATTGGTGGATGGTTGTGGGACTGTTTACCAGTAGCCAAAGAGAGAGGCTGCAAAGTGTGAAGTGGAAAGGGAAGAAGGGCTGCCCCTGTGTTACAGGATCCACAAACACTGCAGTAGTTCGGGAATAGCACGTACCACATCCAGGCCTTCTCATCATGCCTGGCATGGAAATGGAACTGTGGGGATTATCCAATCAGGTGTTCATAGTATGCTTGATAGGAATGGAGGCTAATATGTTTTTTCCATTGTTGTGTTGGTTGTGTAGTGAAGATGGCTGGAGTTATTGTATCGATAGTGGGAAATTCATTTGTATGTGCTCTGGAGAGCTTTGCAAAGGCAAGAGGGTTTTCTTCAGATCTTGGTTTTCCAGGCCTGGAGGCTTTATGGTGCATTGTGCCAGGCCGCAATTTGCATGCACTGTTTGCTGTTTGCAGAAACATGGCTACTTTTGGTAGTCCTGATGTTTTGGTGGTGCACTGTGGAGGAGATTATTTGGGCTACATCAGTGCCCAAAGTTTGTTCCTGTATTGAAGTTGTTTGTGGAAGACCTAATGGTACTTTTCCCTAATGCAATGTTTTTTTTTTCTGAAATAATACCAAGAGCACAATGGAACAATCCCAATGTCTTCAATCCCAGCAAAATGTTGGAAGGTGCCTTGTTAATAGAGGCATGGGTGTAGTTTTGCGACCTGCTGAGATGTGTGTTTTCTCCAATGAGAACATTTAGTCCCTTAGTGTGCACTTCTTTACTGGAGATGGCGTTTCATAATCCTTTATTGGAAATGCCAGTTTTTTTGGGAATCTAAGGGATGCTTTGCAGAGGTTGATGTTAGGCAGCAAGGAGGAAAAGAAGAGAAAAAACCCTGAAAAAATAGAAAACGAAAGGTGCTTCTTTTCAGAGCTACCACTATAGGACAAATCTCCTAACCATGGTTACATTTCTCTCACCACACTGTTGAATTGGGCGATTTATCTGCAAACCCCTCTGCAGGTCGCGGATTGCATGTGCCACATCCCAGACTTCTGAGGATGGTAGGCATAGAAATGGTGACTGTGGATGCCAGGGGTTTGGTAAATTAGGTTTCCTGGGTGTGGTGTGAAAGGAGAGACTGTGGCAGAAGGTCTGTTTGCTGAGAGGAGTGCAGATTGCTATGGTCATGGCTGTGTCTTTCAGGAGGCAGAGTGTGTGGATTTTGGGGGCCTCATGGATATATTGGTTGCAGGTGTAGGCAGAGCGGAGTGGAGTGGGTGCACATCTTGGATTCCCTCATGTGGATGTGCACTGGTATGGAGTGTGTGGCCTGAAGTGGCTGGATTTGCTTCCCCTTTGTGCCACTTTGGTGATGCAGCATCATCCAGCTGTTATTATTGTTCATTGTGGAGGGAACAGTTTAGGCCATGTTACTGGAATCTCTCTGCAGTTTGCGATGAAGGAGGCACTTGGGAAAGTCATGGACATGTTTCCAAACTCTTGAGTAATTTCTTCACGCATTGCCCAGTATACAGATGGTGCTTCGCTCTTCATCATTTGGTCCGCAAATGGAGAAAGCCAGGTGCAATGTAACCAAGGCTGTTTGCACATTTCTGCAAGATGTTGGCATGTCTTCCTTCGGCAATGAAAACATTAAATTTCCTAGCACCAACCTTTTCCCAAGAGATGGAGTCCATCTTACTGATGGTGGCAATCATCTTTTTTTGTGCAACATCCAAAATGCTTTACAGACGTTTTTGGAAGCATAGCAAGAATGTGTGCAGTAGGTGTTTGCAGTTCAAAACTTCCAAGATCAAAAAGGAAAACCCCAAAAAGGCTCTTTTCAGAGCCATCACTTTGCCCCGGAAAAGAATGGAATGGTTTACATGTGGCCAAACCCTGCACGCTTCGGATGTCTGTGAACTACTGCGCTGTCTGCGGACTTCACGGACTGCGTGGACTGCGCGGGGGCTTGCACCATTTCATTGGCACTTTTTAAACCGTGAAAAGTGGTTTCTGATTTCTTTTTGATTTTTTAAACACGACACACACGGGAGGGGAGTTTAGGGAAGGGGCACCAACCACAGGGAAACGAAAGGGCATATAGAGGGAGGAAGATGTTGGGTGCACCTCATTGAGTTAGGTGGCAGTTTCCTTCATGGTCCCAGACTGCAGCCTCCAAACCGCTCCGGAACTACTCACCCCTGCAGAGTACTGCGTCGCAGTACACACACAAAACAGTGACCTTTGAAAGGTAAGGATCTACTGCATTGTGTATGGCCTGTGAGACTGTTAGAGGGATCTGCTGCCCCAAAGGAGTGTTCCTTGTGGTAACAGGGACAGATGTAGAGGATGCTGTAGTGAAAGCCAACTTATTATCCTGTTTGAAGGGGACGACCCTCCAAACTGCTGCTTTGTGGCTGGATCTCAGGTGTCACCGCATTGAGGTAGTCCCATAACTGTACAGCCCAGGTTTACCATGACTGAGTACCATGTTGCACTCCTTGCAGCAAACCTTGGCTCCACTAGCTTTGGGCTTATTTCCTAAGGTGGTAAAGAGCTTCCACCCAAGACTCACATTGGCAGGTGCTAATGGGGACTTCCACTACTTCATTCTCTTTTTCCTCCTCTGCACCGTCATGCCTGTTCCCATTTCTATGCTCCTGGGGAGGTGGAGGTGGTGTTGGTAGGAGTGGGGTTGGTGTTGAGGCAGAGGCAGCAGCAGAGGTAGACATGGATGCCATTATCCAAGTAAAAATAGCCTGGAACCAGGAACAGAGAAATCTGCAAAACAGCAGGAACACAGCAATATACTGAAGAGCAACCTGCAGCAGTACGCCTGGAAATTTAGCAACACCAATGGCAATAGCAGCCAAGTGCACTGAGCAGCAATCCAGCAGTAGTAATGACAATGACACCAAGTGCTCTGTCTTGGAAATCCAAAAACAGAATGCGGAGCACCACTGGGGTGTGGCCTTTTATAAGGGTACTGGGGAGCGCTTTATGGACCGTTGTGCGCTTCGGGGAGACTTCGAACCCCAAGCTGGGCTCAAAAAGTTCCAGAAATTGTCCAGATGGCTAGGAGTATAGTCAAGGACTTTTGCAAGGGTGAAGTTTCACAGTAAATCACCTTGGATTTTCCCAAAAAACAGTTTTTGGGTTTCGGGGGCCAGACCCTATTTGTGAATAAGGGTCTACGCTCAGCATCAGTGTGATCACAGGATGATATTGCGAACGTTTGCGAATGGGACGGCTGTCCATAGGAGACCTATTGCGCGGGCTCTGTTGTGCGTATGTGCATTGGTGTCCTATGGACAGGGTTGGGGTCCTCAAACTAATTAAAAGTGCGATACCTGTGCAGAGTGGACAGTTCCGAACAGGCGGTGTGTTCTCAGGGCCTAGGGGATGAGATACGCATGCACCCAGGGGTTAAACGCATAAGGGTGGGGCCCCAAGTAATTGAGGAACGTCACCGCTTTTCAGACATGCCGGACTGGACCATTGTTCGTAGGACCCGTGGGAAGAGATGCTCATGCGCCCAGGTGTCTGCCAGACCTGGGTGTGGTCCCCAAACTAATTAAAGTATGTCACTGTTTTGCGGACAGGCTGGAGAGACCTGTTGTTCATAGGACTCGGGAGAAGTGATGCGCATGCCACTAAGTGTCCGCCGGACAAGACAGGGTTCCAGAAACTAATTAAAAGTATGCCACAACTTTGCAGATATGATGGACAGGCGCGTTGTCCGTAGGACACAGGGAATGTGATTTGCATGCACCCAGGTCTCCGTAGGACAGGGGTAGGGTCTCCGAACTAATGAAAGGTATGTCACAGGTTTGCGGTCATGGGGACCCACAGGGAGTCCAACTGACAGCTCCACTTTGAATGCAGACTTTGTGGACAGGCACAGTGTCCGCGGGACACAGCCATTTTGATTCATTGAGGACATCCCGGGCAGTCGCGCTCTCCGCGGACTGAAAACGGGGCTTTTAAAAAAGAAAACACAGACAAACAGCAACAATGTACACATGGAACTTTATTTACACATATAAATACACAGAATTAGGAAAGGGAAGGGGTAGCACAAATGGAAACATATATAGGGGAATTAAGGTTTTCCACAGGTGGGGCTTCAGAAAAGAAGGGGTTAAGGTCTCATCGTAATGTATTTTTTTACAGGGAATTTGTGGTGTTGGCTTGCTCGGATGGGGGGCAGTGGTATTTCATTTTCTCCATGATACGTCCCCGTACAAAATCTTTGAAGTCGGCAAAAGTGTTCAGCAAGTGCTCAATTATTGCCTCCAGGTTCTCGAGTTTATTTTGTATAGTTTTCATTTAATTTTCTATGTGCCCATGCACTTCTGGAGGAGTTGCTGTTTCTGGGCCATTGTCTTCGTGTGCAGTATGTACTGTTAATGAAAAAAATTGTTTCAGTTACATGTGAAGCAATGGTTATTTACTCTTACTTTTTAAACTGCACTGTATTCCATTGGAGTTACTGTCTCTACTCATTTCATCACGAGGAAAATATTCTTCCAGCCACTCCAGGGTGCTTGACATTTCTGTGTAAAAAAAAGTGAAACATGTTTTACTACTTCTGTACACAGAACAAACTGCACAGATATAGGAATAAATATAGTGTACTTACCACTTTGTAGTACAGTTGTGCTGTCAGTAATTTGCACTTGTCCTGCTGACACTTGCCTCTCAGTTTGTATGTAATGCAGCATTGAGGTAATACTGTTTGGAGTACAGGTTATTTTAGTGATTGGTGCATTCCATTATGTTCTACATTCTATGGAATTGCATTGCTGCTTCTGTAAATACAGAGTTTGTAGATCTATTTAATTTTTCGATAGAATTCACTTATGTGTTGGTCTTTAAAGATGTTCTATTTCTTTGCTATATGCTACCATAATGTGAAAGAGCCATTTGGCCATGCACCCAACACTCTGTGCCCTGGCCACAACCACCGCAGCATGTCACACTTATAGTTGCTTATAACTTTGGGTCAAAAACAAATTTATAAGGAACAAAGTTATAAGTTACTATGGGTGTGATATGCTGCAATGGTTGTGGCCAGGGCATAGAGTGTATAATATACTTACTGTTTGGTTTAGTAACTGGAGTACATGTATTTCTTGTTCATTTCTGTGGTAAAAGAAAATAGCATGTTAGTATTAGTATTTTGTAATGACTTTTTACATTGTATAATCTACATTTTTTTTTTTTGGACCCTCATATTTAGTAGATTAGAAACCAGAGTACTGTGCAATTTGCTCAGTTTCTGTGTTCGTTGCTAAAATCATTGGGTCTGTGGGAGAAAAAAAAATCCATGTTGGATTAAAGAAAAAACCTTTTTCTGTTATGCTACAGTTTATTTGTTTGTTTTCAGTGTTGTTACTGGGTAATGCTTTATACATTGGCTTGTTGCATTTTTTTGGAGCAGTAACATATTATTTATTTGTTTGGATATTATAAAGTTTTGGAGCAGTTAGATACCAGTAGGTGTATTCTAACTGCCTATTTTTTTATATATTTTAGTGGTATTGATTTATCTGTTTGGATATTGTTAAATTTTGGGACAGTTAGATACCAATTGGCGTATTCTAACTGTCTATTTTTTGCTCTAATTTGCTGGTATTCATGTATCTGATTAGTTGTTGTAGAATCTTTGGGCAGTTAGATAGCTTTTGGAATATTCTAACAGTTTACATTTTTTTACTACACGTTTACTTAGGGTTTAAGTACAGTTTAGTTATCAAATTTTGGTTTTAAGAACATTAAATAAGCGTTTGTAAGATTTGCTGGTAATCTCTGCTTTAGAGTAATGGTACTATCATTACATGAAACCATCCACTTTTCTTTTTTATATATGCAGTGTAGTGCCCTGAATTGGTTGTAGCTCATGGGTGGTAGATTATACGTATTGTTGTGAAGGTTTTCTTACCAAGTGATATTTGACCATGTGTGAATCCAGTCAGCTTGCAGTTGTTTTTGGTACAATCTGCATTGTAACGTAGAAGCATTAGTATTACGTATTTACTATGTGTTTGTATTAGTAACGTGGAGCGATTATCTGAATTGCGGGTAGGACATAATCTACCATGGTTTGCATTTTGTACAAGTTGCTGAAATGGAATGGATTCACAATTAGGTATTCATATAAATATGAAGCGTTCATTGGGATTTGTTCTTCTGTCCCATTGTTGCAGAGAGTGCATGTATGTTTCCACATGTATGAAATCTGAAAGATTTCATTTATAGGTATGGTTTTGTTTTCCAGTACTAATAGTAAGTACATTAGAAATTCTTGTGGATCTTCCTGTGAGTTTATAGTGAATTTCACAATTCCAGCACAGTAGTCCAATTGTCGTCTTATTCCAAAAACACTATATGTGTTGTCAGGATTGTTTGCTGCATTTCTGTGAAGTACTAACATTTGCAAACACAAAGGGTCTGTACTGTGTAAGTAAATGTTGTCAACAATTGGTGGTAATTGAAATAGAATATTCATTGCTACATTTGGGAGGTAGACACAGAAGATGAGTTACACATCAATGCAACATGCAGTGTACAACACAGCAGCAATATGCACTAGGAATGTATACACAGTATTGACTACAGACTGCCCACACAGCTCATGGGAGTCCAACGTCACTGTGTAATTCACTGTCACTTGGGCACACCCTTTGCAAGCCCATGGAAATGGGAAGCAGGAGGGGTGTGTGTCACAAAAACCCAAGCATCTGAACCAAATTCATGACAAGCCTGCATGTGCCCAGCCACAATGCAGCGTATGCCCACGGGAGCCACACAAGGCAACACACTGTCCCAAAAAAAATAATCGAAAATGGCCATTAATGGGCCCGGGGGGGGGTGGGGGAGGCCACCCAGGAGGTCCGAGGACAGGGTGCACACCAAAGCCCACCTGTGTGGATCTTGCGGAAAAAAAACACCTCCATGGGCTCATGGCCTACACGGCTACCCTATTGTGGGAGTATCACTGCTGTCGCTCTCCTCACCCTCTGCAGCTGCATCAGGAGGTGGTGGCACGATGGGAGGCAACCCACGCAAAGCCCTAGTCTGTTCCTCCATGGCTGCAAGCATGCAGGTGTGGTAGGTCTCGTTCTGGAGGATAAGGGTGCAGAGGTCCCCATGCAACAACTCACGGGATGCCCGGACCTCCGCCCTAGTTGCCTGCATCTCAGTAGAGAGCGTACGTGTGAGACGCTCCAGCTGCTGTTCTGTCCTTCTGTTTGTTGAAGCCTCAAGCTCAACAAGAGTCGTCCTGAGGTGAAGGAGTTCCACCCTCAGGGCTTCCCTGTGGCCCTGGGACTCTGTGGAAATGGCTTTCTGCAGAGTAGCCAGTGCCGCCCGCCTGTCCCTGTCGGACGCCAACATGTCCTCCCTGTGTGACTGGCAGATGGAGTCGGTTGCCTGCTGTAGCCGCTCCATCAACCTTTCGGGGGGGACAATGGAAGTGGCCACCCTATCCATGGCCTGAGCCATCATCGAACTGCGCCTTGCTGTGCCTGCACTGCCTGAGGCTGCAGGACTGCATTCCCCCTCTGATCTGCTGGCCCAGGAACAGGATCAGATGTCGCGGAGTGTGACCCTGCATCCGTAACCACCAAAGGCGTACCTGCCAACACTGACATCCCCATTGAGGGTTTTAACCCTGGTGCAGGTGGGTCGGACAGAACAGAATCCCTCCCAGGAACACTCACCTGCGACGGCACATAGGTCTCATCATCCGAATCGACACCTGAATACAGCTCGGGGGAGGTGCAGCCAGAGACACCCCTTGAGAGCACGACTTGCAGCAGTTGTGGGTTCTCACACACCACCACACCACGTCCCTCACTGGTGGTCGGTCGGCCCTCAGACCGCTCCTGGGTCTGCACCATCTCCACAACCCCAGCAGTATCAAGTGCGTCATCCCCTGCACAGACATAAATGAAAACAAATGGAAACAGGCATTAGCACCATGGCACACAATTAGGGCTGAGAGGCTACAGAAACAGTACTTGATTGACACATGTCCCACATGACTAAAACCCTCCCATGCATGCACCGTCACTGCGTGTGAAGGGGAGGCAGATGGCACACATTGATGACACCAAGATGGAAGATGAACACATTTGCTGCATGCTGCCTAGCAGTGGCATCACACTTTGGCCAGTGATTGGCAGGTCAAATACACATGCCATCACACAGATGGAATGTACCCTAGCCATGAAGTGAAGAGAGAGAGGAGGTCACCAATTGTTCATTCAGTCCAGTTTGCTCATGTAATTGATTTTTTCATTGAAATGGTTCAAATGTTTAACCTGCAGCTTCCAGTCCAAAATGGTCCTATAGCACAGGGACATGTCTAAACTAATCATGTCCAGGAAACTAAGCCAGTCCACTGTACCATAGCCATGTCAGACATGTGACAATAGGACTGAGAAATCCTGAGTAAAAGTGGTGGTATGCAAACAATCTGCCTCAATAAAAAGAGGTAAATAAGCACCAATGTTGTGGCAAGATGACACTCCAAGGGCAACTGGCGTGGTGTTGGGCTGGATGTCTAATGTTGGCAGAAGGGATGCTGCTATACCCAAATGCTGGTGCCAAGAATGTATAGGAAGAGGCACGTGGGTGACCCAAACCACTCAGGCACACACACCCTCACCTGGCACCCAAACAGAAGCCCTCCCACACACACCATGCACATGGATGACACACACATGCATGTGCACTCACCGGACAATGCCTCGTAATCTGCCAGTTCTCCCACGCCTTGGATCTGTTCCTCCGTGACATAGGTCCCAGCAACCTGCTCATGTGGAGTGAGTTCTATGTCGTCTGCTGGAGACCCACCTCCAGTCACTAGAGTTGGGGCATGACTTGAGGCCAGCTTATTCTTTGCCCTGCGCTTCAGGTCATTCCAGCGCTTGTAGCATTCATTAGCTGTGCGCCTCACGATTCCAAGGGCACTTATGATGTCCGCAATGGTCTGCCAGTGTGCCTGACATTGTGCAGGTGTGGTCTTGGATCCTGCAACAATCACCATTTCGCGGTCATGTGCGGACACATACTCTACAAGTGCATTCAGTTCGGCCTCATTGAAGCTGGGCTTCCTTGACGGGCCGGACTGTGTAGCCGTGTCTGGGGCATCAGCCTTTACTGGACGAGCACTCTTCCTCTTGCGCTTGGAAGGTGGTGGGGATCCTGAGTGTCCTACGCCGCTCTGGACACTAGGGGCAGGAGCGTGGGATTGCACACTCATCATGGGAGTTGGTGCAGGCATTAGCTCAAGTGTGATGGTGTCAGGGGGAATGTCAGCATGATGGACTTCGACCGACACTGTCCTGGCTGGGTGTGTGAGAGGTGGGGTGGATGGAGCCGCAGCTGCCCCTGCAGCCTCCCCAGCCTGCCTACGCGGGGCAGCAGATGACCTAGCTGCCCCTGATCCACGTGGCCTGATGATACCAACGTTCACCGGCACACGTGGCCTAGACCTGCTGACCTGGAAGTCAGCCATGGAGTCACCCTGTGCCAGGTTTGGTTCCACAGTGGGCTGGTCCAACAAGGGCTGAGCATGGATGGTGTCAGCCACGTTAACCTCAACCAGGGGGGGCATGGGTGTCCCTGACTGCTCCTCCACACATGGGGGGCTAGGGGCACCTTGCAAGTCACGGCCATGTCCCCTACCGGATCCACCACGGCCACCACTTGGGGCTCGGCCACCTTTGCCACCCTTACGGCTTGGTCGCCTCCCAGCCATGGCACTGATGTTATTGTGCGTATGGGTGTCAATGTGAACTATTGTCCTGGGCAATTGGGGGTCAAAGGGGTTGGGTACCAGATGGTAATCGTACCCTAGTGCTCTAGCAAGGCTGTATGTCACCCCTGGGGAAAGATGACAGGTCACGCAACGCACAGGCACCCCAAAAAAGGGAAGTAAGGTACACGCAACCCCTCCTAGACCACGTGCGTGGAAAAATAAACCTGCACTACGCTGTGGCACCCAGAAACACAAGAATGAACGTATGCGTGTCACACGCAGCCTAGAATGACCTTTGAAGGGGTACGCGACACACGGGGCAAGCACAGATGTTAAATACGTGCGCGACTCACCGTCTGCCAGGAACAAAAGCGTGAAAAATATGTACGTGTGCGCGTTGGCAACACCCCCGCCAAAAGAAGAATTGTACGCTGTCTGAGGAGACAGGACAACAGTAGAAGGGAACGCTGTTTGAGGAAACAGGCCCAGGAAAAAGAGGAAAAGAGAAAAAGCTGTCAAAGGTAACAGGGAGTACGAACTGGAAACGCTGTGAAGTAAATCGCGTGTGAACCGAAAAGAAGTACAGATTTCACCCACTCGCTCTCCACGAAAAGCACGTACAAGGAAATGGCGTTCTACACGTACCTTTTAAACACACGTCACAGACGCGCATACGCGATGAGGCCATTTCCACCAATTACGCGCTTTGACACTCGGATGTGTATCTCTTATTTTTTACACGCGCCATTCTCTACGGCCATGCGCGTGACGTCACAGCTGCGCATGGTAGCCTTTGGGCCAGTGAAATCGCATATGCGAGCACACGTGGTAAAACTGCACGTCCGAGTGTCATCGCATGTAATCGGAGGGAAGTGAGCGTACACGCGATTGGCCTGGGTACGTGTATTTCTGGGGTGCGCAGGAAGTTTCACACGCGATTGGTGGAAATCCACGTGTGCTCTGTCATCACGTGTAATGAGGGAAACACCCGCGCGTCACGTCACAGACGTGCTTACGCGCTAAGGGCCTTTGGTCCAATGAAATCGCATATGCGTGCTGACGTGCATAAGCGCTAAGGGCCTTTCCTCGATTTACACACAGACGTGCAGGATTTTCACATGCCAAATCACTCCGTATTAAGCTGGCCACGCGTAAGCACACGGAAGACCACGCTCCTGCCCACAAGGCCGAATTACTGCCCCCCAGATCCCCGAGCACGCTCCCACCTGCCATCTGCTGCTGCCTGACTGCCTGCTGTCCACGTGCCCTGCCATTTGCTGCCTGCACATCAGCCAGGGGTGCTGTTGCTGTGACCACCCTTGCTGGAACCGAAGACTCCCGACTGGGATTCCATCGCTCCACAGCCCAGCACCAGGACCCAGTTGCCCACCCACTCCTGCCTCTGGGGTTGTCATGTCGGGCACTGCAACATCTGGCACCACTGACAACCCCCGGCCAGAGAGGCAGAGGGGCACCAGCTTCAGTGCCAGGGAAGTTGGTGTCCTGGTGGAGCAAGTCCTGGGGCAGTATGATGCCCTCTACGGAAGTGTGCGCGCCGACAAGGAAGGACGGACTCGGATCTGGACGGACATTGTGACTGCCATCAACGCGGAGGGGTGGCAGTCCGTGACTTCCAACATGTCAAGAAGCGCTGGGAGGACTTAAGGTCCAGCACCCTGAACAAGGCCAGGCACCTCTTTAAGGCAGCGGATGCTAAGGGGCGCCGGGGCCACTTGTCGGAAGATCAGATGAGGGTCCTGGAACGCATATCCCAAGTGCTCCACGTCCAGGTCCTTGAGAGGCAGACCCGTCTGGAGTCGAGCGGTAAGTGTACATGCATCATGATTGTAAGCTGTGCGTGTGTTGATGTGCCAGTAGTGTGCCGGTTGCACATCTGTTTGTATGGGGCCGAGTATGGGTGGGGGTGTACAGGACCGTGAGGCTAACACATGCGAGGGCTGTCATGTGTGAGACATGGATGGTGCTTGTGTGTGTAGGCTTGCATGTAAATGCAGTTGTGTGGGCACACATGTTTGGATGAATGTGTATGTAAGTGGGCATGTTCGTGATGTCACGCATGTATGTTGTTTTCAGCTGCATGTATGAGCACTGTGTACATGTGCATGTGTGTGTATTTGACAAGGGTGCAACAGTGATGCAACATGGATGCATGCGACAGCGGGATGTGGAAGCCTGATTGCCAGATGTGACATGGATGCCCATCGGAACACTGCAACAGTTGGCTGAGGTGTACACATGCATGCAAGTGTGGTGGTGTGCGTGCATGTGTAGTGCACTCCGTGTGTTGCATGTGATTTCTGGCTCACCTTTGCCTGCTCATGCTGTTGTATGTGTATGGATGGTGCTGGCAGTTGCGATGTGGCTGTGGTATGGCTCATGTGTGCAAGTTGAAATGACATGTGTGTTGCCGATTGTGATGCCATGTCTGAGGTTTGCCAATGCAACTCATGTGCAACTGTCATGTGTGTATGTGTCCATTGTACAGTGCCCTGATGCCTGTGTTTTATTTCTCCCTGTCTGCAGCGTCAACTGATGAAGAGGGCGGAGAAGGTGCTTTGGAGCACAGCGGCGAGGATCGCACCGCCAGCCGGAGACGCAAGGCTTATCTCCCCTCCCAGGTTGTGATCTCGTCGGGGAGTGAGGAGTCCGGTGCCGCGTCCCAGGCCGCAGCTGCCGGGCGGAGGTCGGAGTTGGACTCCTCAGCAGCAGAAGGGGCAGCTGGGACCCCACAGGGCCCAACGGGGGAAGATGGCACGGAGTCATCCAGGTTCGTGGGGGGTTTGGTGGAGGAGGAGGCCGTGCAAGCAACAGAGATGGGGTCTGGAGGTGGGGATTCCACTGGTGCTAGTGGTGCAGTGTAGGACCAGGGACAGGAGGCAGCACAGGTCGCCGCGGAGATGCCTGTGTGCAATCCTGTCCCTGATCCTGTCACTGCATCATCTTGCACCAGCAGGGATGCCTACGTCCAGACCGGTTTTCAGGCAGGGGATGAGCTCACGACAACTGGCCTTCCTCTGCCTGCGGACGTGGCTATCCGGGTCCGGGTTGAGCCTGTCCTGACTGGTGTGGCATTGCGTCAACGGGCCATGCGAGGTGACCTGCAGTCTTTTCATGAGGAGACTGCACGTCATCTCGAATGGCTCGTTGACCGCGTCGGCCTACTGGGACAGGTCACCCAGGCCGGATTCCTCAGTTTGATGGGGCTTGCTACGACCCCCTCCTCAACTGAACCCCCTATGCGCCAGTTGTCCTCCGTGCCATCTTCCCACCCATCAGTCACCTGGGTGCCCTGTGGAGCTGCCTCTGACGGTGCGGCCAGGCTGGTGGAGGAGGCATCCCTGCCACAGTCCGGAGTCGGACATCCAGCAGGGGTGGCCACATCAATGACTGCACCCCAGCCAGCGGAGAATGTGCAGGCAGCAGGAGGCAGTGCACGGGCAGAGGCGCAGCAGCAGCAGCAACGTGGTGGGAGCCATGATGGCTCGGGGCCTTCCACATCGGAGGGGCAGGCATCGGCCGGAGGGCAGGAGGACCCAGGACGGGAAGTGTCTTCCGTGTGGCAGTGGTTGGGCCACGCCATAGATGCGTAGCGGCAGCGGGCGGAAGAGGCACGGCTCACGATGGTCAGGGCGGAGAACTCCATGCGGAGGACCCTGAGGCGTGCCGAGTGCCTCGAGGCAATCCGCAGGGAGTTTGGGGGGAACATGTGGACGGCCCTGTGGACCCTCGGGGCCATGGAGGAGGAGCGCCTCCGGGACATTGAGCAGGAGTTCGATGATGCCCTGGCCCGGAACATCCCGAAGTGAGCCGTCGGACTAGCCCGCTGCCCTTGTAAACAGTTCTATAGTTAGTGTTAGGTTTCCTTTGGTTTAGCATTTTTTTTGGACCTTTTGGACAATGGGCCACATTTTTGTATATAGTTATTTTTTTTAGATAGTGTTATTAGATAGGTTTCATTTCTTCGGTTGGGATCATGGACCCTGGATTGTTTATCTGTACAAAGTTGACTTTTGGATTTTCAATTTTTATTATGATTTCGCCATGGAGCAATGGTTTTCGATTTTAATTTTCCATTGGATTTACTTTTGTGGACTGTGACTTTGGACACCTTTCCTTTGCATTATGATTTGTGGTTTTGCATTATTTAACGGATTTTTTTAATTTCTATTATTGTTTGTTTATTTTTGATTCAATTTATGTTGCTTTTAATACATATTTTTTATTCAAAGTTCAATGTGTAGTATCATCTCATTGGTTTCATGCATATCATGATATGGGTTTTGACATTCACTGACACCCATTGGGTGTATGTGAGGGACATGTGTTCATTTCCAAACTTGCAATTGGGCTTCTATCATGTTTTGCCATTTCTAAGTGGGTGGAAGCAATACTCGGGTGGGTGTTTGGCATTTGGAGGCTGACCATAAGGGCCAGGGATCTACATTGTGGTGACATGTTGGCTGGGGGACATGAGTGGTGGCCTGGTGGAGGCTGCCCCTGGTGGCTGGGGGGTGGGGGTGGTGGGAGACATGAGTGGGGGCCTGGTGGAGGCTGCCCCTGCACTGCTGGGGGGTGGGGGTGGTGGGAGACATGGGTGGGGGCCTGGTGGAGGCTGTCCCTGGTGGCTGGGGGGTGGGGGTGCAGGGAGACATGAGTGGGGGATTGGTGGAGGCTGCCCCTGGTGGCTGGGGGGGTGGGGGATGTGGGAGACATGAGTGGGGGCCTGGCGAAGGCTGCCCCTGCACTGCTGGGGGTGGGGGTGGTGGGAGACATGGGTGGGGGCCTGGTGGAGGCTGCCCCTGGTGGCTGGGGGGTGGGGGTGATAGGGGACATGAGTGGGGGCCTGGTGGAGGCTGCCCCTGGTGGCTGTGGGGTGGGGGTCGTGGGAGACATGAGTGGGGCCTGGTGGAGGCTGCCCCTGGTGGCTGGGGGTGATAGGGGACATGAGTGGGGGCCTGGTGGAGGCTGCCCCTGGTGGCTGGGGGGTGGGGGTGGTGGGAGACATGAGTGGGGGCCTGGTGGAGGCTGCCCCTGCACTGCTGGGGGGTGGGGGTGGTGGGAGACATGGGTGGGGGCCTGGTGGAGGCTGTCCCTGGTGGCTGGGGGTGGGGGTGATAGGGGACATGAGTGAGGGCCTGGTGGAGGCTGCCCCTGGTGGCTGGGGGTGGGGGTGATAGGGAACATGAGTGGGGGCCTGGTGGAGGCTGCCCCTGGTGGGTGGGGGTGATAGGGGACATGAGTGGGGGCCTGGTGGAGGCTGCCCCTGGTGGCTGGGGGGTGAGGGTGATAGGGGACATGAGTGGGGGCCTGGTGGAGGCTGCCCCTGGTGGGTGGGGGGTGGGGGTGATAGGGGACATGAGTGGGGGCCTGGTGGAGGCTGCCCCTGGTGGCTGGGGGTTGGGATGATAGGGGACATGAGTGGGGGCCTGGTGGAGGCTGCCCCTGCACTGCTGGGGGGTGGGGGTGGTGGGACACATGAGTGGGGGCCTGGTGGAGGCTGCCCCTGCACTGCTGGGGGGGTGTGGGTGGCCGTAGACATGGGTAGGGGCCTGGTGGAGGCTGCCCCTGGTGGCTGGGGGGTGGGGGTGATAGGGGACATGAGTGGGGGCCTGGTGGAGGCTGCCCCTGGTGGCTGGGGGGTGGGGGTGGTGGGAGACATGAGTGGGGGCCTGGTGGAGGCTGCCCCTGGTGGCTGGGGGGTGGGGGTGGTGGGAGACATGAGTGGGGGCCTGGTGGAGGCTGCACTGGTGGCTGGGGGGTGGGGGTGCAGGGAGACATGAGTGGGGGATTGGTGGAGGCTGCCCCTGGTGGCTGGGGGGTGGGGGATGTGGGAGACATGAGTGGGGGCCTGGTGAAGGCTGCCCCTGCACTGCTGGGGGTGGGGGTGGTGGGAGACATGAGTGGGGGCCTGGTGGAGGCTGCCCCTGCACTGCTGGGGGGTGGGGGTGATAGGGGACATGAGTGGGGGCCTGGTGGAGGCTGCCCCTGGTGGCTGGGGGGTGGGAGACATGAGTGGGGGCCTGGTGGAGGCTGCCCCTGCACTGCTGGGGGGTGGGGGTGGTGGGAGACATGGGTGGGGGCCTGGTTGAGGCTGCCTCTGGTGGCTGGGGGGTGGGGGTGATAGGGGACATGAGTGGGGGCCTGGTGGAGGCTGCCCCTGGTGGCTCGGGGGTGGGGGTGGTGGGAGACATGAGTGGGGCCTGGTGGAGGCTGCCCCTGGTGGCTGGGGGTGATAGGGGACATGAGTGGGGTCCTGGTGGAGGCTGCCACTGGTGGCTGGGGGGTGGGGCTGGTGGGAGACATGAGTGGGGGCCTGGTGGAGGCTGCCCCTGGTGGCTGGGGGGTGGGGGTGGTGGGAGACATGAGTGGGGCCTGGTGGAGGCTGCCCCTGGTGGCTGGGGGTGATAGGGGACATGAGTGGGGGCCTGGTGGAGGCTGCCCCTGGTGGCTGGGGGGTGGGGGTGGTGGGAGACATGAGTGGGGGCCTGGTGGAGGCTGCCCCTGCACTGCTGGGGGGTGGGGGTGGTGGGAGACATGGGTGGGGGCCTGGTGGAGGCTGTCCCTGGTGGCTGGGGGTGGGGGTGATAGGGGACATGAGTGAGGGCCTGGTGGAGGCTGCCCCTGGTGGCTGGGGGTGGGGGTGATAGGGAACATGAGTGGGGGCCTGGTGGAGGCTGCCCCTGGTGGGTGGGGGTGATAGGGGACATGAGTGGGGGCCTGGTGGAGGCTGCCCCTGGTGGCTGGGGGGTGAGGGTGATAGGGGACATGAGTGGGGGCCTGGTGGAGGCTGCCCCTGGTGGGTGGGGGGTGGGGGTGATAGGGGACATGAGTGGGGGCCTGGTGGAGGCTGCCCCTGGTGGCTGGGGGTTGGGATGATAGGGGACATGAGTGGGGGCCTGGTGGAGGCTGCCCCTGCACTGCTGGGGGGTGGGGGTGGTGGGACACATGAGTGGGGGCCTGGTGGAGGCTGCCCCTGCACTGCTGGGGGGGTGTGGGTGGCCGTAGACATGGGTAGGGGCCTGGTGGAGGCTGCCCCTGGTGGCTGGGGGGTGGGGGTGATAGGGGACATGAGTGGGGGCCTGGTGGAGGCTGCCCCTGGTGGCTGGGGGGTGGGGGTGGTGGGAGACATGAGTGGGGGCCTGGTGGAGGCTGCCCCTGGTGGCTGGGGGGTGGGGGTGGTGGGAGACATGAGTGGGGGCCTGGTGGAGGCTGCACTGGTGGCTGGGGGGTGGGGGTGCAGGGAGACATGAGTGGGGGATTGGTGGAGGCTGCCCCTGGTGGCTGGGGGGTGGGGGATGTGGGAGACATGAGTGGGGGCCTGGTGAAGGCTGCCCCTGCACTGCTGGGGGTGGGGGTGGTGGGAGACATGAGTGGGGGCCTGGTGGAGGCTGCCCCTGCACTGCTGGGGGGTGGGGGTGATAGGGGACATGAGTGGGGGCCTGGTGGAGGCTGCCCCTGGTGGCTGGGGGGTGGGAGACATGAGTGGGGGCCTGGTGGAGGCTGCCCCTGCACTGCTGGGGGGTGGGGGTGGTGGGAGACATGGGTGGGGGCCTGGTTGAGGCTGCCTCTGGTGGCTGGGGGGTGGGGGTGATAGGGGACATGAGTGGGGGCCTGGTGGAGGCTGCCCCTGGTGGCTCGGGGGTGGGGGTGGTGGGAGACATGAGTGGGGCCTGGTGGAGGCTGCCCCTGGTGGCTGGGGGTGATAGGGGACATGAGTGGGGTCCTGGTGGAGGCTGCCACTGGTGGCTGGGGGGTGGGGCTGGTGGGAGACATGAGTGGGGGCCTGGTGGAGGCTGCCCCTGGTGGCTGGGGGGTGGGGGTGGTGGGAGACATGAGTGGGGGCCTGGTGGAGGCTGCACCGGTGGCTGGGGGGTGGGGGTGCAGGGAGACATGAGTGGGGGCCTGGTGGAGGCTGCCCCTGGTGGCTGGGGGTGGGGGTGGTGGGAGACATGAGTGGGGGCCTGGTGGAGGCTGCCCCTGCACTGCTGGGGGGTGGGGGTGGTGGGAGACATGAGTGGGGGCCTGGTGGAGGCTGCCCCTGCACTGCTGGGGGTGGGGGTGATAGGGGACATGAGTGGGGGCCTGGTGGAGGCTGCCCCTGCACTGCTGGGGGGTGGGGTGGTGGTAGACATGGGTGGGGGCCTGGTGGAGGCTGTCCCTGGTGGCTGGGGGGTGGGGGTGATAGGGGACATGGGTGGGGGCCTGGTGGAGGCTGCCCCTGGTGGCTGGGGGGTGGGGGTGTTAGGGGACATGAGTGGGGGCCTGGTGGAGGCTGCCCCTGGTGGGTGGGGGGTGGGGGTGATAGGGGACATGAGTGGGTGTCTGGTGGAGGCTGCCCCTGGTGGCTGGGGGGTGAGGGTGATAGGGGACATGAGTGGGGACCTGGTGGAGGCTGCCCCTGGTGGGTGGGGGTGGGGTGATAGGGGACATGAGTGGGGGCCTGGTGGAGGCTGCCCCTGGTGGCTGGGGGGTGAGGGTGATAGGGGACATGAGTGGGGGCCTGGTGGAGGCTGTCCCTGGTGGCTGGGGGTGGGGGTGATAGGGGACATGAGTGGGGGCCTGGAGGAGGCTGCCCCTGCACTGCTGGGGGGTGGGGGTGGTGGGAGACATGAGTGGGGGCCTGGTGGAGGCTGCCCCTGCACTGCTGGGGGGGTGGGGGTGGCAGTAGACATGGGTGGGGGCCTGGTGGAGGCTGCCCCTGGTGGCTGGGGGGTGGGGGTGATAGGGGACATGAGTGGGGGCCTGGTGGAGGCTGCCCCTGGTGGCTGGGGGTTGGGGGTGGTGGGAGACATGAGTGGGGGCCTGGTGGAGGCTGCCCCTGGTGGCTGGGGGGTGGGGGTGGTGGGAGACATGAGTGGGGGCCTGGTGCAGGCTGCCCCTGGTGGCTGGGGGTTGGGGGTGGTGGGAGACATGAGTGGGGCCTGGTGGAGGCTGCCCCTGGTGGCTGGGGGTGATAGGGGACATGAGTGGGGGCCTGGTGGAAGCTGCCCCTGGTGGCTGGGGGGTGGGGGTGGTGGGAGACATGAGTGGGGGCCTGGTGAAGGCTGCCCCTGCACTGCTGGGGGGTGGGGGTGGTGGGAGACAAGGGTGGGGGCCTGGTGGAGGCTGTCCCTGGTGGCTGGGGGTGGGGGTGATAGGGGACATGAGTGAGGGCCTGGTGGAGGCTGCCCCTGGTGGCTGGGGGTGGGGGTGATAGGGAACATGAGTGGGGGCCTGGTGGAGGCTGCCCCTGGTGGGTGGGGGTGATAGGGGACATGAGTGGGGGCCTGGTGGAGGCTTCCCCTGGTGGCTGGGGGGTGAGGGTGATAGGGGACATGAGTAGGGGCCTGGTGGAGGCTGCCCCTGGTGGGTGGGGGGTGGGGGTGTTAGGGGACATGAGTGGGGGCCTGGTGGAGGCTGCCCCTGGTGGCTGGGGGTTGGGGTGATTGGGGACATGAGTGGGGGCCTGGTGGAGGCTGCCCCTGCACTGCTGGGGGGTGGGGGTGGTGGGACACATGAGTGGGGGCCTGGTGGAGGCTGCCCCTGCACTGCTGGGGGGGTGTGGGTGGCCGTAGACATGGGTAGGGGCCTGGTGGAGGCTGCCCCTGGTGGCTGGGGGGTGGGGGTGATAGGGGACATGAGTGGGGGCCTGGTGGAGGCTGCCCCTGGTGGCTGGGGGGTGGGGGTGGTGGGAGACATGAGTGGGGGCCTGGTGGAGGCTGCCCCTGGTGGCTGGGGGGTGGGGGTGGTGGGAGACATGAGTGGGGGCCTGGAGGAGGCTGCACTGGTGGCTGGGGGGTGGGGGTGCAGGGAGACATGAGTGGGGGATTGGTGGAGGCTGCCCCTGGTGGCTGGGGGGTGGGGGATGTGGGAGACATGAGTGGGGGCCTGGTGAAGGCTGCCCCTGCACTGCTGGGGGTGGGGGTGGTGGGAGACATGAGTGGGGGCCTGGTGGAGGCTGCCCCTGCACTGCTGGGGGGTGGGGGTGATAGGGGACATGAGTGGGGGCCTGGTGGAGGCTGCCCCTGGTGGCTGGGGGGTGGGAGACATGAGTGGGGGCCTGGTGGAGGCTGCCCCTGCACTGCTGGGGGGTGGGGGTGGTGGGAGACATGGGTGGGGGCCTGGTTGAGGCTGCCCCTGGTGGCTGGGGGGTGGGGGTGATAGGGGACATGAGTGGGGGCCTGGTGGAGGCTGCCCCTGGTGGCTCGGGGGTGGGGGTGGTGGGAGACATGAGTGGGGCCTGGTGGAGGCTGCCCCTGGTGGCTGGGGGTGATAGGGGACATGAGTGGGGTCCTGGTGGAGGCTGCCCCTGGTGGCTGGGGGGTGGGGGTGGTGGGAGACATGAGTGGGGGCCTGGTGGAGGCTGCCCCTGGTGGCTGGGGGGTGGGGGTGGTGGGAGACATGAGTGGGGGCCTGGTGGAGGCTGCACCGGTGGCTGGGGGGTGGGGGTGCAGGGAGACATGAGTGGGGGCCTGGTGGAGGCTGCCCCTGGTGGCTGGGGGTGGGGGTGGTGGGAGACATGAGTGGGGGCCTGGTGGAGGCTGCCCCTGCACTGCTGGGGGGTGGGGGTGGTGGGAGACATGAGTGGGGTCCTGGTGGAGGCTGCCCCTTCACTGCTGGGGGTGGGGGTGATAGGGGACATGAGTGGGGGCCTGGTGGAGGCTGCCCCTGCACTGCTGGGGGGTGGGGTGGTGGTAGACATGGGTGGGGGCCTGGTGGAGGCTGTCCCTGGTGGCTGGGGGGTGGGGGTGATAGGGGACATGGGTGGGGGGCCTGGTGGAGGCTGCCCCTGGTGGCTGGGGGGTGGGGGTGTTAGGGGACATGAGTGGGGGCCTGGTGGAGGCTGCCCCTGGTGGGCGGGGGGTGGGGGTGATAGGGGACATGAGTGGGGGCCTGGTGGAGGCTGCCCCTGGTGGCTGGGGGGTGAGGGTGATAGGGGACATGAGTGGGGACCTGGTGGAGGCTGCCCCTGGTGGGTGGGGGTGGGGTGATAGGGGACATGAGTGGGGGCCTGGAGGAGGCTGCCCCTGCACTGCTGGGGGGTGGGGGTGGTGGGAGACATGAGTGGAGGCCTGGTGGAGGCTGCCCCTGCACTGCTGGAGGGGGAGGGGTGGCGGTAGACATGGGTGGGGGCCTGGTGGAGGCTGCCCCTGGTGGCTGGGGGGTGGGGGTGATAGGGGACATGAGTGGGGGCCTGGTGGAGGCTGCCCCTGGTGGCTGGGGGGTGGGGGTGGTGGGAGACATGAGTGGGGGCCTGGTGCAGGCTGCCCCTGCACTGCTGGGGGGTGGGGGTGGTGGGAGACATGGGTGGGGGCCTGGTGGAGGCTGCCCCTGCACTGCTGGGGGGTGGGGGTGATAGGGGACATGAGTGGGGGCCTGGTGGAGGCTGCCCCATGGTGGCTGGTGGGTGGGAGACATGAGTGGGGGCCTGGTGGAGGCTGCCCCTGCACTGCTGGGGGTGGGGGTGGTGGGAGACATGGGTGGGGGCCTGGTGGAGGCTGCCCCTGGTGGCTGGGGGGTGGGGGTGATAGGGGACATGAGTGGGGGCCTGGTGGAGGCTGCCCCTGGTGGCTGGGGGGTGGGGGTGGTGGGAGACATGAGTGGAGGCCTGGTGGAGGCTGCCCCTGGTGGTTGGGGGTGGGGGTGCAGGGAGACATGAGTGGGGGCCTGGTGGAGGCTGCCCCTGGTGGCTGGGGAGTGGGGGTGATAGGGGACATGAGTGGGGGCCTGCTGGAGGCTGCCCCTGCACTGCTGGGGGGTGGGGGTGGTGGTAGACATGGGTGGGGGCCTGGTGGAGGCTGCCCCAGGTGGCTGGGGGTGGGGGTGCAGGGAGACATGAGTGGGGGCCTGGTGGAGGCTGCCCCTGCACTGCTGGGGGGTGGGGGTGGTGGGAGACATGAGTGGGGGCCTGGTGGAGGCTGCCCCTGCACTGCTGGGGGGTGGGGGTGATAGGGGACATGAGTGGGGGTCTGGTGGAGGTTGCCCCCTGTTGGTGGGGGGTGGGGGTGATAGGGGACATGAGTGGGGGCCTGGTGAAGGCTGCCCCTGGTGGCTGGGGGGTGGGGGTGATAGGGGACATGAGTGGGGGCCTGGTGGAGGCTGCCCCTGCACTGCTGGGGGGTGGGGGTAGTGGGAGACATGAGTGGGGGCCTGGTGGAGGCTGCCCCTGCAATGCTGGGGGTGGGGGTGGCGGTA
This sequence comes from Ambystoma mexicanum, assembly GCF_040938575.1. Classification (NCBI taxonomy): domain Eukaryota; kingdom Metazoa; phylum Chordata; class Amphibia; order Caudata; family Ambystomatidae; genus Ambystoma; species Ambystoma mexicanum. The sequence goes on along the minus strand of NC_090933.1, from coordinate 195,172,331 downwards.
GACATGGGTGGAGGCCTGGTGGAGGCTGCCCCTTGTGGCTGGGGGGTGGGGGTGATAGGGGACATGAGTGGGGGCCTGGTGGAGGCTGCCCCTGGTGGCTGGGGGTGGGGGTGGTGGGAGACATGAGTGGGGGCCTGGTGGAGGCTGCCCCTGCACTGCTGGGGGGTGGGGGTGGTGGGAGACATGAGTGGGGGCCTGGTGGAGGCTGCCCCTTGTGGCTGGGGGGTGGGGGTGGTGGGAGACATGAGTGGGGGCCTGGTGGAGGCTGCCCCTGGTGGCTGGGGGGTGGGGGTGCAGGGAGACAGGAGTGGGGGCCTGGTGGAGGCTGCCCCTGCACTGCTGGGGGGTGCGGGTGGTGGGAGACATGAGTGGGGGCCTGGTTGAGGCTGCACCTGGTGGCTGGGGGGTGGGGGTGCAGGGAGACAGGAGTGGGGGCCTGGTGGAGGCTGCCCCTGCACTGCCGGGGGGTGGGGGTGGTGGGAGACATGGGTGGGGGCCTGGTTGAGGCTGCCCCTGGTGGCTGGTGGTTGGGGGTGATAGGGGACATGAGTGGGGGCCTGGTGGAGGCTGCCCCTGGTGGCTGGGGGGTGGGGGTGGTGGGAGACATGAGTGGGGCCTGGTGGAGGCTGCCCCTGGTGGCTGGGGGTGATAGGGGACATGATTGGGGTCCTGGTGGAGGCTGCCCCTGGTGGCTGGTGGGTGGGGTTGGTGGGAGACATGAGTGGGGGCCTGGTGGAGGCTGCCCCTGGTGGCTGGGGGGTGGGGGTGGTGGGAGACATGAGTGGGGGCCTGGTGGAGGCTGCACCGGTGGCTGGGGGGTGGGGGTGCAGGGAGACATGAGTGGGGGCCTGGTGGAGGCTGCCCCTGGTGGCTGGGGGGTGGGGGTGGTGGGAGACATGAGTGGGGGCCTGGTGGAGGCTGCCCCTGCACTGCTGGGGGGTGGGGGTGGTGGGAGACATGAGTGGGGGCCTGGTGGAGGCTGCCCCTGCACTGCTGGGGGTGGGGGTGATAGGGGACATGAGTGGGGGCCTGGTGGAGGCTGCCCCTGCACTGCTGGGGGGTGGGGTGGTGGTAGACATGGGTGGGGGCCTGGTGGAGGCTGTCCCTGGTGGCTGGGGGGTGGAGGTGATAGGGGACATGGGTGGGGGCCTGGTGGAGGCTGCCCCTGGTGGCTGGGGGGTGGGGGTGTTAGGGGACATGAGTGGGGGCCTGGTGGAGGCTGCCCCTGGTGGGTGGGGGGTTGGGGTGATAGGGGACATGAGTGGGGGCCTGGTGGAGGCTGCCCCTGGTGGCTGGGGGGTGAGGGTGATAGGGGACATGAGTGGGGGCCTGGTGGAGGCTGCCCTTGGTGGGTGGGGGTGGGGTGATAGGGGACATGAGTGGGGGCCTGGTGGAGGCTGCCCCTGGTGGCTGGAGGGTGAGGGTGATAGGGGACATGAGTGGGGGCCTGGTGGAGGCTGTCCCTGGTGGCTGGGGGTGGGGGTGATAGGGGACATGAGTGGGGGCCTGGAGGAGGCTGCCCCTGCACTGCTGGGGGGTGGGGGTGGTGGGAGACATGAGTGGGGGCCTGGTGGAGGCTGCCCCTGCACTGCTGGAGGGGTGGGGGTGGCGGTAGACATGGGTGGGGGCCTGGTGGAGGCTGCCCCTGGTGGCTGGGGGGTGGGGGTGATAGGGGACATGAGTGGGGGCCTGGTGGAGGCTGCCCCTGGTGGCTGGGGGTTGGGGGTGGTGGGAGACATGAGTGGGGGCCTGGTGGAGGCTGCCCCTGGTGGCTGGGGGGTGGGGGTGGTGGGAGACATGAGTGGGGGCCTGGTGCAGGCTGCCCCTGCACTGCTGGGGGGTGGGGGTGGTGGGAGACATGAGTGGGGGCCTGGTGGAGGCTGCCCCTGCACTGCTGGGGGGTGGGGGTGATAGGGGACATGAGTGGGGGCCTGGTGGAGGCTGCCCCATGGTGGCTGGGGGGTGGGAGACATGAGTGGGGGCCTGGTGGAGGCTGCCCCTGCACTGCTGGGGGTGGGGGTGGTGGGAGACATGGGTGGGGGCCTGGTGGAGGCTGCCCCTGGTGGCTGGGGGGTGGGGGTGATAGGGGACATGAGTGGGGGCCTGGTGGAGGCTGCCCCTGGTGTTTGGGGGTGGGGGTGCAGGGAGACATGAGTGGGGGTCTGGTGGAGGCTGCCCCTGGTGGCTGGGGAGTGGGGGTGATAGGGGACATGAGTGGGGGCCTGCTGGAGGCTGCCCCTGCACTGCTGGGGGGTGGGGGTGGTGGTAGACATGGGTGGGGGCCTGGTGGAGGCTGCCCCTGGTGGCTGGGGGTGGGGGTGCAGGGAGACATGAGTGGGGGCCTGGTGGAGGCTGCCCCTGCACTGCTGGGGGGTGGGGGTGGTGGGAGACATGAGTGGGGGCCTGTTGGAGGCTGCCCCTGCACTGCTGGGGGGTGGGGGTGATAGGGGACATGAGTGGGGGTCTGGTGGAGGTTGCCCCTGGTTGGTGGGGGGTGGGGGTGATATGGGACATGAGTGGGGGCCTGGTGGAGGCTGCCCCTGGTGGCTGGGGGGTGGGGGTGATAGGGGACATGAGTGGGGGCCTGGTGGAGGCTGCCCCTGCACTGCTGGGGGGTGGGGGTAGTGGGAGACATGAGTGGGGGCCTGGTGGAGGCTGCCCCTGCAATGCTGGGGGTGGGGGTGGCGGTAGACATGGGTGGAGGCCTGGTGGAGGCTGCCCCTTGTGGCTGGGGGGTGGGGGTGATAGGGGACATGAGTGGGGGCCTGGTGGAGGCTGCCCCTGGTGGCTGGGGGTGGGGGTGGTGGGAGACATGAGTGGGGCCCTGGTGGAGGCTGCCCCTGCACTGCTGGGGGGTGGGGGTGGTGGGAGACATGAGTGGGGGCCTGGTGGAGGCTGCCCCTTGTGGCTGGGGGGTGGGGGTGGAGGGAGACATGAGTGGGGGCCTGGTGGAGGCTGCCCCTGGTGGCTGGGGGGTGGGGGTGCAGGGAGCCAGGAGTGGGGGCCTGGTGGAGGCTGCCCCTGCACTGCTGGGGGGTGGGGTGGTGGGAGACATGAGTGGGGGCCTTGTGGAGGCTGCCCCTGCACTGCTGGGGGGTGGGGGTGATAGGGGACATGAGTGGGGGCCTGGTGGAGGCTGCCCCTGGTGGGTGGGGGGTGGGGGTCATAGCGGACATGAGTGGGGGCCTGGTGGAGGCTGCCCCTGGTGGCTGGGGGGTGGGGGTGATAGGGGACATGAGTGTGGGCCTGGTGGAGGCTGCCACTGCACTGTTGGTGGGTCGGGGTGGTGGTAGACATGGGTGGGGGCATGGTGGAGGCTGCCCCTGGTGGCTGGGGGGTGGTGGTAGACATGGGTGGGGGCCTGGTGGAGGCTGCCCCTGGTGGCTGGGGGGTGGGGGTGGTGGGAGACATGAGTGGGGGCCTGGTGGAGGCTGCCCCTGCACTGCTGGGGGGTGGGGGTGATGGGAGACATGGGTGGGGGCCTGGTGGAGGCTGCCCCTGCACTGCTGGGGTGTGGGGGTGATAGGGGACATGAGTGGGGGCCTGGTGGAGGCTGCCCCTGGTGGCTGGGGGGTGGGGGTGGTGGGAGACATGAGTGGGGGCCTGGTGGAGGCTGCCCCTGGTGGCTGGGGGGTGGGGGTGGTGGGAGACATGAGTGGGGGCCTGGTGGAGGCTGCCCCTGGTGGCTGGGCGGGTAGGGGTGCAAGGAGACATGAGTGGGGGCCTTTTGGAGGCTGCCCTGGTGGCTGGGGGGTGGGGGTGGTGGGAGCCATGAGTGGGGGCCTGGTGGAGGCTGCCCCTGCACTGCTGGGGGGTGGGGGTGATAGGGGACATGAGTGGGGGCCTGGTGGAGGCTGCCCCTGGTGGGTGGGGGGTGGGGGTGATAGGGGACATGAGTGGGGCCTGGTGGAGGCTGCCCCTGGTGGCTGGGGGGTGGGGGTGATAGGGGACATGAGTGGGGGCCTAGTGAAGGCAGCCCCTGCACTGTTGGCGGGTCGGGGTGGTGGTAGACATGGGTGGGGGCCTGGTGGAGGCTGCCCCTGTTGGCTGGGGGGGTGGGGGTGGTGGTAGACATGGGTGGGGGCCTGGTGGAGGCTGCCCCTGGTGGCTGGGGTGTGGGGGTGGTGGGAGACATGAGTGGGGGCCTGGTGGAGGCTGCCCCTGCACTGCTGGGGGGTGGGGGTGATGGGAGACATGGGTGGGGGCCTGGTGGATGCTGCCCCTGGTGGCTGGGGGTGCAGGGGACATGCGTTGGTGGGCAGTAGTGCAAGGTGACATGTGGGTTGGCTGGGGGGCATGGCCATGGTGGATGGGGTGCCTGCAGGACATGTGCAGGGTAGGCCCCTGTGGTGTGGGCCACCTGCAGGGGTCGTGGAGGGTGTAGAGGGAACACCTGGGAGGACCCACACGTGCAATTCACGTGTGGTGCTCCCCGCGCACCCCTGTAATACACGTACCCTGATGGAATTGCGTGTGATACTTCCCGCGCACCCCTGAAATACACGTACCCTGCTGATTTTGCGTGTGATACTTCCCGCGCACCCCTGAAATACACGTACCCTGCTGCTTTTGCATGTGATACTTCCCGTGCACCCCTGGAATACACGTACGCTGCTGTTTTTGCGTGTGATACTTCCTGCTCACCCCTGGAATACAAGTACCCTGATGGAATCGCGTGTGATACTTCCCGCGCACCCCTGAGATACATGTACCCTGCTGCATTTGTGTGTGATACTTCCCGCGCACCCCTGAAATACACGTACCCAGCTGTTTTTGCGTGTGATACTTCCCACGCACCCCTGGAATACACGTACCCTGATGGAATCGCGTGTGATACTTTCCGCGCACCCCTGAGATACACGTACCCTGCTGCTTTTGCGTGTGATACTTTCCGCGCACCCCGGAAATACATGTACCCTGCTGCTTTTGCGTGTGATACTTCCCGCGCCCCCCTGAAATACACATACCCTGCTGTTTTTGCGTGTGATACTTCCCGCGCACCCCTGGAATACACGTACCCTGATGGAATCGGTTGTGATACTTCCCGCGCACCCCTGAGATACACGTAACCTGCTGCTTTTGCGTGTGATACTTCCCGTGCACCCCTGAAATACACGTACCCTGCTGTTTTTGCGTGTGATACTTCCCGCGCACCCTGAAATACACGTACCCTGCTGCTTTTGCGTGTGTTACTTCCCACGCACCCCTGATGCACACGTACACAGGACAATCGCGTGTGGAACTTCCCGCGAACCACTGAAATACACGTTCCCCGCTTGGTGTTTGCTGTTTGCCAGCCCTGTGAACTGGTCCAGGGTTAACGCAGCCCTTTTTGCGATTATTTGGGGATTTTGAAGGCTTTTCCTTGCGTGAGGGCGTTCTTGGGGGCGTAACTGGCGCTGCTGCAGGGTCGCTGCGCCACGCTGCGCCACGGCTGGTTTTGGATGCGAAAATCCATGAATACGCTGTGCGTGGAAATCGCGGCTGGCGCAGACATTCGCACGGGCACGCTGTGCGCCAGCCGCGTGCGCCACTTTTGTGCGAATTTCTATGAATTACCCTGTATATGTGTTATCAGGATTGTTTGCTGCATTTCTGTGAAGTACCAACATTTGCAAACACAATGGGTCTGCACTGTGTAAGTAAATGTTGTCAACAATTGGTGGTAATTGAAATAGAATATTCATTGCGACATTTGCGTAGCATCTTACACCAACTCTATTTGAGAGCTTAAATGGACCAGGTAGTTCTGTATCTGACTGCTTTTTTTGGAGTTTGTCTTCCTTCTTTGAAGAAGTACCTGGTTTACTTTCCCTAATTGATTCTTTTTTGCATGTGGTACTTGATGAAATATTAGTTTCTTTTACTCTCTTTGGAGGATTTGCAGTGACATCCTGTTGCATTTCTGTTTGATTTATTTTTCTTTTATAACGTTTTACTTTTTGTGGAACAGAATATGTGTTTAGATTGGGGGTATATAGTGAGCGAAGTCTATGGTATTCTAAAATGCAAGGAATATCAGCGTTTACTTTACTTGCACATCAAAGTTGATTAGAAATAGACCGTCACGTGTACGTAAGCGTGATAGTGCTACGTAGCTCATGCCTTCTTTAAAGACTGTGTTACCAATGTCTATCATAGCTTTGTCTAGGGTAAGACCTTGTGATTTATGAATTGTGACTGCGTATGCAAGAGTTAGAGAAAATTGTTCTCTGCGTGCATACATGTCTTTGAAGAGAAGGAATCGAGCTGTTGAGCGTCCTATCCTTTTTACTTCTAAAAGTTTGTCAAAGAGTATATTGACAAACTAAATTTTGTTGTCACGTGGGTATGTTTGAAAGCCAACAACTGTACCCAGTGCTCCATTAACTAGTCTCTGGTCCACGTCAAGGTTACGTTTAAGCATTACTCTGCAATTTACGGATAGTTTTAATATCTTTTCTAAGCCTGCTGTGTTTGATATTGATTTTTCTAAACTATTTAATCTTGTTGTGGCTTGGTCACACATAGGTAGTGTCATACCGTGTACATCTAGTTTGTCTGTGGCACTAATTTCCATTATTGGTTGCATTTCCTTACTTAACATTATTTCATTGAATTTGAAACAGCTTGAAAGAGTTGGCATTAAGGCCATACAATTGACATTTTTGTGGGCTAATGGTTCCATAACATCTGTAGCACATGCATTATCGCCATAAAGTGCATTAATGTGCCGGGTTTTCAATATTGTTTCTGCTTCTTTAGAAAGTATGCCAACTCTGATACTTTTTAAGATGTTGGCATAAGTGAGATCTGCAGATTGCCATATGTTTTCTGTTAATTGTCTGTATTGCAAATGTTGCCAAAGGTTGACATTTCCAATGCTGCCTACAGTTTTACCGCAGAGTTTGTGTCCTAATGTTTTAAAAATAGGCTAACCTTTTACTGGTGTCAATTGAAAAAGATCTCTGAAAACAATAATGTGTTTTCCTGCAAAGAGCTTTTCATAGTTTGTTTTGAGTACTTCTTGTAATCTGAGATGCATCAAAGCCAACATTAGGTTGGAGACCATGCTCACTTCATCTATTAGTAGCATTTTCATTTGTTTCAATACTCTGCGTAGTTCCATTGCAGCTTCTGCAGAACGTTTGTAATAATCTAATTTGTTCTGGTGTTCTACTGGCAATAGTAGTAATCGGTGTAAAGTGATACCACCTATGTTGTAGGCAGCTAAACCTGTGGGGGCAGTGACAACAGCTGACAGTTTGTTATTTGTCAATTGTTGAAGGAACTTACTGATGATTTTGATTAGGAATGTTTTGCCAGAACCAGCTTCACCACTGACGTACAGTAGTATAGGTTTATAATTATGGCAGAAACATTCTTCATTTTCATGTTGTACACCATGTGCATTTTATTTTGTTACTTCTTGAAAAATGCTACGTTGCTCATTGTTTAGTTTTGATTGTAGTATTTTAATTTTTAAGTGTTTTTATTAGCATTTATACTGGCAAAGAGCAGTTAACATGGATGCATAACAACATCCGGTTTGTCACGGGGTTGCCCGGTGAACATACAAAACAATAACAAAAGAAACGAAAAACAAACAGTAACTTGACCGTCCCGCCTCCCACCACTGCATGGGTACCTGCCGGCCCCTCTTCGGGCCTCGCTCCAGACACCATCCGGTTGTCTCTTAAAATCACAGAGTCAGAGTTGTTGTGGGTGTAACTGTTAGGTCTGCTTCGGGTCTACAGTTCGTGGCCGGGGATGCACTCAAGGGGGCTTAAAGTCCGTCAGAAAGATCATGTCTCTCAAGAGGGCCTTCCAGGACTCCAGTGTTGCACTCGCATCTTCTCCTCCCTGGTTGTTCCCCTCCTCCCAGGCTTTGGTTTCAGCTCTGGTCCATCGCTCCATTTCCCTGATCCACGGTTCGTATCTGGGGCCTCCTGGGGATTTCCAGGCCATTGCTATCGTTCTCTTCGTTAGAATGCACGCCATGTCCATTAGTTTCACTATATGCTTGATTTTACTCAATCTGGGGTATGTGCCCAGGAGGCACTCCTTAGGGGTCCACTCGTACCTTTCCAGTCCGGCTCCCCTGCAAGTCCTTTCAACAGCAGACCAGAGTTTCTTGGTTTTGGGGCAGGTCCAGAACATGTGGATTAGGTCTGCGTGCTCGCTGGTGCACCATGGGCACACTGGTAGGGTTTTTCTGCTGAATGTGGATACCCTTAGTGGGGTCATGTAGGTCCTGTATAGGACGTTCAGCTGGATGAGCCTGAACCTGGCATTGCGGGACACTTCCTTCGGGTGCATCAGGGCCCTACCCCACTCGCTCTCCGTGATGTTGGTCCCCAGGTCCGCCTCCCACCTTTCCTTCTGGGGTGCGCTCCTCGGGTTGCGCCCGTCGTTCAGTTGGGCATACAGTCTCGACGTGGGCTTCCAGCCGTCGCTTAGGTTGTGCATCTCTTGCACAAGGGGGTGGGTTTCCGGCTCCTCTGGCCATGTGCTCCATGTCTTCTTAGCAACCTGTTTCACCCTTTGGTACCATAAGAATTGTCCAGCAGCTAGCCCTTCTTTTGTCTGTAGTGAGTCGAATTCTCTGAAGCTTCCTTCCTCATACATGTCCCCCCAAGTGTATAGGCCAAAATTCTCCCATTTCCTCATTGCTGGTAAATCGATGGGTGTCTTACAGACATCAGCGAGCATGGGGATTTCAGGCATGTATGGTTGGCCCAGGCCGAGCGATGTGCGTGCCTTATTCCAGACTTGTCTCCCCAACCTCACCAGCATGGGCGGGTCGGGAGGCCCAACCTGTGAGTTCCATACTACTTCTTTAGGATGCATTGGGGCTATCAATGGGCGGAGAAGGCCTGTCTCAGCTGTTGGTTCGTCGGACAACCACTTAACAACATGTGTCAGTTGCGCTGCGAGATAGTATTTCTGGAAGTCAGGCAGCTGGATTCCGCCCTCTTTATACGGGAGAGTGAGGGTGTGCAGCGAAAGCCTATGTCTGGCCGGGCCCCACAGGAAGTCTCTGAGGAGAGATTCCAATTTTCTGAAGAAGGGGGGGGGGGGTATGTAGTGCGTTATGTTGGTGAAGTAGTACAGGAATCTCGGTAGTATTATCATCTTAGTGATGGCCGCTCTGCCCATCACAGAGAGTGGGAGTTGAGACCAGAATTTGGTGGATTTGCGTACCCCACGCATTGCTGCTTCCGTGTTGCTTTCGTGTGTGGAGGCAGGCGTATGCGTGATGGTGAGCCCAAGATAGCGGAACGCTACCGTCTGCCACTGAATCCCAATGTCTGGTAACTCTTCTGTTTCCTTCCCTTGAAGCCCAGCCAGGGGGAAGGAGCATGATTTCTGCCTGCTAAACTTGATCCCGGAGTATTTCGCGAAGTTGTCGAGGTTGTCTAGTGCTGTGGGGGCATTCATTCGGGGGTTGCGCAGATAGAGGAGGACATCATCTGCGTACAGCGAGATGATGTTATCCGTCTCGCCCGTTCTGATCCCTGCGTCGAAGAGCTGTTTCCTGAAGTAGATCGCTACTGGTTCCAGGCGGAGGACGTACAGCATTGGTGACAGTGGGCATCCCTGCCTCGTTCCCCTTTGAATGTCCCAGGATTCGGACACCACACCCCCTGTCTTTACCCTCGCCACTGGGGTATTGTAGAGCACCTTGATCCATCGTATGAAGTGCTCACCTAGTCCGAACTCCCTCAGAGACTCAATCAGCCATTCCCAGAATATTGAGTCGAACGCCTTTATGGCGTCCAGTGAGAGCACAGCCAGATCTTCCTTGCTCTCTGCGGATTGTGCTATGACGTGCTGGAGCCTTCTCAGGTTGGCTGTGGTGTTGCGCCCCAGGACAAAGCCGTTCTGGTCCTCGTGTATTATAGACCCGATCACCCTGGACAGCCTCTTAGCCAGTATGGTTGTAAGGATTTTGCTGTCGTAGTTCAACATTGCCAGGGGGCGGTATGAATCGCACTCATCGATGGGCTTGCCAGGTTTAAGCATTGGTATTATGAGTGTCTCTCTCATGCTGCCAGGCAATATGCCGGTCTCGTAAGCCTCTGCATATACTCCGTGTAGCACCGGGGCTAAGATCTCCTCGTAGGCTTTGTAAAATTCTGGTGTGAGGCCGTTGGTTCCAGGGGTCTTGCACGTAGAAAGGGACCTGATTGCCTCCGAGATGTCTTCCTTCGTGATGGCTTCTCCCAGCATTTCTCGCTGCTCCGAGCTCAGTTTGGGGAGACCCACTTCGTCCAGGGTGTCACAAGTGTCTTGTATTGGGACCAGTTCACCGTGAGAATAGAGCTTGGCATAGAAGTTCGAGAAGACATCGTTAATTTCCTGTTGTGTCCTCTGGGTTGCTCCGTGATCGTCCTTGATTTCCTTGAGGGCTTGTCTTGGTTGCTCTTTCCTGCACAGCCAGGCCAATATCCTGCCCGGTTTGTCCGCCTCCTTGTGTGCCTTAGCGGTGCGTGTGGAGAAGTCGAATTTGGACAGCCTGTCCCAGGCGAGTCGGCATTCGTCTCTGATTTCTGCCAGCTTGGGTTCCCTCTCGCTGAGTGGGGTCGGGCTATTTTCCAGTCGCCTGATCTCCTCTTCCTTGTCCTCAAGTTCCCTTTTCAGTTGCTTCCTGATTCCACCTGCTTCTGCTATCACCTCGCCTCTGGTTACTACCTTCATTGCCTCCCAGAGCGTGCTCCATTTCTCGACTGACCCCTTGTTGATTCTTACGTATTCTTCCAGCTTTTCTCCTAGGGTGTCCTTGAAGGAAGGATCCATCAGGGTCTCCGTGGGCATACGCCACATCGGGATGGGGGGCCTGGGGCCTTTCAGACTTAGTCGCATGAGCAGCGGAGAGTGGTCCGAGATCGACCTGCCTAGGTAATCCGCGGAGTGCACCCGTGGGGTAAGTTCGCCGTTGGTAAAGAAGTAATCTATCCTGGTGTGGAGGCCGTGTGGAGATGAGAAGAATGAGTAGGATCTATCGGCCGGATGAAGGACTCTCCAGATGTCGACTAGGTCCAAGTTTTCCACTGCTTTGCGAAGTGCCCTTGAGACAGAGTTATTGGTGGTTTGTGGCGTCCTGGACCTGTCCATCTCTTCATTCATAACGCAATTGAAGTCGCCCCCCCACAGGAAGGTGTCGTCTCTGTGGTGGGCAATTCTAGTGCATAGTTGTTTCAAGTGGGAGGGGACCCCATGCTGAGGGAAGTATGAGTTTACGATACATATCCGTGTGTTCTCTAACGTGCCCCACACCACTACGTATCTTCCGTCCTTATCTACTTCTGTTCCCATTTGGTGGAATGGTGTGTCTGGGCTTATCCATGTATATACACCCCGTGCATATTTGGAGTAAGATGCGCCGCTACCCTGCCCCCCCCAGTAGTCTGCTAGTTTGTGTGTGGCTTCTGCCAAGAGGTGTGTCTCCTGGAGCAGTGCAATCGATACCTTCTTGCGCCTCAGGTAGGAGTGGACGCGATTCCTCCTTACATAGGATCCCATCCCCCTGACATTCCATGTGATTATGTTAAGTTGTGGTACCATCGCTTGGATGCGGGTTCTGTCTTGGGTGGCCCCTTGTCTCTCCAGCGCTTGGTCTCGAGTTACTGCGCGCCATCACTTGCTCTGGTTCTGTTGGTCGACCCGATGCTTCTCTCGGTGTCAGGTGCGCATTCGTTACTTGGATTGGTTCGGGTAGCGGGGCGGTCTCAACACTAACACATAAAAAATAACTGTAACTGGTGCACCCAGCTCCTGCCTGTGAAATGCAGTGCTCGGGTGCTCTCGCGCTATCTGGCCCCATCAGGGTTTCCGGCGCGAGCAAGGTCGTGCTGGCAACAGGCCTGCACTGGTCTTTCGGGGGTTGTCGTTGCGTGCTCATGTGTGGGAGGCCCAGCAGGCCCGTAATCATTTTGCGTTCTCATGTCATGCTGGTGTACAGCGTGCTCGTTGTATAGTTCTAGGTTGAGGTTCAATATGCGAGTCGGAAGAGAGAGACTCTGGCTCCAGACTATCGTGCTTGGCGAGCTGCGGCGCCGTCCTCAGGGTTGGGCTCTTCAGGGACCTTGGCCAGGTTGTTGTGTTCCATCCACATAGCGGCCGCATCCGTGGTTTCAAGGAATATCGCCCTCCCTTTGTAGATCACCTTTAGTCTGGATGGGTATAGCAGCATGTACTTCAGGTTTAGTTGCCGCAGTCTGGCCTTGATTGGAACAAAGGAGTTCCTTGCCCTCTGTACCGATTGTGTATAGTCCGGGTAGATGGTGATTTTGGAGTTGTTTCTGTCAATCGCCCCACCCTCCCTGGAGAATCTCAGGATCACTTCCCTGTCTCGGAAGTTGAGAACTTTCGCTATGATAGGTCGGGGATAGGAGCCTGGGGGGGGCTTCTTCTGGAGTGATCTATGGGCTCTCTCTATGGCGAAGCCCTGTGACAGCTTCCCAGCCCCAATCTCCTGCTGGATTAGGGATTCGACATATGCGGTTGGGTCGGAAGTCTCTGTCCCCTCAGGGACGCCAAGGATCCTGATGTTATTTCGCCTGGCGCGTCCCTCCGCTTCCTCCGACCTTGCCTCCAGGATGCCCACCTTCCGCCTGAGATCTGCCACCTCGGCTTTAAGGTCTTTCGTGTCCTCCAAAGTGTCTCTCTGGGTGGATTCTATATTGGTGACACGCTCTGTCAGGTTGCGAGCGTCTTGACGGATGAGCTGGATATCGGCTTTCACCTCCCCTATCTTGGTGTCTATAAATTCCTTTAGGGCCGCTATTGCTTCAAGCACTTGGCTGTTTGCAGGGCTCTCCCCCTGAGTGTCCTGCGGCGCCGCCCCCTTTGGGGTAGATTGAGCGGCTGGGGGGGCCTTGGTCGTGAGGAAGGGGTCCATTGTAGCCGATTTGGGCTTGCTCCTCAGAGTGGACATTGTGATGCTGCTTACTCGATTATTACTCCTCTTTGAGCTGGGTCGCTGCGTGGGCCCGCCAGTCTGTTTCGCCGATGGCCCCACCTGCGGTGTTCCGTGTTGCCGTGGTGGGGAGTGTTTGCGGTGTGCTCCTCTGGCTCTGGCGAATGCGTGCTGCCTCAAGGTCCCAGGCGGTCTGAGCTTGGTGGCGCCGGGGACAGGGCCGCATCCCGCCCGGGTTTGTGGGGCGTGATGGGGCCCCCAAGAGGGCCTCGCCCTGGGGCCTGTCCGCCTCGGGGATGGCGGGCCAGGGGCGGCGTTGCAGTATGTCCGGGCGGGCAGGGCACTCGGGGTCGCCCCCGTTGGTTGTGGAGGCTAGTGGTGGAGGGCGCTCAGCACCTGCAGCCCCAGTGTGCCAGTCAGCCGTGAGGCTTCAGGTCGGGGGAGGCAGCGACCCAGGTGGGCCCACGGCTCCGGCAGGTGGCCGCAGTCGTCGGCACTCACTCCACGCCGTCCAGGGACGTGGCCCACCGCACCCAGGGGCCGGCGCGCACCGCGGGCCCCGGGTCTCGTCCGCTTCTCCGGTTACCCTCCCGTCCGGATGGGCCGGGTCGCTGGGCGCCGGCGGCGCTAGGATGTGGGCCGCCGGTTCGCGCCGGCCCCAAGCGCCCAGCGCCGCGGTCCCCAGCCAGCGCCAAGAGCTCCAGGAGGTCCGCGTCGGGTCTCGTCGGGTCTCGCCACCCCCGGTCCGTCGAACTCCTCCAGGCGGCAGGAGAGGAAGCGGCTGCCGTTGGCGCTCCGCCTTTGCCACTCGGGTTCGTGGCGTTAGTGCGCCGCGGCCGCCATCTGTCGTGGGGCCTCAGGGCGGGGAAGCAGCGACCCAGGTGGGCCCACGGCTCCGGCAGGTGGCCGCAGTTGTTGGTGCGCGCTCCATGCCGTCCAGGGACGCGGCCCACCGCACCCGGGGGCCGGCTCGCACCACGGGCCCCAGGTCTCGTCCACTTCTCCGGTTACCTTCCTGTCTGGATGGGCCGGGTTGCTGGGTGTCGGCGGCGCTAGGATGGCCAGGAGCTCCAGGAGGTCCGCGTCGGGTCTCGTCGGGTCTCGCCTCCCCCGGTCCGCCGAACTCCTCCAGGCGGCAGGAGAGGAAGCGGCTGCTGTTGGCGCTCCGCCTTCGCTTCTCGGGTTCGCGGCGTTTGTGCGCCGCGGCCGCCATCTTGCGCATCTCACCCGGGGCCAGGGGGGACGCCGGCCCAGGCCTCTTGCTCGGTCCCCGCTGTCCGATTTTTGTCGGACCAAGCTGCAGAGGGTGAGGGTTTGTCCCGGCTTCGGCTGGATCGGGTTGGTTCTCGGTGTTGATAGTTATTTGGCTCACTAATCAGGATCGGATTACGGGCTCGGCCGGAGCTTGTGAGTTTCAGCCTCCTCACTCCATGAGCACCAGGCCACGCCCCCCTAGTTTTGATTGTAGTATAGTTAAGTCTTCTTTATCTTCATACTGACACATGGTGTTTTCTACTTCAATCATAGCTAATTCTGCCTCAATTATTATTAGTGGTTCTCCCAGTGGTTCTTGGCTTCCTGTTACAGGAGGTTGACTACTGTCAGGAGTTTCTTTATCTAGTTGGGCCTGGAGTTCTTCTTTGTGTTGCTGTTCATTGTGCAACATTGTTTTGTACTGTGTAAAGTTTACATCATTTATAGTGCTTTCATTTGCTTTGAACGCATCTTCATATGATTCATAGTTATCTAGTATTTCTTCTTCTTTTCTCCATGGTTTAAAGAGTTGTAGCAGGGACATGTAATATACTTCTTTATGTTGAGGAGTCTTTAATGACAATTTGATATGATTAATTAAATTTGGTTTAGTGAGTTTAACTAAGCTGCCTTCACAGTTTGTCATTCTGTATTTACCTTTTTTTTCATCAGGTTTTATATTATTTTTGTATGTGTAGTTTTGGGCTATGTGGTATAGACACATGGTTTCCAAAGTATTACTTCTGTTTGGGTAGTATGTGTCCAATAAATAGTTTTTTAAAATGTCTTGGCTGTTGGAATCACGTTTGGCTATTGTTTCTATATTTTCGTAGGATTTTAGAACTCTTTTTCTAGATTTAGCTGGACCAAGACTTAGCCATACTATATTTTCAGATTTACCATACAATGCAGTACTAGTTAAACGATTAGCTGCTTCATATGATCCACATTCTCTATGGGAGAGCATTTTTATGCCCAAGCTGTATAATTTCTGAGACACTGTTTTACCTGATGACAGGTCATTCCAGAGGTCTTGGACCTCTGTCTTTTCTGCTTTGGTTAAGTATGCAGTGACATATCGTACAACTGCAGTAGAATTGTCTGCAATGTACTGCACATCTATGTTTGCATTCCATAAGTGGGCAATGATTGCATTGTAATTATTGATATATTTTTCTTCTTCTTTTCTTTTTATGTAATATGTATTTTTAGGTGACTTACCTTTAACACTATGTCTAACTGAAGATATTAGGTTGTTCACTTAAACTGTTTCTGTAACTGTCTAGGGAAACCAAATCGGCATTTGGTGTAGTATTTCCCTTTGTTTTTGTATTTGCAACGACAATATTTTCCACATTTGTGTCTTTGAAATTGTAAAATTTGTGCATGAAGATCACTATTTGTTGTTTGCAATGGAATTTCACAAGTGACATATTTTTCAATAAACTATAAAATAGTGGCATCACTGTCTTGACCAAATTTAGGAGCATCTTTAATCCATAAAAGCATTTGGATATGTGGTGCTCCTCTGGCTTGGTATTCTTTTCTCCAAAAAGAAGTGTTGCACTTCTCCAAGGGGAGGAACAGTTTTATTACAAATAAAATGTAGCATAACAATGAAGTGATAGTGAAAATATCTTGAAACATTAACAGGATCCAAAGAACAAAGTTCTCCAGGTGTTAGTATATCTATGTTTGTTTTGTTTTTGTTTGATATGCGTAGGAAATCATGTTAATCTTCCCATGCATATTCTGCACAACTTAATGTAACAAACCAAGTCGGTGGCCCAAGGTTTCTGATCATACAACGTACATCTCCATGATGTCGAAACCAGTACTCTTTTGTACCACGCATATTTGCTAATAGATTTGTAATATTTGATTGTAAAACCTCATCCTTTTGTTGCACTTTTTGTAATAATTGTGTAGCTGTCATATTTTGAAAGTGTGATCCTGATTTTAATATGTGTGCAACTCGTAACATAAAGTTGCTAGTTCACTTTCAAAGAGTAGGTGGAATATGTATTCCACATTTTGTCTAAATCTGGGATCTTCAGAATACATCCGTAATGAGCGGTATTCTGAAGCTGATATTTGAATAGGTCTATCATCGTACCTTCCTCCTTTGCCAGTAGGAAAGAGTAGTGGAAAAGCATGTGCTTCTATACTTTTTTCCCATATGCTGATTGGTGATCCTTTTGTTTGACGCATTTGGTACATTTCCAGTGCATCTTCTATGGTGTCATTAGAGTGCAAAGGATGAATTGTATAATGATCTAAAGTATTTGATATTGTAGCAGGATCTAGGAGCTCAAATTGACCAGTGTCTTGTGTTTCTTGAATTATTTCAGTTGTATCCTTCAAGTTTTCTTCAATTTTATTTTCTTTGTAATACTCATTATTCTTTTCAAGATATTGCAAGGCATGTCTAACTTTATGTAAATCTACCAGCTGTTGCCATATATTTTTGTCTTTTGTAGGTACTCCATTTACTAAGATAATTAAAGATTGCTGCATTGGAGGTTGCACTCATAGGATATGCACATTTTCTTTTAAATCTAATGGTAAATAAACTACTTTTCCACACATGCCTTTTACCAATTCAGAGGGAGGTAATTTTGCTGTTTTTGGTTGAAGGCGTATTATTGCTTGAAATGGGTGCACTGTTTGAATTATGATGATCTCGTATAAATTAAGTTGTTGTAGGGGTTTTGGTAGTGGGTATAATTCCAAATTATTTGTGATAGCACGTGAAGGAGTTTGGTTGTTGTCAAGTTTTGTAGTGCAGTAACTGCAAAGTATTAAGGGGTCAGTTATTTCGTATTTGTTTTCTGCTACAAGGTAGAGAGCTAATTCAAACCATTTAGAATCTTCATTATCTTCTATTTTGTATGATAGGTCTACAGTTTTTGTGTTAATTTTATAAAAAGTTCTGCGGCAACATACACACACATGGTTTCGTACTTCAGCTGATGTCCTTTTAAATTTTAGTATTTCTTTTTTGTATGTGTTTTGTAAAAGGTTGCCATGTGTAGAATTATTGCTAATTTGGTTTAAAGCTATTTCATTCTTTAAGTGGCTTTCACTTCCAAAATATTTTTTCTGGATATAGTCAATTTCTTCAAGTAGGTCTTTTGCTGTACCATGTAGAATAATGTTATTTAAATTTGCTAGTGCTGAAGCAGGACTTTTAGCATAGTACAGTTTATAAACTAGATTTCTTATAGTTGAATGATGTGTTGATATCCTTTTGATATCATGGAAGGTGGTTTTACAAGTAGGTCCTGTAATGCAGGCTAATGAATGTCCTTGTAGTCCTGTGTACTTGCGCACTGGACAGGTATCAATATTTTGCAGTAGTTTAATTTTGATTTTGTCTTTGCTTTTTACATATTGATTGAGGAATTGGCGTAAAGAGTTGAAAAATTGTTTGGGAATGTTACACATTGACGTGCATGGCCATTTGTACACGAGATGTTCTGATTCAGTTGAATGGAGGGGTAATTCTAAGTTTTCAGGGCATATTTTTGTAAGGAGAACTTCTTGTTCCATTATGGTATTATTCACTTTTTCATAACCTCGACCACTGCTATGTATGGCAATTGCATTTGTGTGCTTTTGTTTGTACGCTTCTTCATTAAAATATGGTTCTGTGCTCGTAGTGTGATTCCATTCACCTCCACAGATACTTAAGAAGTTCTTTCTGTTGACACTTCGTTTATTGAGAAGTCTTTTTTGTAATTTAGTTATTAGTTTTGTTAGTGGTTTCATTTTGTTTAACCCTAAAATAAATAACTTTCTTTTGAGAAGAATTGCACTATCTATCAATGCTTCTAAGATTAATTTCATACGATAGGGTTTAAGGGTTGAACCTGGTTTCTCTCCTGTTTTTATAAGATTTTGAAGGACTCTGTGACGGCACATTTTGGCTAAAATACTTTTCTTGGTATGCTTACTTTGAACTTTATCAAGATTTATAGAAGCAGTTTTATCTGTAGTGATAGCTGATTTTTTGTTAATTGTTTTCTGGTTTGTTTTACATTTTGATAGAGGAGGCACAGTTTTGTCCACTTGAAACTTCTTTTGTTTCACTAAATAACTGTATTAGCTGTTTTGTTTCAACTTCTTTTACAAATTCCGCTAGATATGGATGCTTATGTTGGGCACTTTTATTTTCATTTGCTCTACTTCTGCGTTGCTTTCTACGGACTTGACTTTTGGTAGGCATTCTTTAGGGTCTGTTGAAAAAAATAAAGAAGGTATGGGTTGGGGTGTTCTGCAATGTATGTGTGCTGTGTGCATGAGTGTTTGAGTAAGATGATAAAGATGTATGTAATGGTGTGTGATTGTGCATTGGGAACTACATCTAGTAGGGATGGGTATTCTTGAATTTATATGCTACTAAACTGAGGTTCAGATGACAGAAAAAAGTAAGCTAGTGGTGTGGAGAAGTACAAATAGTAAATCTAATGTATACAATTAAAACAGTTGTTTGTTCTATAATATCCAAATTGTAGCGGTTGAGTTAGGTAAATTGTGTGTCCAAAAATAGGAATTTGTGGGCCATTCTGTCTGTAAATCGCTGTTTAAGACATGGGGATTTTTGAACAGAATGGTGCACAATCTCTATTTTTTGGCACAGAAATAGCATGAATTAACTTAACAGTCGGTTTCAGTAATAATGCAAATATTATTGTGATATTCTACTTACTTTTTTTCTAAAATGAACAGGTTAATTCTTAGTTCTTCTTTGTTCTTCCAATTCGGTTGCTTCTTTTCAGGAGAATGGTCTTCACTGCAATTGTAAAAGAAACAAATTAGTAATTTTGTTTGTATATAGCACTGTTTTTAATTTAGACATTGATTTTTTTAATTGAAATCCTCAGCGCCTTCCTCAAAACCATTAAAACTTATTTACATAAAATACGTCGCACAAGTTCAATACATATGATATGTTCTTAATGAACAAATTGTATTGTAATGACTAACTTTAGCAAACAAAATATCTTTACTATGTTTGTGAAATTCATAATGTACCACTGAATACCACTATTTCTGTAACTAAGCTCTTCCAGGTAATAGTGTCTCAATGTCATGCTTAAATTAAAGTAATTTAATAAATAAAGAAATAAAACAAAAATATTAAGTCAGTTTGAAAACGTGTTCATGTATTGTACAGAAAATATGCATACCTGTAGTTTGTGTTCATGCATTTGGATATGCATGGAGCTGCAAGTAGAAATCTTGGAGACTTGTACAGTATTTCTTGTAGA